>NC_142424.1:12142857-12454642 GCF_059516105.1 Syngnathus floridae | reverse complement strand
GCTCAGCTCGTCGAAAAAATGCGATTTAAGCAATAAAATTAAATATGCACCTAAAACCTAAACCAAACGCTGCAGGTGGTTATTTCTTCATGCGCAGTGGTCAACTCGGCACTCTCTAGCCGCCAAGAGCACTTTTTACTATGCCAACCCAACCAGAGTGACGGGAGGGGCACAATTCAGAAAACGTGCTCAGCTCGTCGAGAAAATGCGATTTAAGCAATAAAATTAAAAATGCGCTTAAAACCCAAACCAAACGTTGCAGGTGGTTATTTCTTCATGCGCAGTGGTCAACTCGGCACTCTAAAGCCCCCAAGAGTACTTTTTACTATGCCAACCTAACCAGAGTTACGGGAGGAGCACAATTCAGTAAACGTGCTCATTTCGTCGAGAAAATGCGATATAAGAAATAAAATTAAAAATGCACCTAAACCCTAAACCAAACGCTGCAGATGGTCATTTCTTCATGCGCAGTGGTCAACTTGGCACTCTCTAGCCGCCAAGAGCACTTTATACTATGCTAACCCAACCAGAGTGACGGGGGGGGCACAATTCAGAAAACGTGCTCAGCTCGTCGAGAAAATGCGATTTAAGCAATAAAACTAAAAATGCACCTTAAACCTAAACAAAACGCTGCAGATGGTCATTTCTTCATGTGCAGTGGTCAACTCGGCACTCTCTAGCCACCAAGAGCACTTTTTACTATGCCAACCCAACCAGAGTGACGGGAGGGGCACAATTCAGAAAACGTGCTCAGCTCGTCGAGAAAATGCGATTTAAGCAATAAAATTAAAAATGCACCTAAAACCCAAACCAAACGTTGCAGGTGGGTATTTTTTCATGCGCAGTGGTCAACTCGGCACTCTCTAGCCGCCAAGAGCACTTTTTACTATGCCAACCCAACCAGAGTGACGGGAGGGGCACAATTCAGAAACTGTGCTCAGCTCGTCGAGAAAATGCAATTTAAGCAATCAAATTAAAAATGCACCTAAAACCCAAACCAAACGTTGCAGGTGGTTATTTCTTCATGCGCAGTGGTCAACTCGGCACTCTGTAGCCGCTAAGAGCACTTTTTACTATGCCAACCCAACCAGAGTGACCGGAGGGGCACAATTCAGAAAACGTGCTCAGCTCGTCGAGAAAATACGATTTAAGCAATAAAATTAAAAATGCACCTAAAACCTAAACCAAATGCTGCAGATGGTCATTTTTTCATGCGCAGTGGTCAACTCGGCACTCTAAAGCCCCAAAGAGTACTTTTTACTATGCCAACCTAGCCAGAGTGACGGGAGGAGCACAATTCAGAAAACGTGCTCAGCTCGTCGAGAAAATGCGATTTAAGCAAAAAAATTAAAAATACACCTAAAACCTAAACCAAACGCTGCAGATGGTTATTTCTTCATGCGCAGTGGTCAACTCGGCACTCTAAAGCCCCCAAGAGTACTTTTTACTATGCCAACCCAACCAGAGTGACGGGAGGGGCACAATTCAGAAAACGTGCTCAGCTCGTCGAGAAAATGTGATTTAAGCAATACAATTAAAAATGCACCTAAAACCTAAACCAAACGCTGCAGATGGTCATTTCTTCATGTGCAGTGGTCAACTCGGCACTCTAAAGCCCCCAAGAGCACTTTTTACTATGCCAACCCAACCAGAGTGACCGGAGGGGCACAATTCAGAAAACGTGCTCAGCTCGTCGAGAAAATGCGATTTAAGCAATAAAATTAAAAATGCGCCTAAAACCCAAACCAAACGTTGCAGGTGGTTATTTCTTCCTGCGCAGTGGTCAACTCGGCACTCTAAAGCCCCCAAGAGTACTTTTTACTATGCCAACCTAACCAGAGTTACAGGAGGAGCACAATTCAGAAAACGTGCTCAGCTCGTCGAGAAAATGCGAGATAAGAAATAAAATTAAAAATGCACCTAAACCCTAAACCAAACGCTGCAGATTGTCATTTCTTCATGCGCAGTGGTCAACTTGGCATTCTCTAGCCGCCAAGAGCACTTTTTACTATGCCAACCCAACCAGAGTGACGGGAGGAGCGCAATTCAGAAAACGTGCTCAGCTCGTCGAGAAAATGCGATTTAAGCAATAAAATTAAAATGCAACTAAAACCTAAACCAAACATTGCAGATGGTCATTTCTTCATGCGCAGTGGTCAACTCGGCACTCTCTAGCCGCCAAGAGCACTTTTTACTATGCCAACCCAACTAGAGTGACGGGAGGGGCACAATTCAGAAAACGTGCTCAGCTCGTCGAGAAAATGCGATTTAAGCAATAAAATTAAAAATTCACCTAAAACCTAAAACAAACGCTGCAGATGGTCATTTCTTCATGCGCAGTGGTCAACTCGGCACTCTAAAGCCCCCAAGAGTACTTTTTACTATGCCAACCTAACCAGAGGAGGAGCACAATTCAGAAAACGTGCTCAGCTCGTCGAGAAAATGCGATATAAGCAATAAAATTAAAAATGCACCTAAACCCTAAACCAAACGCTGCAGATGGTCATTTCTTCATGCGCAGTGGTCAACTTGGCACTCTCTAGCTGCCAAGAGCACTTTATACTATGCTAACCCAACCAGAGTGACGGGGGGGCACAATTCAGAAAACGTGCTCAGCTCGTCGAGAAAATGCGATTTAAGCAATAAAATTAAAAATGCACCTTAAACCTAAACCAAACGCTGCAGATGGTCATTTCTTCATGTGCAGTGGTCAACTCGGCACTCTCTAGCCGCCAAGAGCACTTTTCACTATGCCAACCCAACCAGAGTGACGGGAGGGGCGCAATTCAGAAAACGTGCTCAGCTCGTCGAGAAAATGCAATTTAAGCAATAAATTTAAAAATGCACCTAAAACCCAAACCAAACGTTGCAGGTGGTTATTTCTTCATGCGCAGTGGTCAACTCGGCACTCTCTAGCCGCCAAGAGCACTTTTTACTATGCCAACCCAACCAGAGTGACGGGAGGAGCACATTTCAGAAAACGTGCTCAGCTCGTCGAGAAAATGCGATTTAAGCAATAAAATTAAAAATGCACCTAAAACCTAAACCAAACGCTGCAGATGGTCATTTCTTCATGCGCAGTGGTCAACTCGGCACTCTAAAGCCCCCAAGAGTATTTTTTACTGTCATGCGGTCACGTTTATTTTTCCGGATTTCTGTCCTGTCTGTGTCGTAACTTCACTTTCTGTTTTATTTTGTCATCCTTTCCGTTTCAGTTCGTGTTTCCTTCCTCTGTTTTTGGTTGTCTTGTATTCCCCGATCCCGATTGTGTGCACCTGCGTGATTGGCGCTAATTGTCAGCACCTGCGTCCCAGCCCTTTTGTGTGTATTTAGTCCGTGTCTTCCCCTTGTCTTGTGCCAGTGTGTCTTGCCTCGTCCCGACCACCAGCGATTCTTTGACATCCGAACTCTCAGTAAGATTCCTCCTTTTTGTCTCGCCACAGAGCGACGCTTTCTGTTAGTGCCTTGCTCCCCATAGCCCTTTTTGTCTCGCCACCGAGTGACGCCATTTGTTAGTTCCTTGATCCCCATAGCCCTTTTTGTCTCGCCCGAGTGCGACGCTTTTTGTTTGGACTTTTTGCCAAGTGTTTCCCTTGCAAGAGGCGCCTTGAGTTGTATTTTTTGATCATCGTGTGCTGGAATAAATCAGAGAAAAGAAAGACTCTGCATCCGAGTCCTCCGCCTTGTTCCCTGCCTGACATTTACTATGCCAACCTAACCACAGTGACGGGAGGAGCACAATTCAGAAAACGTGCTCAGCTCGTCGAGAAAATGTGATTTAAGCAATAAAATTAAAAATGCACCTAAAACCCAAACCAAACGTTGCAGGAGGTTATTTCTTCATGCGCAGTGGTCAACTCGGCACTCTCTAGCCGCCAAGAGCACTTTTTACTATGCCAACCCAACCAATGCGATTCAAGCAATAAAATTAAATGTGCTCCTCCCGTCACTCTGGTTGGGTGCGCATAGTAAAAAGTGCTCTTGGCAGCTAGAGAGTGCCGCGTTGACCACTACGCATGAAGAAATAATCACCTGCAACGTTTTGTTTAGGTTTTAGGTGCATTTTTAATTTTTTTGCTTAAATCGCATTTTCTCGACGAGCTGAGCACGTTTTCTGAAATGTGCTCCTCCCGTCACTCTGGTTGGGTGCGCATAGTAAAAAGTGCCCTTGGCAGCTAGAGAGTGCCGCGTTGACCACTGCGCATGAAGAAATAACCACCTGCAACGTTTGGTTTAGGTTTTAGGTGCATTTTTAATTTGATTGCTTAAATCGCATTTTCTCGACGAGCTGAGCACGTTTTCTGAAATGTGCTCCTCCCGTCACTCTGGTTGGGTGCGCATAGTAAAAAGTGCTCTTGGCAGCTAGAGAGTGCCGCGTTGACCACTGCGCATGAAGAAATAACCACCTGCAACGTTTGGTTTAGGTTTTAGGTGCATTTTAAATTTTATTGCTTAAATCGCATTTTCTCGACGAGCTAAGCACGTTTTCTGAAATGTGCTCCTGCCGTCACTCTGGTTGGGTGCGCATAGTAAAAAGTGCTCTTGGCAGCTAGAGAGTGCCGCGTTGACCACTGCGCATGAAGAAATAACCACCTGCAACGTTTGGTTTAGGTTTTAGGTGCATTTTTAATTTTATTGCTTAAATCGCATTTTCTCGACGAGCTGAGCACGTTTTCTGAAATGTGCTCCTCCCGTCACTCTGGTTGGGTGCGCATAGTAAAAAGTGCTCTTGGCAGTAAAGGAAAATGTGTTTTTGGGAGTTTGCAAACATATTTTTTAAGGTTGTGTTAAACTTATAATCATATTAATATCTAGTATTGAAGTGCTCGTGTGGATTGGTGGGGGCCGAGGAATGTGCAGGCAAACTGCATGAACTTGTTTTCTTGGAAGTGTTGTGTATAGGCCCAGACAGGGAGTACCGGACGAGATAATCTCAAGGTCGGTGAGAAAGGAGAACAACAGCACATCTATGGGACTGGGCATCGAGGGGAAAACCCAACCGCCTGACCTCAGCGACACCTGGACGGGGAGGAGATGGCCATCCACCAATCATCTCACAATATTTTGCATGCTTTAATATTCATATTGTGTTTCTTTAAAACTGGGCAACCCGGAAGAATGTGTCGTCTTTTGGTGGTCACAAAAACGCACGAGTTTTAGTGTGAGGGACCCGGGACCCAGGCCTGTATTAGTGCGCTTTGTCAGGAATAAATAATTGGTAAATTTGGTCTGATTGATCTACTGGTCTTCTCTTTGACAGAACGAACTCGCAAAATTGTTAGGTGCGCCAGTGTGTGGATTAGGACATAGCAATTTATGTGTTAAGTGTTGATCGCAATTTGGAGTCAGATCAATAACTAGAATCCGTAACCTAACAGCAGCTAGAGAGTGCCGAGTTCACCACTGCGCATGAAGAAATAACCACCTGCAACGTTTGGTTTAGGTTTTAGGTGCATTTTTAATTTTATTGCTTAAATCGCATTTTCTCGACGAGCTGAGCACGTTTTCTGAAATGTGCTCCTCCCGTCACTCTGGTTGGGTGCGCATAGTAAAAAGTGCTCTTGGCAGCTAGAGAGTGCCGCGTTGACCACTGCGCATGAAGAAATAACCACCTGCAACGTTTGGTTTAGGTTTTAGGTGCATTTTTAATTTTATTGCTTAAATCGCATTTTCTCGACGAGCTGAGCACGTTTTCTGAAATGTGCTCCTCCCGTCACTCTGGTTGGGTGTGCATAGTAAAAAGTGCTCTTGGCAGCTAGACAGTGCCGCGTTGACCACTGCGCATGAAGAAATAACCACCTGCAACGTTTGGTTTAGGTTTTAGGTGCATTTTTAATTTTATTGCTTAAATCGCATTTTCTCGACGAGCTGAGCACGTTTTCTGAAATGTGCTCCTCCCGTCACTCTGGTTGGGTGCGCATAGTAAAAAGTGCTCTTGGCAGCTAGAGAGTGCCGCGTTGACCACTGCGCATGAAGAAATAAGCACCTGCAACGTTTGGTTTAGGTTTTAGGTGCATTTTCAATTTTATTGCTTAAATCGCATTTTCTCGACGAGCTGAGCACGTTTTCTGAAATGTGCTCCTCCCGTCGCTCTGGTTGGGCGCGCATAGTAAAAAGTGCTCTTGGCAGCTAGAGAGTGCCGCGTTGACCACTGCGCATGAAGAAATAAGCACCTGCAACGTTTGGTTTAGGTTTTAGGTGCATTTTTAATTTTATTGCTTAAATCGCATTTTCTCGACGAGCTGAGTACGTTTTCTGAAATGTGCTCCTTCCGTCACTCTGGTTGGGTGCGCACAGTATAAAGTGCTCCTGGCAGCTAGGGAGTGCCGCGTTGACCACTGCGCATGAAGAAATAAGCACCTGCAACGTTTGGTTTAGGTTTTAGGTGCATTTTTTATTTTATTGCTTAAATCGCATTTTCTCGACGAGCTGAGCACGTTTTCTGAAATGTGCTCCTCCCGTCACTCTGGTTGGGTGCGCACAGTAAAAAGTGCTCCTGGCAGCTAGGGAGTGCCGCGTTGACCACTGCGCATGAAGAAATAAGCACCTGCATTGTTTGGTTTCGGTTTTAGGTGCATTTTTAATTTTATTGCTTAAATCGCATTTTCTCGACGAGCTGAGCACGTTTTCTGAAATGTGCTCCTCCCGTCACTCTGGTTGGGTGCGCATAGTAAAAAGCGCTCTTGGCAGCTAGAGAGTGCCGCGTTGACCGCTGCGCATGAAGAAATAACCACCTGCAACGTTTGGTTTACGTTTTGGGTGCATTTTTAATTTTATTGCTTAAATCGCATTTTCTCGACGAGCTGAGCACGTTTTCTGAAATGTGCTCCTCCCGTCACTCTGGTTGGGCGCGCATAGTAAAAAGTGCTCTTGGCAGCTAGAGAGTGCCGCTTCCACCACTGCGCATGAAGAAATAAGCACCTGCAACGTTTGGTTTAGGTTTTAGGTGCATTTTTAATTTTATTGCTTAAATCGCATTCTCTCGACGAGCTGAGCACGTTTTCTGAAATGTGCTCCTCCCGTCGCTCTGGTTGGGTGCGCGTAGTAAAAAGTCCTCCTGGCAGCTAGAGAGTGCCGCGTTGACCACTGCGCATGAAGAAATAAGCACCTGCAACGTTTGGTTTAGGTTTTAGGTGCATTTTTAATATTATTGCTTGAATCGCATTTTCTCGACGAGCTGAGCACGGTTTCTGAAATGTGCTCCTCCCGTCACTCTGGTTTAGTGCGCACAGTAAAAAGTGCTCTTGGCAGTTAGGGAGTGCCGCGTTGACCACTGCGCATGAAGAAATAAGCACCTGCAACGTTTGGTTTAGGTTTTAGGTGCATTTTTAATTTTATTGCTTAAATTGCATTTTCTCGACGAGCTGAGCACGTTTTCTGAAATGTGCTCCTCCCGTCGCTCTGGTTGGGCGCGCATAGTAAAAAGTGCTCTTGGCAGCTAGAGAGTGCCGCGTTGACAACTGCGCATGAAGAAATAACCACCTGCAACGTTTGGTTTAGGTTTTAGGTGCATTTTTAATTTTATTGCTTAAATCGCATTTTCTCGACGAGCTGAGCACGTTTTCTGAAATGTGCTCCTCCCGTCACTCTGGTTGGGTGCGCATAGTAAAAAGTGCTCTTGGCAGCTAGAGAGTGCCGCGTTGACCACTGCGCATAAAGAAATAACCACCTGCAACGTTTGGTTTAGGTTTTGGGTGCATTTTTAATTTTATTGCTTAAATCGTGAAGGAATGAGGTCGAAATACAAAAAGTCCTGCCTCGCTACAAAAACAGATATGCTCAAACCTCATTGAATAAAGTACATAAGCAGACAAGTATATTCACATATTAAATAAATAAAAGAAACATTTGAAGCATATAATTATACCTACACACCAAATCAATAAAGAAGACATAACTAGACATTTTTGATAAGTGGTGATGAGAAAGGTTTTTATAACTTTATGATCTGATATATATATTTCTGAGGACTTTGAAATAACAAATGACTTTTGATATATTGCCTAAATAGCTCAATGACCCTTAAGGAACTGTGGAATGCATGCCTGATGTTTTTTCTGTGAATCATGGACACGGCCAGAGTCGTCTTGACCGTTCAGTACTTGATTGTATCTTATGTTTTGACTAATGCTAGACGCCAGTTTTTGATTACTACTGAACGCTCTGCACAGAGGGAAATAGTTTGCCTAACAAAGAAAAGATACGGTTGAATGCGGTACGACAGTGTATGTCCAAGATTGGAGAAGAATGTTCACAGGAAGGTCACGTGGAGATAAAACCAGTGGGTGCCAGAAGGAGCCACCCGAGAACTCGGCCAAAGATGATCGCCAAGGCCGAGAGACGGGATGGAAGACAACAGCCCCCTCCACACACACACACCAACAGCCCCCCACCAACACACCGAATCGCCCATAACCAGCACCACTCCCATGGAAGCAGACTCTCCTTCGAACTTGCCCCACCCCGAAGACTCATCGCCCATCAATCCCAGCCCACAATGTGCTACTGAATATAAAACTGATCTAACAACCTTGGACTTTGCCTTTTCTGAATGGAGACTTTCCGCTCTTGAAGGGCCCAGCGCTGTATTGCACTTTCCTGAAAACAGAGCTTTTTGAACAAGAATTGTGATTGAACTCAACCAAGCTGTCTAAGTCTAATTTCTGCTTCAGTGTCTTTGCATTTTCCTAAATCTGAAGAAATCAAACGAGCACGCAGTGAGTAAATTGAATAACAGGTGATTGGCAAAGGCTTTTGCCGTGAGGCGCAGATAACGCGCTCCCTAAATTGTGGACAGAATCCAACAAATGGTGACCATCCGACGTGATTTCTTCAGAAGGGAAGGTGCACGCTCCACAAAGGATTGTTCCTTCTCCGCTCTTGCTCAACAAAATTGCAGTCCGATCGGCACAAAAGGTAAGGGGGAACCTTTTTTCTCTCTCCCAGTGCAGCAATGTTGTGGAGTGAAAGCGGAATACAAAAATTAATCATTTCAGCTCTGTGTTCAGGAATGGTGGTTGTATAGAAGTGTGTGTTTGTGTGGAACTTGGTAAAAGTGATTTGTGGAAAAAATTAAAAATACAAAAACAGGTGAAGGCGTCGCTGATATAGCAGTACGGATGCCGAGCGACTCCAATAGTGTGACCTTAGAACATTATAGGGCAGTCTGAGGCGAGGGACATCTGGGATGTCCGAGTCGTGGTGAATTAAGAGAAAGGTGGTGAGGACTTTGTCTGATCAGCAAAGGGCGCTCACACCGCTGGAACTTGTGGGATGCCAGTGACTAGCATATGGGCACCTGAGTGGCCTCAATAGTAGACACTTAGGAACTTATACTGTTGCCTAAGGTCGGGGTCGATTGGATCGGCCAGGCCACCAATACGAGTCAGGGACTCGTGAAAAAAAATAATTAAAAAAAATAAATAAATAAAAAGAGAAAAAAAATGGTGACGGCATCGCTGATATAGCAGGACAGATGCCTGGCGACCTCAATAGTGCGACCTTAGAGACTTATATTGTTGTCTAGGGCGAAGGGTAACTGGGTTAACCAGGTCGCTACATAATTGTTGAAGTGTGTCTATGATGATATTGTGTGGAAAGCAGGCTTGGCTGTCAGATGGGACAGCGGCGCAGCTGAAGAAGTGAGTGATTAGTTGTGGTGCTGTTCATGGGATGGAAGTGATGATTTGTGGTTCATGAAGAACAACGAGTTGATTTGTATAAAATTGTTGATTTTATTTTGATTTCGCATGAGAGTTGGAGTCAGAAAAATGGCTTAACAAGAATTTGATAAAGAATGTATATTTAATTAGCATGAAGGTTATATCCCATTGTGTGGTGGGGTTAAACTGTAACCATTTTTGTTTTCAAAAGGGTGCAGCTCTAAAGTTTGGGCCAAACGGTCAGGTGGGCACAAATGCACCTTTTGGACAGAGGTGGGGGGTTACATTGTGCGACGTGGTGATGGCGAGGCTCTCCGCACTTCAGTTGCCCCCCCCCACCCTTGTTATCAACTGGGAAGATTGTCATGTCTATGTTGTGGGCCCGTGTGTTTGTTTATGTGTATGTTTGTCTTTGTGTATCAGTTCGTTATAAAGGATGGAATTGCGTTAAATTGGTGCACGGAAACGGTGTGCTAGACAATGGTTTATCAGATTTGCATTGTTAAATGTAAATATTAGAAGTGATAGAATAATCTGAGGGTTGTGGTCAGAAACTCGTCCAACGAGGAGAGTGCCCAGCCCTCATAAAAATGTGAGAGTAAGAGAGAACATACATTGTAGAATTGGATAAAATTAAATTATGATTGCAGATTTTAAATTTAGGGGGAATTATTGATTGGTTATGACATAAGACTATACAAGGACACATGTAAGGATAAGTCAAAGATTTGAATCACTTAGAGTTAAAAACAACAAATAAAAACGACATTGCAAGGGGGCACTTTTTATTAAAAGAACACCAAGTAAAGTAAGTAAGGGGCATTCATGATTGGGATTAAAGTAAGGATAAAATTAGGTCAATGATTAGAAATCAATGGTGCTCTACACAAAAAGGCTTAAATTTTTAATGGGGAAATATTTGGAGTACTGTGTTGGTCTACATAGGTCATGGGCCGAGTTTATTTGGTTTTGATTGTGGTTTGGGTTTATTTTGTTTATTGTTAGGTTTTCCTTGTGTTTATTGTTAAGGTGTTCCTTGTTATTCTCTTATCCCCTGCATTGTCTTCTTTATGCAGATAGATTAACAGGCTAGGAATTTAGTGAGGAGAAAATTGATCAATTGATGGGGGTTAATAATTGTCCAAATCCTAGTTACATGTTTTGAGGGACCAGAGCAACGACATTATATTTAATTTGCAGGCCATTATTTCGTATGTGATGACAGTTTCTAGATAAGTAGACTGTTTTATCAAAAATGTGAGAGTGAAGGAGGAGGTTTGATTTGTAATCTGGCATTTGGGTGCCACTTTTAAGAGTCTGTGCAGGAGCATAGATTGTTTTTGTTTGTTTTTAAAGATATATTTGACAGTTTATCTCGGTGCAGTAAGGATATAGCAATTTTGAAAGACTTAAAATTAAAAGCAAAATTACATTTTAATTCTGACACATGCCAGCTAACATGAGGATGGCAAATAAATGAATAAATACTCGCTCAAATGCGGCATGTGTTTTAAATTGGGCGATAAGACATTCACTTTCAAGCACTATCATTTAGCGCTGCTGACAACAATAACTTATGAGATGGTAAACCAAGGAGGAGTGTCATAGTTGGAACACAGGCGCTGTATGACCTATAGATTGAACAATAACATTCACCGCATATACAACCATGTTGGTAGATTGTTAAATTACATTACAGTTTATTACAAAGGATTTCGGAACTTTATTTGATGATAAACACTGGAACCAGGATTTTAGCCGTGTTAATGGGTAGGGTGGATGGATTACTCAAAAAAATAAAAATAAAAAGCATTTGATAAGGGCGGCTTGATCGTAAGAGTGCGCAATGAGCAATGAGTGTGCGCAACTGATAGGATACAATATGTTAATGGGAAGATTTGGGGTGTAAGGAACAAATACTACACAGGAAGACTGATAACACGAAGATAGTTTTGTGAAATTTGTGGCCAAGTGTGTTCTGCCCTAGCGCATGGCACAAGTCCTGAACTGAGTCCTTGTACTCTACTGGCTGCCTCAAAATCAACAGAGGACTGTCCCTGGTCATGAGACACCTTTGACCTTTGGGAGAACAACAGGAACTATTATCATGCTTGAAGGGGGCAAGCACAGCTCTTCACAGGACAAGAACCATATAGTTGGTGGAATACACACAGTTGCAGATCAAAAAGAAAATGGACTGAAAGAACAAAGACAAGATGGACGCATTTGAGAATGGCGGACGGTCCAGCCCTGAATCATCATCATGAGAATCTAAGAGGAGAGGCTGCTAAAGACTTGCACGAGTCACATGAAGTCAAACTGGACACATTGCTAAAGACTGCTGAAGCATTACAAAGTTGGTGGAGTGTGGGACAAAAGGGATGGAAGTGTGTTTGCGTGCTGGGGCAGACATAACTGAGGAGTTTTGATAAAAGTGGGAATAATAAGGTTGCTTATTGACACTGAAACGGGGATAAAAAAAATAAAATACATAGATAGGGACAGTGAAGATGCACTGACAAATTACACAACAGCGTGATCAGAAACTTTGCAAAGTGGACATTGATCAATAGAAATTAAATCTTTTGAATCATAAATTTTTATATGTAACTTAGCATTTCGAAGACATAATTAATCTAACTGAAATAATGAAATTTTGTAATAGGACCAGTGAAAATTTGGATTCGGGCAACAGAAGGCTGAATTGCTCAACTTAATTGACCTTTATCAAAACAACAGAATTTAATTACACATCGACTGCGACTGACTTATAGGATGCATATTTCAGCTTGAAGGGGTGAGGGGCCATAAGAAAGTTGGAATTCTGGATAGTCGGCAAAATAGTAAATACAGTAGGGCTTTAAATAACAAATACATTGACATGACCCTTGCGACAATTGATTTAAATGGCAATTTATGATAGGCATTTGGGGTTAGGATTAACAATCCATCCATCCATCCATTACTGGTGCGGCTTGTCCTTACAAGGGCCACGAATGATTAACAATAATAACTTGAATTATTAATTTCCGTAGAAATTGCGTGTGAAAGCGAAGAGGCTGAATAAAAATTCAGGGAAAGCTACAAGATTATGTTTAAATTTGGAACGTGTTGAATTGGCTAGAAAATTGATAAAAATATAAAATAATTTTGTAAAATTGGGCGTGAATTTTAAAGTTGAAAATTTGAAATTTGGGGAGTGGGAAGTTTTGGAATAGGTAGGCATAAGATGAACAGTTAAAAAAAAAAATTGAAATGAGTTGAGTCAGTGGAAAAAAAAAAAAAAAAGAAGAAGAAAAAAGGAAAACTAGAAGAAATTAGAAGGGAAAAAAATAAAATTTTGCAAAATTTTATCGCAATGTTGGAAGTGAGGATGTGAAAGAAGATGAATGGAAGGTATTGTGTGGAAGTGGATAAGGGATATTGGAGGTGCCATGAAGAATGGATGGTGAAATATTGGATTGGGGTTTCTGAATTTCTCGGGGACCGTGAATGTTCAGAATATTTGGCATGGGTATGTGGAGTGTGTTGGGAGTGGAATGAAGTAAATCAGATGGGTTACGTGGAAGTGGTTAAGCTATGAATGAATACATAAATAAAAAGAGGCAGAAGAATGCAGAAGAAGTTAAATAATAAAGTCAAGGCAAGTGAAGTTTATTTATATAGCCCACAAGCAAGTCTCAAAGGGCTTCAAATGTACAAAAATTGCCTATTTAAAATACAAGAACAATAAGTGTGAGGGCCACAATGATGATCATGACAGCAAAAATATTTCTAATTGGTTTTGATAGGAACAAAGGGGGAACATGGAAGAAGGTTTTCAAAATTTGTGATATAGCGTCACTCAATTATCAAGGGTAAGTATTTCTTTTTAATTCTAAGAATTGGCATTGTCAAACGCACCTCTTGCATTAAGGTGCCCCCGGCTTCCCGGTAACGGGTTTGTTTTAGCCGGGTTCGGAGATTCGTCCGTAATCTAACCACCCGAGTTAAATTAACTCCACCGGAATCAATCTAATTTCTGTACGACGCCAATCCCTCTCAAGTCACCCGAAGCTCGAGCCGAGTAACTCAATTCGAGGCAAGACTTCGAAGTGACCGCATCGTATTGATGGCTCCCCGCTAGTGTTTGAAGTTCTTATTTTGTTACGGATATTTTTTAGATGTCTTTGTTAAGACCTCAGGGATTCGTTTGTATAGCGCACCCAAGCACTAGTTTTTGCCGAAGTAAATGTTGATATGGGTCCGTTCCACTTGGTCGCTCAGGCAGCGAGCCGACCAACTTTTTCATTCGAAAGAGAATCGAATTAATAAAAGTGTGACAATAATAGCATTTAAGAAGAAAATTAATGCACTTTATATGATTAATTCTAACTTCCTATACGTAGATCTAGCACTTGACCGTCGGAGTTCTTCACCCCACTTAATTGCTTCAAAAAGAATAGCGACTTTCTTAAACCGAATAAAAATGTCGTGCTCTATTTAGATTTGCCCAATAATTAATTTGGAAGGCAAGTCTACTTTTTGATCGTGTCCCATTTAGCTTTTGACGCGGCCCGACAAAAAGGGGAACTGGGCCGCGCCCGACGGACAGTTGAAATACTTTTATCCTCCGCCAACTTCACTGATTTATTTCAATCGTCGTCGTTATGTTATTTAGAGGAAGTAATTTCTCAACCGAATTCACTTTTAACGAAATCAACTCTTCCGTTAAATATTTACAAAAGTTTTTTAATTCTCTAACTTGCTCAGAGTTACTTTTTACGCGGCCCGTCAAAAAGAGGAAGCGGGCCTGAGCCTTTCAAATAGTTAAATAACTTTCCATTCTACACAACCCAATAATCTGATTTAAACACTTCCTTTAATTTATTCAGACGAAATAACTTTCGAACGGATCGCAATTCACTCGTGGCTCAAATAACTACGGAAGTTATTTAAGTCTCTAACTTGTTCAAAGTTCCTTTTTACGCGGCCCGTCAAAAAAAAGGGGAAGCGGGCCTGAACCTTCGGTTGCATATTCAGTACAAATCCGCGCACAACGAAGTAAGTAATATACAAAACACATTTATTGAAAAAAAACATGGAATAGAATTACAAATCTCAATTACTCCAGAAACTGAACAATTTCACTCACTGATACCCGTGTTAATAAAATCATTCAATCCCAGAACAATTCGATTGCAAAACACAGTTCATAAAAAAGGGAAGAGGTAAATACCAGCTACGTGCTATTTTTGGTGGAAGCAAAGTCGAGTGATCAGTTCGATCTTGCTTCTAAAATCCGAATTAGGGAAACAGGCTGGCCACGAGGGAACCGGCGGCCCCATGACTATTCCCCCCTCTCGCTAAAATACATAAAATATGGAAATCCCTCTCACCTATCTCTCTTTATAAAGTTGTCCAGTCCAATTTTTGGGAGTAAATCCAAGTTAATTTCAGTCCAGTGATCCTGCGTCTCACACAAAGATCTTCGGGACTTTGGAAAAAAATCTTGAAACTCCTCCGGGCCTCTTCACGTATAAGCGCTCTTTTGGGGGAAAGAGCCCTGAAGCTGTTTCTGCAGGACCTTTTATAGACCCCTCGGTCCCCCCCCTCCCCTTTCTTTTCTCCTGTACTTTCCCTATAGGGTAAGACTGCCCAGTTTTCCCACGCCTATAGAAGGGACTGGCCAGCTTTCTCACGCCTATAGAGGGACTGGCCAGCTTTCTCACGCCTATAGAGGGAACTGGCCAGTTTCCCCACGCTTGGTGCGTGTAAAAGTCAGCCGGGAGAAAGCGATGAGGAGCGCTCACTGTCAAACAGCGCCCACATTGCCAATGTGAAGTGACGCATCGGGTGCCGTTCTGTTGACGCCAGGTCATGTGAATCAAAGGCCAGATAGTGCCGTAGGTTCTTCCTGCTCCATGCACGAGAACCGTACGTGCCATCAGGGGCCCTGTGGTTGTCTCGAGCAGAGTCGCGGTGGTCATCAAATCCGCACATCCTTCCCAGCCGAGATGGTCCAAGCTGGACTGCTCTCCCTCTTTTACATACAGACCGTCAGGGACCAGCCAAGCCAAACTAAAGCCGGTCTGATAACAACAGCTTCCCATATAAGATCTCCCGATCACCCAGGCCAATTTCATATTGGTCATTCCGCATAGGATGCATTTAGGTGCATCCGCAATACGGTGTATAGTCTGTAACACATGGAAGCACAAATTTTAACATTTTTCAGGTTACACTTCAAACAATCACCCCTCTGCCAGCCTCTCTTCTATACAATAGAGGGGCTTCTCTGCGGCTGCCCTCCCGCCTCTCGGGGCGGGAGGGGAAAAAAAACAGAGTATGTAAAAAACCAGGTTATCATTGCCAATTGGTCCACCACTTCGGTCCAAAGTAACACAGACAATGACCCCCATACTATGCACCAGAGTACGAGTTTGGCCGTACGCCATCTCCACGCGACAGAGGTGCGGGCATGCTGGTCAAGTCTGGCTACCATCTTTATAACATACATGGCCATTCCTATCACTAATATTGCTTCTAATATGACAACCCCGAAAACAACATAATAAACAAAAATTGACACCACTTCCAAAACACTCCACAAAATAAGCAATACAATTTCGGCAATACCTCTGGGTGTATTAGGGTCAACATACATTCGGCCATGCATGTAGACTACAAAAAGACCCAAACCCATCGTGTGTCTTGTGTATAAAAATCTCAAAATCAAAACCTTAAATATTGATATGACCAAAATCACGGGGCGAGTGAGTTGTTGCAAATCCCAAGACCCAGAACAGCAGTAGGCTGTCCATATACTAAATAAAACCCAATATTGAACTTCGTTACTCACTCTCATCGCTCCTGGCCTCCCTCTTGGATTTAAGAACCCACTTGAGCTGTTTGTTGCCATTATTAGTTCTCCTTTTTGTTTTTCTCTTTTGTCTCTTGAAGTTCCGGTCTCTGAGCTGTCAGGCTCAAATGCCCTACTGCCGCCCGACTTCTCCTTTTAATAAGACGTTCCGACCACCCCTCTTGTGGGCTGTCATTTGCCTAACTAAAGACGCCCCACTCTCGCGGGGGTCGAATAAAATCTTCTTAATACTTCCTTTTATGGCCATGCACAGAGTCGCTGCTATTCCTATCAATGCAAACCCTACTAGCACCCACGCCCAGATTGGCCCCAGTACTACCTCCAAGGCACCGGCGACCACATCACCAAAGGCCTCAACCGCGGCACTTGTTACTGACTGCAGCGCCGCCCCTATTTTCTCATACCAAGTGCAATCATGAATGTTTTCTCCATGGCCACATTTTATCCAATGCTCTGAAGGGGAAAAACATGTTCCGTTATTGAAAATTCTATTGGGGCCAATCCAATCAAAACCCATAAACTGCCGCCCCTCACACAGACTCTTTCGGAACGCACGCCCTTCAGCAATCTGTATCAGCGCAGGCAGCCGATAGGGGATAGACACTGGCTCGCTTAAATTTAGCAACCCTTCATTTTGTACCCAGGTATTACAAGGCGCCCGGTTTCTAGCGGGCTGACGCCTCCACCTGTTTTGTGGCGAGACGTACTCCCACAAAGCTCCTTCTACACTCCTGTATCCTTCATCTTGATATTTATCTAAACAATATTCTTTCCAATTAGGCAGTGTAACACATTGTTCACGAGCTAAGGTAATCAAACATTTTGTTTTCTCAGTGTTACAAGTCATCGCCCAGGGCCGAGGATTCACATAAATATATGGGGAGTACATTCCTGTGGGCTTGATATCAGTCTCTTTTGAATATACCGTTGACATAAATTGGTATTGAACCCAGTAATTTGTTGTTACATTTAAACAGGGTATAACCCATTGCTTCATTTCATACCCATTAAATCCCCACCATGTCTTGGCGGGGTCTCGAACTTTTATTTCAGACCATGCCTGTAAAATTCCTTTCACTGTTTTGTTTGCTAAGAGACTGGCACAGTTGTGAACCCACCTGGTGCCCAAGACGGATCGCTTGATCTCATCCAGGTCACATCTTGGCGACTTCCCAACTGTCCAATCCCTCCCATGCAATCCAGCATAAATTTTCCCCACTACACATTGGTCAATTCTGTCAAATTCTCCCGGAGTTACCGTCAACAAATCGGCAGGAGTGGGTAACCGTTGAACCCATAAGTGCCTTGCTGACGGGTATAACCGGTGTCTGCCCTGGTAACTGCTGGGCACAGCCATCCGTGTTTCTACCTGCCATAACCATGGAAATGAACTATTTAGCCAAAATTCAAAATCTACTGGTTCCTTATTTGGGTTGAACTTCCTCCCTCCCCTTGTTGACACTGCGACAGGGGACTTCATTTTTTGGAATTTAAAGGCCCACATTATCACATGATAATTATTCTCACAAAATTGTCCCACGTTAAAGTAACACGCATTTAACCTACTAAAAACTCTCTGACAGTCCCAAAATACTGACTTCTGGCTGTCGGACAAACTTCTCGGCACCCGGTTAAGGCGACGCTTACTTGAATAATCCTGAGTTTTTTCGCAAACCAAATCTAAACAACTCCAGCACGGCTCCCATCCGGGATAAGTGCCACGGCACGTGAAGTTTTTCATTGGGGCCGGGAATGAAAATTCATCCGGCCTCTTTCCACTCTTTTCCCAATACCCTCCTTTTGATTCGGGCAACGGGACACACGAGGCATTGCTATACCATTCCGCATGCTCTTTGCCCATTTTCAAAATCCAATTTCTTTTAACAATTTTCTCTTCACGTTTGTTCTTGCAAATCAAGCTTATTGTTAGGTTAGCAAAGTTTTCTGGCGCTTTGAAGTACCTCATATCACAAGCACTGATGTTACTTCTTATTTGCCCTGTCCAATTCACGTGACCCAAATGTTCGGGAAAGTGAGTTACTTCACTCACTATTTCCCTTTTTGTCTTAAACCGTCTTTCCTCCTCGTCTCCTGCGCGCGGAATTGCTCCTGGTTCCAGTGGCAAGGCGATCATCTTCTCTCGTCGTCGCAGCACCGATGTCCAATATTGTCTGGTAGCGATGTCTGGTGCTATGGATGTATTCCATTTCACGGTGACGCTTCCAAAGTCCACTGCCCAACAGGTTTGATTGAAGAGCTTCGTTCCATCGTACTCGACATTGATCATCTCCATTGGGTCATAGCGGGCCGCGCTCTTCCAAAATGTGAAGCTGAGTAGGATGCTTGTTAAAATGACTGAAAGTATTATAGCTGTCAGCCAATCCGTCACCAGGGTCTTCTTCCATGATATCGCCGGCTGAGGAAAAATAGATGGTCTCCATCCAATTGTGCTCCAATCCATTGGAGGGTTGTCGGGTAGATTCGGTGGTTCGTCGCAAAAAGGCGAAGCGCTAAAAATCTCATACCCGCTGTCTGCAAATAAAGTTGCTCCTCGACTTTCAAAGTTCGGCTCTGGATTTCTGCTCACGGGAACTGTATTCGCGTAAATTGGCTCCAGAGCTATCCATCCCTGGTTTGCATAAATCTCTTGCTCTTCCTCCACAAAAAACGGATTCCTCCAGTTCTTTCCATCGTTGTCTGTGGAAGCCCCGGTCCCGGGGCTCAGCCCAACCGCTGGTCCCGCTAGGTCGCCACCAGCGGGATCATCCGTGTAGCCTGGGAGGGTCATTGGTGACCCCCCACTCTCCAGGCTCATTGTTCTCCTTCTCTTTGCTCCGCGCGGGAAGTTCATGGTTGGTCACTCCTCAGGGCTGAATGAAGATCTGGTTCTTCTCTTCTGGCTTTATAGGAGATCTTCCAGCCCCTCCTCCTTTCCTGACTCCTCCCTTGTGCCAAAGAAACCGTCCTCCTCTTTGGCTGGGCCCTTCTTCCGGCGGTCTCCTGGTTTTCTTTCTGTTAGTAGTTATGTACAGTCCATTAACAATACATTGTTATAGTACTTCTATATACACCTGTATACATACACCGCTATATGCACACTCATTTTTATATACACATATGTACACCTTCTTCTTTTTTTTTTTTTTCAGTCGTTCTCCCCCTTGGAATCTGGCCGGCTCCACAGCCTAGTCAGTTCCTCTACTGCGGCCCGACCCCTTTTTTTCTTTTGGGGTTCTGTTTTAGTGGACCACACTGCATAATAGGAGGCCTTTTGAGCCAACGTTCCCAGCGGCCTATTGGATGCAGACGGTCCTGGTTCCTCGGGCCTGGTGTCTACCGCATCATTCGACATGTTGTTCTCTTGGCTACCGACTTGTTTCCTGGTTTCGGCGGCTTTGCGCTTCATTTCTGCCAGCACTGGACATGTCTTAAGGGTGCGGTGACGCTCCGGACCCCATCTGGTGTTTCCTTTTCCATCACATCCAGGCGTGGGACACACCTCGAGGCTTCCCACATACACCGGGCAAGCTCTAAATGAGCGGTGGTGAGTTGCCCCTGGTCGGGCGCTACCGCTCCCGTCGCAACCAGGAGTAGGGCAATTTGCCGGATACAACTTCGTCCAATCAAAGGGGGTCCAGTCCAGTAGAATCTTCCCGGGTCGGTCACTTACGCCACCGCCCTCTGCCTTTGGACATGCTACTAGGTTTTCCCCCGGGACTTCTGTTTCCGGGGGGACAGAGGTGATTTGACTCTCCACTTGGACTCCTGCTTCTGGCAGGAGTGAAGTGGTTTGACTTTCCACTTGGACTCCCGGTTCTGGCGGGAGAGAAGTTGGTTGAATTTCCACTTGGACTCCCGGTTCTGGCGGGAGAGAAGTGGTTTGACTTTCCACTTCAGTGCTGCCTTTTTCAACGTTATTCTCTTCCCTCAACACTGACCGGAGCATGTTCCCTACAGCTGGACTTTTCTGTGCCAAGCCCTGGCCGGGATCTTCTTCCCATTCTTTTGCTTCTGACCGGTCAAGGTCATCCGTCTGTTCGGCCTTCCCTCGAGGTTCCATCGCTGCTACTGTGTCTGGCTCTTCCCTTGTTTGTATTTGTTCACTAGGAATATCCCGTACCTGGGGCCCAATGTTTCCCATGACTGCAAGCTGGCCAAGCCTTTTGGCCTCCAATTTGATTCCCAGGGAATATATTCCTTCGTAGGGAATGATTGCCATTTTCACTGTAATCCCTACCAGTGCTGCTTCACCCTCATTCACTATAAGGACTGATCCGACTTTATTCCCAGGGGCAAAACAGTACATTCCTTTTTTCGTCACATACTGGAAGTCTTTGTTACTCGTGTCCAAAACACTTCGATAGCAGTACATGTTGCTCACTGTCGGGCTTGTTTCCGCAGGGGCTGCCTCCACTTTGACCAATGGTGCGTCCTTGCACGCCACCAACTGGGCTATAGCCCGAGCCCAAGTCATGGGCCTCCAAGGTCCTTCTAGCAGGTCTCCCAGGGCGGCTTTCCCCCCTGCCGAAAGGACCGACGCACGAGCAAACAAGGCCATTTCGTTGGCCTTTCCTGTACAACTGTTGGGGGCAGGCTGGCCGTCTGGCCCTGGCCACGGCCAACAATGGCCCAAGGCTGCATAAAGGTTCTTCATAGCCTGATTATTATCATACGCCGGCCAAGATGCTCCTCCCAACACTGGATAGAGGGTCGCCAGGGGGGTCATTGCCCTGGTGATTTGCCATCCCTCTGCTTCTCCGACTTTCAATAATTTTCCTCTTGTCATGCGATCTAAACACATGAGGCAATATTTCAGCTCCTCGCCGTCCCACACACACGTGCACGAGCTAATTTGTCGAGCCCGTACATCCGTAGTTGGTCCGATCTCCCACTGTGAAAAAAACACCATTCGTGCCAAGATGGTAATTCGACACTGGTGGCATACCATGGCATCTAATACTTTGACTGGAAGCTTGTCCTCATTTCTCTGGGCAAATTCCAGCTCTCTTACTTCGGTGGTCAGTACAGGTGGCATCATGAAGCCTACTCCTGACCACATAGTAGGCAACAAGTTGGGTGTCAAACAAATGACACAAGCTTCGTCGACCCATGTCCAGTGAAAATGTTCTGGTCCACCGGGTGTGCAACCCCGCTTGGCCAATCTCACCAGATTTAGGGCCCTTCCGGTCTGGATCCCATTTGGTGTTCTTCTTACGATGACCGCACCCTTGTGTGCGGCCATGCGCACGAAGGCCGGGATTGTTCTGTAGTCCGTTGCCATATGTTTTCTTTGGATTACTTCTTGGCTTGAATTGGGTCAGCCGATAACGGCTTCAGCTGTTCAACTCCTTGGATACCTTTCTTCCTCAAACGTACTGTGTTTTTATCCAACACTTCACTGACGATGTCCGAGCAGTCGTACTTGGCCTTCACAGCTGTTTTGCTGTTCAGGTCCCTCGACTTGATCCACACCTTCTGTCCAACACTGAACTGGCACTTCTCTTTATTCTGGGACGAGCCGTCTTGGGTTCTGCCCACTTCCTGGGACACAAAGAGTCGTTGATTGAGTTCTTCGGACGGGGAGGGCCGGCTGCTCCTACTCCTCCCGTTCAGGTCTGCAACCAAATCAAGTAGTTTAGTACTCCACTCTTTCCCGTTTGCATTTTTTCCCAACCAGGTTTTGACTAGACCAATACTTCTTTCAGCCACCCCGTTTGCTTGTGGCGTGTAAGGGGGCGAATAGACTCTGACTATTCCCCACCTACGACACCACTCGTCCACCTGGGCGTTTTTGAAACGAGTTCCATTGTCTGTTCTCAACTCTCTTGGGATTCCTAGCCACATGCACCCGTCTTCTAGTGTCTTGATCACACTGTTTGCATTGGCTTTTCTTACTGCTTTCAGCCCGACGTGTCCTGACATCGAGTCAACCAGCACAACAAGGTATTTCTCACCCTTTGCGCCACTTATTCCCATGGGGCCAGCTACGTCCATACAAACCGAGCCCCACGGCACAGTACTCCTGATCGTCAATCCGTCCGTGCGTCGTCCTCTTCGCCCTGCGTTGTATTTGTTGCACGGATTACAATCCCGCAGAACCGCACGAATCATTCGGTCAGGGACCCAGAGTTCCAGCTTCTCTAACTCTTTTCGCGTAGGCAGTGGACCCGCGTGGCCTAGTGCTTCATGCACTGCCGACACGACTTGCCTCACGCTCTTGTCTGGGACCACTTTTCCGCGAGGGGTCTTGTCCCATTTTTCTGCTCCTACAACTATTATTCTTCTTTCCTGGACGTATCGATCAACTTCGTTATTCCCTCTCCAATGAGCTCCTTCTTTTACATGAGATTTCTGGTGAACCACATCCAGACTCAAATTTAGCCGTAACTCGGCTATTTTTTTCCACACTTCATAGTGGGCCACTAGTTTTCCTTTCGCGCCCTCAAAGCCATTCTCTTCCCAAATGGCTAGATCGAATTTGAGAGCTTGCGCGCAATAATGACTGTCAGTTATAAGTCTTACGCGTCCAGCGTGATTTTTTTTCCGCTTCTAACAGTCCTTCCAGCACTGCCGTGGCCTCTCCTGCTTGCGCGCTGCCGGGTGTCTTTCCTTTGCGGCGGCAACGCTCCACTCCATTTTGCTTCAGAATAAAACCCCAGTGGGCATTCTGCTCTCCTTCCTTTTTTGACCCATCGGTGTAAAGAGTCCATTCATAGGGCTTCTCTTCATCCATACTCTTTTTGAGTATCGGCTTCTTTGTGGAGGTTGTAGTTGGTCCAATTTCCAAGTCGGGGTCTAGTAGGATGTCCTCCCATCTGCCCCATCGGATGTTGGTCGCTTTAGTGCTCTCAATTGTAGTCTTTCTTAGAAAACGATGCACGTTACTTCCCGTCTGGACTTTGATACCTTGTCCTTGGGCCAGGTCTTTTAAATTACTCCAGTACCTTGCCAACACTGCAAGTTCTTTCTCCTCCTGGGGGAATTTTTTCTCGACGCTGGACAGGGTGTAGGTCCACAAGGCCACCAAACCGGCACCTTCGTTGCTAACCGACACCATTGCATCATTTTCTTCGCACTGCACCTTTGCGACCAGTCTTACTGTCAAACTTCGTGGCTCCAGCCGCACGGCTTCTCGGACGGCCTGTTTCAAATTATTCAAGTTCTGATTGTCACTGTCTGACCACTGCCACTTTGTTGGTTTTTGGCCCTCCGGAGTTTTCTTCAAGCGGCTGTACAGTGGCCTTGCATGCTTCTGATAGTGAGGAACATGATCCCGCACATAATTGCACAGTCCAAGTATTCGCTGCAACTCTGTTTCTGATCTCGGGGGCGAGATCTGTTCGATTTTCTGTTGAAATCCTTCTGAGATTCCTAGGTTTTCAGTCACTTGAAATCCCAAGTAATCCACTTGGAATCGGGCTAGTTGGCATTTCTTGAGGTTCAGCTTGAGGCCGGCAGCGGAGACTCGTTCCACCACTTTCTGCAGCAAGTCCAAATGTTCCTCCTCTTCGTCATTTGAAACAAACACATCATCGATGTACACCGTAACATCCAAACCACTCAGAACTTGTAAAACCGCTGATTGAAACACATTTGGGGAGTTTTTGTATCCTTGCGGCAATCTTTGCCACACGTATGATTTCCCTTTGTGCGTGAATGCTGTTTTTCCTTGTGATGTTTTGGCCAGTCGTAGTGAAAAGAACCCGTTTGCTAAATCAATGCATGATTTGTATTTCTTCACTCTTAAAGTCTTTAGGGATGCCTGGGGATTTATGAGGCTCGCTCGATTAGCCACCGTCCGGCGGTTAAGAGCTTTAAAGTTTATAACTGGCCTCCATCCTCCCCCTGACGCCTCTGGTTTTTTCACTGCCTGGATTGGGCTGTTGGTCAGTGGATTTGATTCTTCCCGAATGATGCCAAGCTGTAGGAGTTCCTTTACGATTGTTTCCATTTCAGCCACTGCTTCGGGATTCAAGGGATATTGTCTCACCGGTGGATGTACTCCTCCTTCAATTGTGTGGATGTATTTTGATCCAAGGTCACCACAGTCGTTCTTGAAATGCGCCACAGCTGCCTTCTCCAATATAGCGGTCAATTTCTGGTTCCCATCTGGAGACAGGTCGCTGTTTTGGACCAATTGGACCCGGACGGAATCCACATCCACAGGTTTGTACCAGTCATTCAGTGGCATGGTTTTAGTTGGACCCACTCGGACTGTTTTTGCTTTGATGTTTTCCAACCTTGCTTTTACTGGCTGACGCTGATGTGCTGGTTTTTTCAGATCTTCGGCGTCTCTCAATGTCAGCAAATTGTGGGGCCCTTTCACCCAAACGATTCTTTTCCAGACTCCAATCGGCATGTTGGTCACTGATCCATCTGCCATCATAACAGTTAGGTGTCCTATCACTTTCAAGGCTTTGCGGGTCATCGACACCTCGGCTCCGGTATCTACTAAATATGGAGCTCCATCAATATCAGTGTAGAGATTGTCTCCCTCTCTGTACACGCCTGACAGGGTGACCCGCGCCTCGTTTTCACTTATTTTCTGGGCCCAGCAGGGGCCGCAGCCTTGCGAGCCTCTGCCAGGGCCTTCCTTTCTTCTGGTGACATTTTGTCATACACATCTTTTGCCACATAACCAGTTGAGTTCACTTTACCATAAAGTGGTTTGGGATTATTTTGGGTGTTCTGTCTCTGATTATCATTAAATTTTTGCCCCTTCCCATAAGTTGGCCGTGGTGGTGGTTTCCGACCTGCTTGTGTATCCTCTGTGCGAGTGCGAGTGCTGCCCGATGGATTCGGCTTTTGTCTCTCCATGTAGTGTTTTGTTACTCTGTCCCATTTCTTTATGGATTCTTCGATTCGTGCCAGAGTTGCCTCCGCACCCAGCTTCACAAAAGTGGTGTCCTTGTCCTCGGTTACTGCTCTCAATACTCGCACGTATCTGTTTGGGCTTATCACTTGCTTCAACTTATGCCACACATTCAGCAAGGTGAGACCCTGTTTTAATGCTTCTTTAGCTCTGGTTATATGTGCATCTTCGTCATCTTCTTCATCATCCACCCACCTCTGGTAGGCTTCCTGGGCTGTCTCATCCCTTCCAATGGGCTCGGCTGTAATATATTGTAGCCACAACTTCTTTGACAACTCTCCGCCCGGACCGTCTTTAATTACTGGCCAGGTTGCCAATAAATATTCTTTGACGCTTTCCTTTTGGTACTTTACGCGCACCATTCCTTTCAAAGTTTTAAAGGCTCGTGTCTCTCTTTCCAGGTCATTTCCAGGCATCCCTGTATTTTCCAAATACGTCACTCCCAGTTGCATGGTGCTCGGCTGAGCTTGTTGGGTGAAGTTTCCAATTGTGTTGGTTTGTGTGGACATTGCGGGATTAACAGTGTGTGTGTCCAAATCTTCACACGCTCTCAGTTCTGCTTGAGCGGCATCATACACACCCTGCTTCATCCTCCGCAACAATACGTCATACATTACGGTCACAAAGCCTTCCCTAAAATTTTTTGTCAAATCTGTGTAACTTACTAGGGTGTGGTAGGCTGGTGTGTTTAACACATTCATTGCCTCCCTGTAAGTTAGTTTCACCGGGACGTCTAAATTTCTTTCTATTTTTTCCCACCAGGCCGGCGGGAAAGGGTATTCTTTCTGTTTGACTTCTGGGATGTAGGTTTTCCTTCCATCCTTGGTTTCCACCCATCCTAATTGAACTTCCCTTGCCAGCCTTTCCGAAGCCTGGAAAATGCTTAGCACTGGCTGTTGCTTCTTGGCTCCTTTCCGGGTTGCTCCTAGCACAACTCTCGGTGGGGGGTCATTAGGATCAGGAGGGCCCACTGCCGACATCACCGAAGCCTGATTTTCCTCTTCGGAGACCACGTCATCACTTGAGGTGGCCGCCTCCCTGCCTTCTCCCTCTCCATCATTATCACCCTCTTCCTCGTTGGATGTATGAGCATGTTCAGTGGCCCCAACTTCGGTGTTCCTCGATCCTATTTGTTGACGTGGGCCCTGAACCGTGGAGGGTCTATTTTTGGGAGTAGACGTCAGGCGTGCTCGGTAAGAGGTACCAGCCACTTTTCGGTTTGATTTTAAAACCACTCTCTTCTCTCTGGCCATTCTTCTCCCTCTTTCCTGAGGTGGTTTCTCTGGAGCCGGGACCTCGGTTGGTGCCGGATCCGGCCCCCCTGGTTTAGTTATCTCTGGGTTGATTTCGTTGGCCACTGTCTCGTCCTCATCCCCTGCCGTTGGGGATGGTGTCCTTGACCGTACGGTCCTCACTTGCAATACTGGGGTAAAACTTGAGGCTGCCCCTTTTTCCTCTTCGGTTCGAATTACTCTGACCGATGGATGGGGCAGGACTGTCACCTTCTGTTGTGTTTGCTGTTCCATTTTCTGCTCTTTCCGAGCCACCAGTAGAGCTTGGTCATATGTGGCTTCCAGAGCTACTAATTCCCTCTCTCTTCTTTGAGAGGCCGATATTGCCAACACAAACTCCAGCCCTTCCACCGCTGTGATCGGGGTGGCTATCTGCAGCTTATAAGCCCCTGCAATTGCTGTTTCTGCAATTTTCCATGACATCCGTCCAGATCTGACGCCATTCACTTCCGTAACTATTCTTCTGGCTCCCCTCTCGATGGCAGCATCCACCGCTTTCTCCAAAATTTTTGTCATCATCTTCAGGTAGTCCTGCTGGTCCAGGTCTGCACTCCACTTCTGCACGACGGCATGTATTATCATGTGGTATTTTGATCTTCCCCCACTTGTGAAGATGAAGGTAAGATCCTCCGGGTCATGTTCCATTTGTCGTCTTGCATCTTGTAGGTCCTCAATATATTTTTCACCGGCCATCAACCTCAGCCGTGAATCAAAGGTCTGGTTCCAGGCACGGAATTTGTCGTTGGTGAAAACAATGAGGGCGTCTCCTGTCAGTGACCAAATATCTCCGACAAACTGGCACATCAGCACTCCGTTGCCCACAATCACTTTCTTGGTTGATTCTTCCGGCAAAGACGGTAGGGGGTCTTTTCTAATAAGGGGATTGAGCTTCGGTGCAAAGGCGCCTCCGCGCCTGGTGTCCTTGGCCTCCCATACCTCCTCTGTGTCTCTGCTCGTGCCCAGCCCTTCTTCCTCGTTAGGCACTTCCTCTTCTTCTTCACTGGAGAATACCGGTTGATTCGTCTTTTTCTCCAAAATACTTCTCATCCTCGCCAGGTGCTGCATGCACTCGTAATAGCGAGGCACTGCCTGCACTTCTCCAGGTAATGGAGTTGCAAGCTCGCTCTGGATGCCAGATTCGTTGGTCAGCATTTTCACTATTGAGTCCAGATCTGTGCTTGTGCTTATTATTTTTATCATATTCCATTCCTCCACCATTTTTGCCCCCCATTCACACCAGTCAGGTGCTTCTCTTCGAGTGTAGCCCCTTTCAGGGTGGGCTGACACTATTATTGAGAGTCCATCTTCTCCTGGCTGCTCGGCAAAAAATCTTCCATCTTTCTCGATGGCTTCTTTCATCCGCGTCGAGAGGCATTCCGCCTCTATTGACGGGTTAGATCCCACTATGTATTCAGTCCATTTTTGAGGCCACTTCTCCAAGCCTCCTCCATACAATATTACACATGCTGGTTCTTCATGTCGTCTCAAAGGGTCCGGATTAGACCCCTCCTTTCTGGTTCCTTCCATAGGATTACCAGGTTCGAGGTCCAGTCCTCTTCCACTGCTAGCCATCTTTTCAATGAATAGCAGTTTTTCCAGTTGTAGGGTCGAGCTGTCTCCTTTCGAAGCCTTTCCGTGCGCACTCGGAACAGGGTCGATTCAGCTCTTAGTTACTCAGCGGCGCCCTTTGCGTCGCCTCTACTCAGAACACCAATATGAGAACTCTTGCCTCACTTATTGATGCTCTCAACGGTGGGATGCACGTTTTTTCTTTTTCTTTTTTTCCCCCCAGGTTTTTTTACTGACAGGAAATCCTAACAAGGGTATACTCAAAAGCAAATTGTAATTCAAACGTTATTGTAGCGAACAGGAACTGACGACTAATCATCAGTCCTAAACCACTCAGCCCTACAATTCTTGGGAACCTGTAAGTCACAGAGGGTCGCCAACAGTTAAGAATCATGAACCATACAAGCCTTAGAAGAATCGTCTTGGCCGTTTACTATCCCTGGTGAGCTTCAATTGTAGTCCTCAACAAGCGGAAAAAGGGAAAGGGCGGAAAGAGGGAAAATCCATCTGTGAGTTCAGCGGGCTGAAGTCCGTAATCCTTTGATGCGTCCGGGAACAAAAAATTTTTGTAATCCACAAAAGGAATTCAGCAACAAAAATCTTGTAATCCACAGTGTGTCCAGGAAAAAAAAAAAAAAAAATTTGTAATCCACAAAAGGAATTCAGCAACAAAAATCTTGTAATCCACAGTGTGTCTTGGAACAAAAAAATTTGTAATCCACAAAAGGAATTCAGCAACAAAAATCTTGTAACCCACAGTGTGTCCAGGAACAAAAAAAAAAAAAATTTTGTAATCCACAAAAGGAATTCAGCAACAAAAATCTTGTAATCCACAGTGTGTCCAGGAACAAAAAAAAATTTTTGTAATCCACAATGTGTCTCGGAACAAAAAATTTGTAATCCACAGTGTGTCTTGGAACAAAAAATTTGTAATCCACAAAAGGAATTCAGCAACAAAAATCTTGTAACCCACAGTGTGTCCAGGAACAAAAAAAAAAAAATTTTGTAATCCACAAAAGGAATTCAGCAACAAAAATCTTGTAATCCACAGTGTGTCCAGGAACAAAAAAAAATTTTTGTAATCCACAATGTGTCTCGGAACAAAAAATTTGTAATCCACAAAAGGAATTCAGCAACAAAAATCTTGTAAGGGGGGAATTAGTATATATTATATAATGAAATTAAGAAGGAAAAAGGGAAAAAGAAGAGGGGAGAAAAGCCTTCTTTTCTTTCTTTTTCATCTTTCAAAATAAAAAGCCCTCTCTTCTGTCGGTCTCCTAATTGTCTGACTCCTCCTCGGCTTTGGTTTTGGCATGAAATCTAAAACATTCGCAGGCTCCTCGTCAACTGGTTCATCTTCTGTATTTATACCCAATATCCGTGCCCATGTACCGGCCCCTCTTTCTTTTGCAAGTTCTGCCGCATACTCTGCGTATACTACAAACATTACTTTCAGCACCCCATACAAGTACAAGCTGTGGAGGAACTCCTCCTTACTCATGCCTAAAGTAATGTGCTGAGGGGCTACGGTCACCGTTTACTATGACACAATACAGTTCTAATCCTCCCGTGCTATCAAGGTTCTTTTCTAGGAAACTCTATTCCTTAAAGAGACTGTACTTATGTCACTCAAGGCCGTTCTGACATTTATTTGTATCAGTGAGTGGAATTAAAACAGCTTCTGGGAAGAAAAAACTGGAAAACTCCACACAGGTTCGTTTTGGAGCTGTGAGCAAAACAAAAAAAAAATGTTCTTCTATTTTCTTATTTTTATTTTTTCTAAACTTTTAATCACAACCCCCCTCCTACTCGTTGGGCGCCAAAATGTCAAACGCACCTCTTGCATTAAGGTGCCCCCGGCTTCCCGGTAACGGGTTTGTTTTAGCCGGGTTCGGAGATTCGTCCGTAATCTAACCACCCGAGTTAAATTAACTCCACCGGAATCAATCTAATTTCTGTACGACGCCAATCCCTCTCAAGTCACCCGAAGCTCGAGCCGAGTAACTCAATTCGAGGCAAGACTTCGAAGTGACCGCATCGTATTGATGGCTCCCCGCTAGTGTTTGAAGTTCTTATTTTGTTACGGATATTTTTTAGATGTCTTTGTTAAGACCTCAGGGATTCGTTTGTATAGCGCACCCAAGCACTAGTTTTTGCCGAAGTAAATGTTGATATGGGTCCGTTCCACTTGGTCGCTCAGGCAGCGAGCCGACCAACTTTTTCATTCGAAAGAGAATCGAATTAATAAAAGTGTGACAATAATAGCATTTAAGAAGAAAATTAATGCACTTTATATGATTAATTCTAACTTCCTATACGTAGATCTAGCACTTGACCGTCGGAGTTCTTCACCCCACTTAATTGCTTCAAAAAGAATAGCGACTTTCTTAAACCGAATAAAAATGTCGTGCTCTATTTAGATTTGCCCAATAATTAATTTGGAAGGCAAGTCTACTTTTTGATCGTGTCCCATTTAGCTTTTGACGCGGCCCGACAAAAAGGGGAACTGGGCCGCGCCCGACGGACAGTTGAAATACTTTTATCCTCCGCCAACTTCACTGATTTATTTCAATCGTCGTCGTTATGTTATTTAGAGGAAGTAATTTCTCAACCGAATTCACTTTTAACGAAATCAACTCTTCCGTTAAATATTTACAAAAGTTTTTTAATTCTCTAACTTGCTCAGAGTTACTTTTTACGCGGCCCGTCAAAAAGAGGAAGCGGGCCTGAGCCTTTCAAATAGTTAAATAACTTTCCATTCTACACAACCCAATAATCTGATTTAAACACTTCCTTTAATTTATTCAGACGAAATAACTTTCGAACGGATCGCAATTCACTCGTGGCTCAAATAACTACGGAAGTTATTTAAGTCTCTAACTTGTTCAAAGTTCCTTTTTACGCGGCCCGTCAAAAAAAAGGGGAAGCGGGCCTGAACCTTCGGTTGCATATTCAGTACAAATCCGCGCACAACGAAGTAAGTAATATACAAAACACATTTATTGAAAAAAAACATGGAATAGAATTACAAATCTCAATTACTCCAGAAACTGAACAATTTCACTCACTGATACCCGTGTTAATAAAATCATTCAATCCCAGAACAATTCGATTGCAAAACACAGTTCATAAAAAAGGGAAGAGGTAAATACCAGCTACGTGCTATTTTTGGTGGAAGCAAAGTCGAGTGATCAGTTCGATCTTGCTTCTAAAATCCGAATTAGGGAAACAGGCTGGCCACGAGGGAACCGGCGGCCCCATGACTATTCCCCCCTCTCGCTAAAATACATAAAATATGGAAATCCCTCTCACCTATCTCTCTTTATAAAGTTGTCCAGTCCAATTTTTGGGAGTAAATCCAAGTTAATTTCAGTCCAGTGATCCTGCGTCTCACACAAAGATCTTCGGGACTTTGGAAAAAAATCTTGAAACTCCTCCGGGCCTCTTCACGTATAAGCGCTCTTTTGGGGGAAAGAGCCCTGAAGCTGTTTCTGCAGGACCTTTTATAGACCCCTCGGTCCCCCCCCTCCCCTTTCTTTTCTCCTGTACTTTCCCTATAGGGTAAGACTGCCCAGTTTTCCCACGCCTATAGAAGGGACTGGCCAGCTTTCTCACGCCTATAGAGGGACTGGCCAGCTTTCTCACGCCTATAGAGGGAACTGGCCAGTTTCCCCACGCTTGGTTATCTGTGGCCTTCAGCAGCTGTTTCCGCCCTGACCACGCAGTACTTTCCACCAAATGCACAGCTAGTGGCAAAACCTTTCACTTCCCCTTTTCTTCTCTTTCTCCTACATAAAAATAACTTTTTAAAGTTACGCTTCAATTCACTCTAAAATAAAAATCCAAACCCTTGACCTACTTTTCTAAACAATTTATGTCACGCCACTATTCTCATAGTGACGGGTCTCTTGATCGAATTGACAAATAATATTGCTTAAAGCGGTTACAGAATACATTTTTAGCCAAGCAAAAGAATCAAAATAAAAATCACATTTGTGCTTCTCCAAACAATTTATGTCACGCCACTATTCTCATAGTGACGGTTCTCTTGATCGAATTGACAAATAATATTGCTTAAAGCGGTTACAGAATACATTTTTAGCCAAGCAAAAGAATCAAAAATAAAAATCACATTTGTGCTTCTATGCGTGACTCACACTCTGACACCGTGCTACTCTTTTTATTTCTATTTTACCATGTTTAGCTTATTGGCTCCTCTTTTGGTCTCACGTTTTGGTCTGGCGCCATCTTTTGGACAAATTTGGAATTTCAGCTCTGCCAATTTATTCCTGTGAACAATCCATATTCTACCATTTGCACCATCTCTGCCCCCATGTTACATGACAGCATCAACAAAAATGAGAACGATAATCCAAGGTTATAGTGTAAGTGGCAGGAGGAAGCTGTGTATATTTTTTAAACATTATTTTCAGTATCATTTCTTAGGAGAGTCAGTAATGCTTGTGAGGAGATGAATGAAGGAACAAGGTGACAGTAAAAGGGAGTGCTCTAAAAATTTTTGGTTTTTTGCCAGAGGTAGTTATTTGGAGGGATGAATTTAAACTGAAAGCAAAATGGAACTGTTTAGTCGAAGAAATATGAGAAGGTGGAAATATTGAAGTTACAGCTCAACACAAAGTGTCAAATAGTCTAAGTGTGAGATGTGAGCAAACTAAAGGGGGAGTTAAATCATGTTCCAGTATTATGCATATTGGCAAACGATGTGAGGACAGGAGACCAGACAATTAGATATTAATTTTAATATTAATATTTGAAATAAAAAGGGAAATTTTAATTGAGGAGAAAATTTTGCATAGGGAGGGTTCTTTTTACAATGTAATATTGTATGTTTTATGTGTGTGTTGTGGGATGACAGTTTGTCTGTAATGCTGTATGAATGTCAAGTCTGTACTTGGGATGGGGTTTCTGTATTGTAAATGGTTAACATGATTCAAGGTTGGGGTGATGTGATCACAGCAGAGGATAACATTCCTCTCACCTGAAAAATATAAAGATACTACAGATTTGAAAAAAGCAAGATTGATCAGGGCTCATTTTGGACTAAATATGGGTTTAGGATTACTCTGGGGCACCATTGACAACAAAAGACTTCAATGGAGAAGGCCCATTTCAAGATTATGACCAGACGTGACTATACCAGCATTGACAATCAAGACTCTGAGCCAAGACAGTGTATGACAACAACTCTGGACTTACCTGACAGTGTGACGAAATGTATGTGACGGAATTTGTGATGACTTGCTTTGTTTTGATGTTTTACCTAATTGTATTGCAGCCTCTAACAGCAACCCAGGGAGCAGATTGTGCTTTATTCGTTAAACTTGCTTTACTTTGCAGGTTGTCAACTGCAGTCTTGGAGAATTTTGTGTCATGTCTGTGAACATGCATTAACAACTAACCCCTTACTTTTCATAACGAGTTTGTAAATGTGATCGGTTTCATGACAGGCTCGGCAGGCTCCAATTTTCTATTTCATGCGTTTGACATGCGCCCATGTGTGGATTATTTTTATCATTATGAATTTTATTTTTTGGTATTATGGATGTTTATTGTACGGAGAGCTGCATGCACAGCTACAGGTGGGTGGTGGCTTTTGTTCATACAGCCATGTGAGATGCTGCCAGTCGAGTTTCAGGGACTGAGAATTGGTGATTCCAGGCTAGGATGGCATCTGGAGGTACACCGAAGTCCAGCTGGCGATGGGTATGTCACCATGGATATTGTTATTTTTACTTTTTAACCATTGTGACACATTTTTTAGAATGTGTCAAAAGGGGGAGGTAGAAAAAAAAAACAAAAAAAAAAAAACAAAGGGGGAAATTGTGAGATTTTAAGTGTTTTCAGATTTGATGGTTTTTAAGTCTTCAACATGCTGGACGGAGGAGAAGAAGCAGCTCGGCAGAAATGAAGTGAATGGGAGACAACATCATGAGATGGAGCCAAAGCCTGGTAACAAGTGTGAAGAGTTTCAAAATAGCTCATAATAAACTGTAGACCTTCACAAGATAGGATCAAATAGGTGGGAGAGTATTAAATGTAAAAAATTAGAACAATAACATACAGACTCCAAACAAATTGGGAACAGGTGGATTATGAACGTTAAAGTTTGAATAACACATTATTCACGTGATTCATTTGCAGGATAAACAATGGAAGGGATTGATAAACTGAACAAATTTAAGATGATTGCGGTAGTATTATGTCGAAAACAAATAGATTCAACAAGTTTTTTCCCTATAAAATGGTGCCGTTTGGGTTTGAAGTACATAGTCGCTTCAAAGGAGGAAAAGCATGATTTAAGATACGTGATTGATCAATGAGAAGGCTATCCCTTGTACCAGGGGGGTCAAACTCATTTGTTCACGGGCCGCAGTGTAGTCATAGCTTCTTTCGGAGGACCGGTATGACTGTCATACCCAAATAAATGTGTGAGCACCTCATATTATATAGAGTAAAAGCTACAAAACAAACTGACAAGTAACTCGCTTTCAAATCAGACAAATAAAAACTGGTCTAATATTTAAAAATAAAATATTATTAAAAGTGAAGACAATTTGCAATTCGAGTAATGACTCATGAATAAAAAGCACAATTTGTCTTCGGGGGCCGCATAAAATCATGTGTCGGGCTGCATCTGGCCCCCAGGTCTTGAGTTTGACACCTGTTCCTTATACAAAGGTAAAGTAGGATTAGAATTTGATAAAACAGATATGGACATCATCATATTCCATTAGAGTTTGAATTGCTTGCAATACAATTACAAATTAGTTAACACCTGTGTGATTGATTGATTGATTGATTGATTGGGTGGTTGATTGATTGATTGGTTGGTTTATTGATTGAGTGATTCATTGAGTGACTGACTGAAGGGCTGAGTGGCCGAATGGGCAATTGTTCGATGTCTGTCTGTCTATATGTATGTACTATATATGTATGTATGTATTTCGTTATTTGTTTTACGTATGTAATTCGTTATTTGTTTATGTATTTCTCTTTCACATTTTATACGGCTGGTAAGATTATTGGTGCTTCGCTTCCCTCCCTGAAGGACATTTACACCTCCCATCTCACCCGCAAGGCAACCTCGATTGCCAGAGATGTGAGTCACCCGGCTCACTCTTTGTTTGACCTTCTGCCCTCTGGGAAGAGGTACAGGAGCCTGCGCTCCCGCACCACCAGACTCGCCGACAGCTTCTTCCTCCAGGCTGTTAGGGCCCTGAACTCGCTACCCCCTTCTGCGTAGCGTGCGGCACTGTTGCGCTATTTTCGGGAATGTCTGCTGTACGCGCACTTGCTCTTTTTTGTTTTTTTCTTTTTGTGCTCCTCTTAATTATTTATTTATTTATTTATTGTTGTGTTATTTATTCATTATTTATTCGGCACGCTTTTGTTATACTTGTTTACTGTTTGTCTGTTGTGAGCCATGTCTTGTCACCGTGGGATAGGGGGGAACGAAATTTCGGTTTCTTTGTGTGTCTTTGGCATGTGGAGAAATTGACAATAAAGCTGACTTTGACTTTGACTTTGACTTCTTTCTCATCTTCCACTTCTTTCGGCTGCTCCTGTTAGGGGCCGCGACTGCAAAGCGATCGTTTCCATATCTTTCTGTACCACCAACCATCTGCATGTCCTATCTTTGTCTCTGCCACACTCTCCATTATTTTGGCCAGTAGATTTCCAAGCCTCGCTTCTAACATTCTTTCCGATAATCTCATGCTTTGCTTAATCAACATAACAACACCTCTGTAGCTACTACAGTTTTGCGCATCGCCGTGGTCTGAATTAAGAAATAGAAGTCAACACCTTTCCGGGGAACTTCTCGCTTTTTAAAAAAATCTCCCCTGCCATCTCTCCTTGATAGTTCCATGCTGTCACTGGAATGTCGTCTAGGCCAATTGCCTTTCCACTCTCCATCTTTTACAAATGTCTGGGTATGAATTTTATCTATATTTATTTTTCTCACTCATTGGCGGCCCCACAGAGGGACTTGTAGCGGCTCCACAGAGGGACGTGGTGTGCCAACAGAGGGACCCTGGTGGCATCAACGATTTTGGTGACCTCAGTAAAACTGAGGTCAACAGAGGGAGTGAAGGAATGAGGTCGAAATACAAAAAGTCCTGCCTCGCTACAAAAACAGATATGCTCAAACCTCATTGAATAAAGTACATAAGCAGACAAGTATATTCACATATTAAATAAATAAAAGAAACATTTGAAGCATATAATTATACCTACACACCAAATCAATAAAGAAGATATAACTAGACATTTTTGATAAGTGGTGATGAGAAAGGTTTTTATAACTTTATGATCTGATATATATATTTCTGAGGACTTTGAAATAACAAATGACTTTTGATATATTGCCTAAATAGCTCAATGACCCTTAAGGAACTGTGGAATGCATGCCTGATGTTTTTTCTGTGAATCATGGACACGGCCAGAGTCGTCTTGACCGTTCAGTACTTGATTGTATCTTATGTTTTGACTAATGCTAGACGCCAGTTTTTGATTACTACTGAACGCTCTGCACAGAGGGAAATAGTTTGCCTAACAAAGAAAAGATACGGTTGAATGCGGTACGACAGTGTATGTCCAAGATTGGAGAAGAATGTTCACAGTAAGGTCACGTGGAGATAAAACCAGTGGGTGCCAGAAGGAGCCACCCGAGAACTCGGCCAAAGATGATCGCCAAGGCCGAGAGACGGGATGGAAGACAACAGCCCCCTCCACACACACACACCAACAGCCCCCCACCAACACACCGAATCGCCCATAACCAGCACCACTCCCATGGAAGCAGACTCTCCTTCGAACTTGCCCCACTCCGAAGACTCATCGCCCATCAATCCCAGCCCACAATGTGCTACTGAATATAAAACTGATCTAACAACCTTGGACTTTGTCTTTTCTGAATGGAGACTTTCCGCGCTTGAAGGGCCCAGCGCTGTATTGCACTTTCCTGAAAACAGAGCTTTTTGAACAAGAATTGTGATTGAACTCAACCAAGCTGTCTAAGTCTAATTTCTGCTTCAGTGTCTTTGCATTTTCCTAAATCTGAAGAAATCAAACGAGCACGCAGTGAGTAAATTGAATAACAGGTGATTGGCAAAGGCTTTTGCCGTGAGGCGCAGATAACGCGCTCCCTAAATTGTGGACAGAATCCAACAATCGCATTTTCTTGACGAGCTGAGCACGTTTTCTGAAATGTGCTCCTCCCGTCGCTCTGGTTGGGTGCGCGTAGTAAAAAGTCCTCCTGGCGGCTAGAGAGTGCCGCGTTGACCACTGCGCATGAAGAAATAAGCACCTGCAACGTTTGGTTTAGGTTTTAGGTGCATTTTTAATTTTATTGCTTAAATCGCATTTTCTCGACGACCTGAGCACGTTTTCTGAAATGTGCTCCTCCCGTCACTCTGGTTGGGTGCGCATAGTAAAAAGTGCTCTTGGCAGGTAGAGAGTGCCGCGTTGACCACTGCGCTTAAAGAAATAAGCACCTGCAACGTTTGGTTTAGGTTTTAGGGGCATTTTTAATTTTATTGCTTAAATCGCATTTTCTCGACGAGCTGAGCACGTTTTCTGAAATGTGCTCCTCCCGTTGCTCTGGTTGTGCGCGCATAGTAAAAAGTGCTCTTGGCAGCTAGAGAGTGCCGCGTTGACCACTGCGCATGAAAAAATAACCACCTGCAACGTTTGGTTTAGGTTTTAGGTGCATTTTTAATTGTATTGCTTAAATCGCATTTTCTCGACGAGCTGAGCACGTTTTCTGAAATGTGCTCCTCCCGTCACTCTGGTTGGGTGCGCACAGTAAAAAGTGCTCCTGGCAGCTAGGGAGTGCCGCGTTGACCACTGCGCATGAAGAAATAAGCACCTGCAACGTTTGGTTTAGGTTTTAGGTGCATTTTTAATTTTATTGCTTAAATCGCATTTTCTCGACGAGCTGAGCATGTTTTCTGAAATGTGCTCCTCCCGTCACTCTGGTTGGGTGTGCATAGTAAAACGTGCTCTTGGCAGCTAGAGAGTGCCGAGTTGACCACTGCGCATAAAGAAATAACCACCTGCAACGTTTGGTTTAGGTTTTAGGTGCATTTTTAATTTTATTGCTTAAATCGCATTTTCTCGACGAGCTGAGCACGTTTTCTGAAATGTGCTCCTCCCGTCACTCTGGTTGGGTGTGCATAGTAAAAAGTTCTCTTGGTAGCTAGAGAGTGCCGCGTTGACCACTGCGTATGAAGAAATAACCACCTGCAACGTTTGGTTCAGGTTTTAGGTGCATTTTTAATTTTATTGCTTAAATCTTATTTTCTCGACGAGCTGAGCACGTTTTCTGAAATGTGCTCCTCCCGTCACTCTGGTTGGGTGCGCACAGTAAAAAGAGCTCCTGGCAGCTAGGGAGTGCCGCGTTGACCACTGCGCACGAAGAAATAAGCACCTGCAACGTTTGGTTTAGGTTTTAGGTGCATTTTTAATTTTATTGCTTAAATCGCCTTCTCTCGACGAGCTGAGCACGTTTTCTGAAATGTGCTCCTCCCGTCGCTCTGTTTGGGTGCACGTAGTAAAAAGTGCTCCTGGCAGCCAGAGAGTGCCGCGTTGACCACTGCGCATGAAGAAATAAGCACCTGCAACGTTTGGTTTAGTCTTAGGTGCATTTTTAATTTTATTGCTTAAATCGCATTTTCTCGACGAGCTGAGCACGTTTTCTGAAATGTGCTCCTCCCGTCGCTCTGGTTGGGCGCGCACAGTAAAAAGTGCTCCTGGCAGCTAGGGAGTGCCGCGTTGACCACTGCGCATGAAGAAATAAGCACCTGCAACGTTTGGTTTAGGTTTTAGGTGCATTTTTAATTTTATTGCTTAAATCGCATTTTCTCGACGAGCTGAGCACGTTGTCTGAAATGTGCTCCTCCCGTCACTCTGGTTGGGTGCGCACAGTAAAAAGTGCTCCTGGCAGCTAGGGATTGCCGCGTTGACTACTGCGCATGAAGAAATAAGCACCTGCAACGTTTGGTTTAGGTTTTAGGTGCATTTTTAATTTTATTGCTTAAATCGCATTTTCTCGACGAGCTGAGCACGTTTTCTGAAATGTGCTCCTCCCGTCGCTCTGGTTGGGTGCGCACAGTAAAAAGTGCTCTTGGCAGCTAGAGAGTGCCGCGTTGACCACTGCGCATGAAGAAATAAGCACCTGCAACGTTTGGTTTAGGTTTTAGGTGCATTTTTAATTTTATTGCTTAAATCACATTTTCTCGACAAGCTGAGCACGTTTTCTGAAATGTGCTCCTCCCGTCGCTCTGGTTGGGTGCGCACAGTAAAAAGAGCTCCTGGCAGCTAGGGAGTGCCGCGTTGACCACTGCGCACGAAAAAATAAGGACTGCAACGTTTGGTTGAGGTTTTAGGTGCATTTTTATTTTTATTGCTTAAATCGCATTCTCTCGACGAGCTGAGCACGTTTTCTGAAATGTGCTCCTCCCGTCACTCTGGTTGGGTGCGCATAGTAAAAAGTGCTCTTGGCAGCTAGAGAGTGCCGCGTTGACCACTGCGCATGAAGAAATAACCACCTGCAACGTTTGGTTTAGGTTTTAGGTGCATTTTTAATTTTATTGCTTGAATCGCATTTTCTCGACGAGCTGAGCACGTTTTCTGAAATGTGCTCCTCCCGTCACTCTGGTTGGGTGCGCATAGTAAAAAGTGCTCTTGGCAGCTAGAGAGTGCCGAGTTCCCCACTGCACATGAAGAAATAACCACCTGCAACGTTTGGTTTAGGTTTTAGGTGCATTTTTAATTTTATTGCTTAAATCGCATTTTCTCGACGAGCTGAGCACGTTTTCTGAAATGTGCTCCTCCCGTCACTCTGGTTGGGTGCGCATAGTAAAAAGTGCTCTTGGCAGCTAGAGAGTGCCGAGTTCACCACTGCGCATGAAGAAATAACCACCTGCAACGTTTGGTTTAGGTTTTAGGTGCATTTTTAATTTTATTGCTTAAATCGCATTTTCTCGACGAGCTGAGCACGTTTTCTGAAATGTGCTCCTCCCGTCACTCTGGTTGGGTGCGCATAGTAAAAAGTGCTCTTGGCAGCTAGAGAGTGCCGCGTTGACCACTGCACATGAAGAAATAAGGACCTGCAACGTTTGGTTTAGGTTTTAGGTGCATTTTTAATTTTATTGCTTAAATCGCATTTTCTCGACGAGCTGAGTACGTTTTCTGAAATGTGCTCCTCCCGTCACTCTGGTTGGGTGCGCACAACAAAAAGTGCTCTTGGCAGCTAGGGAGTGCCGCGTTGACAACTGCGCATAAAGAAATAAGCACCTGCAACGTTTGGTTTAGGTTTTAGGTGCATTTTTAATTTTATTGCTTAAATCGCATTTTCTCGACGAGCTGAGCACGTTTTCTGAAATGTGCTCCTCCCGTCACTCTGGTTGGGTGCGCACAGTAAAAAGTGCTCCTGGCAGCTAGGGAGTGCCGCGTTGACCACTGCGCGTTAAGAAATAAGCACCTGCAACGTTTGGTTTAGGTTTTAGGTGCATTTTTAATTTTATTGCTTAAATCGCATTTTCTCGACGAACTGAGCACGTTTTCTGAAATGTGCTCCTCCCGTCCCTCTAGTTGGGTGCGCACAGTAAAAAGAGCTCCTGCCAGCTAGGGAGTGCCGCGTTGACCACTGCGCACGAAGAAATAAGCACCTGCAACGTTTGGTTTAGGTTTTAGGTGCATTTTTAATTTTATTGCTTAAATCGCATTCTCTCGACGAGCTGAGCACGTTTTCTGAAATGTGCTCCTCCCGTCACTCTGGTTGGGTGCGCACAGTAAAAAGTGCTCCTGGCAGCTAGGGAGTGCCGCGTTGACCACTGCGCATGAAGAAATAAGCACCTGCAACGTTTGGTTTAGGTTTTAGGTGCATTTTTAATTTTATTGCTTAAATCGCATTTTCTCGACGAGCTGAGCACGTTTTCTGAAATGTGCTCCTCCCGTCACTCTGGTTGGGTGCGCACAACAAAAAGTGCTCTTGGCAGCTAGGGAGTGCCGCGTTGACAACTGCGCATGAAGAAATAAGCACCTGCAACGTTTGGTTTAGGTTTTAGGTGCATTTTTAATTTTATTGCTTAAATCGCATTTTCTCGACAAGCTGAGCACGTTTTCTGAAATGTGCTCCTTCCGTCGCTCTGGTTGGGCGCACATAGTAAAAAGTGCTCTTGGCAGCTAGAGAGTGCCGCGTTGACCACTGCACATGAAGAAATAAGCACCTGCAACGTTTGGTTTAGGTTTTAGGTGCATTTTTAATTTTATTGCATCCCTGCAGCAGGCCATCGTCCCCTCGTGTTTCAAGGCTGCCACCATCGTTCCTGTGCCGAAGAAACCTGCACCGTCCTGCTTCAATGACTACCGCCCTGTGGCACTGACGCCCATCATCATGAAGTGCTTTGAGCGGCTGGTCTTGGAGCACATCAAGTCCGTTCTCCCCCCCACCATTGACCCTTTCCAGTTTGCGTACCGTGCCAAGGGGTCCTCTGAGGATGCCATCTGCTCTGCCCTCCACTCGGCCCTCACCCACCTGGAGAGAAAGGACTCATATGTGAGGTTGCTGTTTGTGGACTTCAGCTCTGCCTTCAACACCATTGTGCCGCAGCGACTCATCTCCAAACTCGACGAGCTGGGCCTCAGTACCTCCCTCTGCAACTGGATACTGGACTTCCTCTGTCAGAGGCCTCAGGTGGTGCGTGTTGGCGACAAAATCTCCGCCAGCATCACGCTGAGCACGGGGGCCCCCCAGGGCTGCGTGCTCAGTCCATTGCTCTTCACCCTGCTGACGCATGACTGCACTGCGACCTACAGCGACAACCGCATAGTGAAGTTTGCTGACGACACGACTCTGGTGGGTCTCATCACGAAGGGCGACGAGACTCGGTACAGGTCGGAAGTTGACCTTCTGACCACGTGGTGCAGGGACAACAACCTCCTGCTGAACGTCAGTAAGACCAAGGAAATCATTGTGGACTTCCGGAAGGGTCACACAACACACCTGCCGCTGATCATCGACGGTGCTGTGGTGGAGAGGGTGAGCTGCACCAAGTTCCTGGGGGTGCACATCAGTGAGGACCTCTCCTGGTCCGCGAACACCTCGTCACTGGCGAAGAAAGCTCAGCGCCGCCTGTATTTCCTGCGGAAGCTCAGGCGTGCATGTGCTCCTCAGGCAGTCCTGTCTACATTCTACCGTGGCACCATTGAGAGCGTCCTCACCAGTTGCATCGCTGTCTGGGGTGGTAACTGCACTGAACAGAACTTGAAGGCCCTGCAGTGCATAGTGAATACGGCTGGTAAGATTATTGGTGCTTCGCTTCCCTCCCTGAAGGACATTTACACCTCCCATCTCGCCCGCAAGGCAACCTCGATTGCCAGAGATGTGAGTCACCCGGCTCACTCCTTGTTTGACCTTCTGCCCTCTGGGAAGAGGTACAGGAGCCTGCGCTCCCGCACCACCAGACTCGCCAACAGCTTCTTTCTCCAGGCTGTTAGGGCCCTGAACTCGCTACCCCCTTCTGCGTAGCGTGCGGCACTGTTGCGCTATTTTCGGGAATGTCTGCTGTACGCGTTTTTACGCTCCTCTTAATTAATTATTTATTTATTTATTGTTGTGTTATTTATTCATTATTTATTCAGCACGCTTTTGTTATACTTGTTTACTGTTTGTCTGTTGTGAGCCATGTCTTGTCACCGTGGGATAGGGGGGAACGAAATTTCGGTTTCTTTGTGTGTCTTTGGCATGTGGAGAAATTGACAATAAAGCTGACTTTGACTTTGACTTTGATTTTCTCGACGAGCTGAGCACGTTTTCTGAAATGTGCTCCTTCCGTCGCTCTGGTTGGGTGCGCATAGTAAAAAGTGCTCTTGGCAGCTAGAGAGTGCCGCGTTGACCACTGCGCATGAAGAAATAACCACCTGCAACGTTTGGTTTAGGTTTTGGGTGCATTTTTAATTTTATTGCTTAAATCGCATTTTCTCGACGAGCTGAGCACGTTTTCTGAAATGTGCTCCTCCCGTCACTCTGGTTGGGTGCGCACAGTAAAAAGTGCTCCTGGCAGCTAGGGAGTGCCGCGTTGACCACTGCGCATGAAGAAATAAGAACCTGCAACGTTTGGTTTAGGTTTTAGGTGCATTTTTAATTTTATTGCTTAAATCGCATTTTCTCGACGAGTTGAGCACGTTTTCTGAAATGTGCTCCTCCCGTCGCTCTGGTTGGGTGCGCACAGTAAAAAGAGCTCCTGGCAGCTAGGGAGTGCCGCGTTGACCACTGCGCATGAAGAAATAAGCACCTGCAACGTTTGGTTTAGGTTTTAGGTGAATTTTTAATTTTATTGCTTAAATCGTATTTTCTCGACGAGCTGAGCACGTTTTCTGAAATGTGCTCCTCCCGTCGCTCTGGTTGGGTTCGCACAGTAAAAAGAGCTCCAGGCAGCTAGGGAGTGCCGCGTTGACCACTGCGCACGAAGAAATAAGCACCTGCAACGTTTGGTTTAGGTTTTAGGTGCATTTTTAATTTTATTGCTTAAATCGCATTCTCTCGACGAGCTGAGCACGTTTTCCTGAAATGTGCTCCTCCTGTCGCTCTGGTTGGGTGCTGTCAAACGCACCTCTTGTATTAAGGTGCCCCCGGCTTCCCGGTAACGGGTTTGTTTTAGCCGGGTTCGGAGATTCGTCCGTAATCTAACCACCCGAGTTAAATTAACTCCACCGGAATCAACCTAATTTCTGTACGACGCCAATCCCTCTCAAGTCACCCGAAGCTCGAGCCGAGTAACTCAATTCGAGGCAAGACTTCGAAGTGACCGCATCGTATTGATGGCTCCCCGCTAGTGTTTGAAGTTCTTATTTTGTTACGGATATTTTTTAGATGTCTTTGTTAAGACCTCAGGGATTCGTTTGTTTAGCGCACCCAAGCACTAGTTTTTGCCGAAGTAAATGTTGATATGGGTCCGTTCCACTTGGTCGCTCATGCAGCGAGCCGACCAACTTTTTCATTCGAAAAAGAATCGAATTAATAAAAGTGTGACAATAATAGCATTTAAGAAGAAAATTAATGCACTTTATATGATTAATTCTAACTTCCTATACGTAGATCTAGCACTTGACCTTCGGAGTTCTTCACCCCACTTAATTGCTTCAAAAAGAATAGCAACTTTCTTAAACCGAATAAAAATGTCGTGCTCTATTTAGATTTGCCCAATAATTAATTTGGAAGGCAAGTCTACTTTTTGATCGTGTCCCATTTAGCTTTTGACGCGGCCCGACAAAAAGGGGAACTGGGCCACGCCCGACGGACAGTTGAAATACTTTTATCCTCCGCCAACTTCACTGATTTGTTTCAATCGTCGTCGTTATGTTATTTAGAGGAAGTAATTTCTCAACCGAATTCACTTTTAATGAAATCAACTCTTCCGTTAAATATTTACAAAAGTTTTTTAATTCTCTAACTTGCTCAGAGTTACTTTTTACGCGGCCCGTCAAAAAAGGGGAAGCGGGCCTGAGCCTTTCAAATAGTTAAATAACTTTCCATTCTACACAACCCAATAATCTGATTTAACACTTCCTTTAATTTATTCAGACGAAATAACTTTCGAACGGATCGCAATTCACTCGTGGCTCAAATAACTACGGAAGTTATTCAAGTCTCTAATTTGTTCAAAGTTCCTTTTTACGCGGCCCGTCAAAAAAGGGGAAACGGGCCTGAGCCTTCGGTTGCATATTCAGTACAAATCCGCGCACAACGAAGTAAGTAATATACAAAACACATTTATTGGAAAAAAACATGGAATAGAATTACAAATCTCAATTACTCCAGAAACTGAACAATTTCACTCACTGATACCCGTGTTAATAAAATCATTCAATCCCAGAACAATTCGATTGCAAAACACAGTTCATAAAAAAGGGAAGAGGTAAATACCAGCTACGTGCTATTTTTGGTGGAAGCAAAGTCGAGTGATCAGTTCGATCTTGCTTCTAAAATCCGAATTAGGGAAACAGGCTGGCCACGAGGGAACCGGCGGCCCGATGACTATTCCCCCCTCTCGCTTAAATACATAAAATATAAAAATCCCTCTCACCTATCTCCAGTCCAATTTTTGGGAGTAAATCCAAGTTAATTTCAGTCCAGTGATCCTGCGTCTCACACATAGATCTTCGGGACTTTTGGAAAAAAATCTTGAAACTCCTCCGGGCCTCTTCACGTATAAGCGCTCTTTTGGGGGAAAAAGCCCTGAGCTGTTTCTGCCGGATCTTTTATAGACCGCTCGGTCCCCCCCCTCCCCTTTCTTTTCTCCTGTACTTTCCCTATAGGGTAAGACTGCCCAGTTTTCCCACGCCTATAGAAGGGACTGGCCAGCTTTCTCACGCCTATAGAGGGACTGGCCAGCTTTCTCACGCCTATAGAGGGAACTGGCCAGTTTCCCCACGCTTGGTTATCTGTGGCCTTCAGCAGCTGTTTCCGCCCTGACCACGCAGTACTTTCCACCAAATGCACAGCTAGTGGCAAAACCTTTCACTTCCCCTTTTCTTCTCTTTCTCCTACATAAAAATAACTTTTTAAAGTTACGCTTCAATTTACTCTAAAATAAAAATCCAAACCCTTGACCTACTTTTCTAAACAATTTATGTCACGCCACTATTCTCATAGTGACGGGTCTCTTAATCGAATTGACAAATAATATTGCTTAAAGCGGTTACAGTATACATTTTTAGCCAAGCAAAAGAATCAAAAATAAAAATCACATTTGTGCTTCTCCAAACAATTTATGTCACGCCACTATTCTCATAGTGACGGGTCTCTTGATCGAATTGACAAATAATATTGCTTAAAGCGGTTACAGAATACATTTTTAGCCAAGCAAAAGAATCAAAATAAAAATCACATTTGTGCTTCTCCAAACAATTTATGTCACGCCACTATTCTCATAGTGACGGGTCTCTTGATCGAATTGACAAATAATATTGCTTAAAGCGGTTACAGAATACATTTTTAGCCAAGCAAAAGAATCAAAAATAAAAATCACATTTGTGCTTCTATGCGTGACTCACCCTCTGACACCGTGCTACTCTTTTTATTTCTATTTTACCATGTTTAGCTTATTGGCTCCTCTTTTGGTCTCACGTTTTGGTCTGGCGCCATCTTTTGGACAAATTTGGAATTTCAGCTCTGCCAATTTATTCCTGTGAACAATCCATATTCTACCATTTGCACCATCTCTGCCCCCATGTTACATGACATCCTCCCCTTGGATTGAAAACAGGTATAAACTATCCCTGATTCCCAAGAGCTACTCAGCCATGTCGTCGTCGTCTGAGATATTCACAACCTCAGCGGTCGTTGAAGTAGGGCAGGCCGCTGCCATGTCTCCCTGTCGGGCGATCTCTGCGAGGGCGTTGATCAGGCGCGACAACCGACCAGCAGCGTTGTCGTCGTCAGCGTGGTTCTCCTCGGCGAGAGCTCCCAGCTCCGGTGGTGTCGATCCCTCTGTGGCCACACTCTCGACATCTGCCTCTCCATTCTCAGCCTCGCTCCCGCGTCCTCCGTCTCGAGCCTCATCGTCGTCCTCAGACTCAGACGGAGCTGCATCCACATCCAGCGGGCTTATCAGCCGTACGGGGCTGATGGGTGAGTCGAGGGGAGGATCATTATTGTAGCCAGGCCCTCCATACGTACGGCTGCCGTCTGGATCCCGACGCCCCTCGCAACCCTCACATGGCTCTCTGCACCGGACGTAAGACCCATCCTGGGTCCAATGTCCAACACACCGTCCTCCTCCCCGACGCGCAGGCCGGACAAGCCCCACAGGGGCCTCGTCGGGCATCTCCATAGGTCGGTGTAATCCATATCCTGCGTTTGGGTGCGTGTAAAAGTCAGCCGGGAGAAAGCGATGAGGAGCGCTCACTGTCAAACAGCGCCCACATTGCCAATGTGAAGTGACGCATCGGGTGCCGTTCTGTTGACGCCAGGTCATGTGAATCAAAGGCCAGATTGTGCCGTAGGTTCTTCCTGCTCCATGCACGAGAACCGTACGTGCCATCAGGGGCCCTGTGGTTGTCTCGAGCAGAGTCGCGGTGGTCATCAAATCCGCACATCCTTCCCAGCCGAGATGGTCCAAGCTGGACTGCTCTCCCTCTTTTACATACAGACCGTCAGGGACCAGCCAAGCCAAACTAAAGCCGGTCTGATAACAACAGCTTCCCATATAAGATCTCCCGATCACCCAGGCCAATTTCATATTGGTCATTCCGCATAGGATGCATTTAGGTGCATCCGCAATACGGTGTATAGTCTGTAACACATGGAAGCACAAATTTTAACATTTTTCAGGTTACACTTCAAACAATCACCCCTCTGCCAGCCCCTCTTCTATACAATAGAGGGGCTTCTCTGCGGCTGCCCTCCCGCCTCTCGGGGCGGGAGGGGAAAAAAAACAGAGTATGTAAAAAACCAGGTTATCATTGCCAATTGGTCCACCACTTCGGTCCAAAGTAACACAGACAATGACCCCCATACTATGCACCAGAGTACGAGTTTGGCCGTACGCCATCTCCACGCGACAGAGGTGCGGGCATGCTGGTCAAGTCTGGCTACCATCTTTATAACATACATGGCCATTCCTATCACTAATATTGCTTCTAATATGACAACCCCGAAAACAACATAATAAACAAAAATTGACACCACTTCCAAAACACTCCACAAAATAAGCAATACAATTTCGGCAATACCTCTGGGTGTATTAGGGTCAACATACATTCGGCCATGCATGTAGACTACAAAAAGACCCAAACCCATCGTGTGTCTTGTGTATAAAAATCTCAAAATCAAAACCTTAAATATTGATATGACCAAAATCACGGGGCGAGTGAGTTGTTGCAAATCCCAAGACCCAGAACAGCAGTAGGCTGTCCATATACTAAATAAAACCCAATATTGAACTTCGTTACTCACTCTCATCGCTCCTGGCCTCCCTCTTGGATTTAAGAACCCACTTGAGCTGTTTGTTGCCATTATTAGTTCTCCTTTTTGTTTTTCTCTTTTGTCTCTTGAAGTTCCGGTCTCTGAGCTGTCAGGCTCAAATGCCCTACTGCCGCCCGACTTCTCCTTTTAATAAGACGTTCCGACCACCCCTCTTGTGGGCTGTCATTTGCCTAACTAAAGACGCCCCACTCTCGCGGGGGTCGAATAAAATCTTCTTAATACTTCCTTTTATGGCCATGCACAGAGTCGCTGCTATTCCTATCAATGCAAACCCTACTAGCACCCACGCCCAGATTGGCCCCAGTACTACCTCCAAGGCACCGGCGACCACATCACCAAAGGCCTCAACCGCGGCACTTGTTACTGACTGCAGCGCCGCCCCTATTTTCTCATACCAAGTGCAATCATGAATGTTTTCTCCATGGCCACATTTTATCCAATGCTCTGAAGGGGAAAAACATGTTCCGTTATTGAAAATTCTATTGGGGCCAATCCAATCAAAACCCATAAACTGCCGCCCCTCACACAGACTCTTTCGGAACGCACGCCCTTCAGCAATCTGTATCAGCGCAGGCAGCCGATAGGGGATAGACACTGGCTCGCTTAAATTTAGCAACCCTTCATTTTGTACCCAGGTATTACAAGGCGCCCGGTTTCTAGCGGGCTGACGCCTCCACCTGTTTTGTGGCGAGACGTACTCCCACAAAGCTCCTTCTACACTCCTGTATCCTTCATCTTGATATTTATCTAAACAATATTCTTTCCAATTAGGCAGTGTAACACATTGTTCACGAGCTAAGGTAATCAAACATTTTGTTTTCTCAGTGTTACAAGTCATCGCCCAGGGCCGAGGATTCACATAAATATATGGGGAGTACATTCCTGTGGGCTTGATATCAGTCTCTTTTGAATATACCGTTGACATAAATTGGTATTGAACCCAGTAATTTGTTGTTACATTTAAACAGGGTATAACCCATTGCTTCATTTCATACCCATTAAATCCCCACCATGTCTTGGCGGGGTCTCGAACTTTTATTTCAGACCATGCCTGTAAAATTCCTTTCACTGTTTTGTTTGCTAAGAGACTGGCACAGTTGTGAACCCACCTGGTGCCCAAGACGGCGATCGATCCTGATCTCATCCAGGTCTACTCTTGGGACTCCCAACTGTCCAATCCCTCCCATGCAATCCAGCTAATCCACTACATTAGTTCCCCTATCTGTCACATTTCTCCAGAGTTCTGTCATCCAAATCTCGGCAGGAGTGGGTAACCGTTGAACCCATAACTGCCTTGCTGACGTGGTAACGGTGTCTGGCCTGAACTGCGGCACAGCCATCCGTGTTTCTACCTGCCATAACCATGGAAATGAACTATTTAGCCAAAATTCAAAATCTACTGGTTCCTTATTTGGGTTGAACTTCCTCCCTCCCCTTGTTGACACTGCGACAGGGGACTTCATTTTTTGGAATTTAAAGGCCCACATTATCACATGATAATTATTCTCACAAAATTGTCCCACGTTAAAGTAACACGCATTTAACCTACTAAAAACTCTCTGACAGTCCCAAAATACTGACTTCTGGCTGTCGGACAAACTTCTCGGCACCCGGTTAAGGCGACGCTTACTTGAATAATCCTGAGTTTTTTCGCAAACCAAATCTAAACAACTCCAGCACGGCTCCCATCCGGGATAAGTGCCACGGCACGTGAAGTTTTTCATTGGGGCCGGGAATGAAAATTCATCCGGCCTCTTTCCACTCTTTTCCCAATACCCTCCTTTTGATTCGGGCAACGGGACACACGAGGCATTGCTATACCATTCCGCATGCTCTTTGCCCATTTTCAAAATCCAATTTCTTTTAACAATTTTCTCTTCACGTTTGTTCTTGCAAATCAAGCTTATTGTTAGGTTAGCAAAGTTTTCTGGCGCTTTGAAGTACCTCATATCACAAGCACTGATGTTACTTCTTATTTGCCCTGTCCAATTCACGTGACCCAAATGTTCGGGAAAGTGAGTTACTTCACTCACTATTTCCCTTTTTGTCTTAAACCGTCTTTCCTCCTCGTCTCCTGCGCGCGGAATTGCTCCTGGTTCCAGTGGCAAGGCGATCATCTTCTCTCGTCGTCGCAGCACCGATGTCCAATATTGTCTGGTAGCGATGTCTGGTGCTATGGATGTATTCCATTTCACGGTGACGCTTCCAAAGTCCACTGCCCAACAGGTTTGATTGAAGAGCTTCGTTCCATCGTACTCGACATTGATCATCTCCATTGGGTCATAGCGGGCCGCGCTCTTCCAAAATGTGAAGCTGAGTAGGATGCTTGTTAAAATGACTGAAAGTATTATAGCTGTCAGCCAATCCGTCACCAGGGTCTTCTTCCATGATATCGCCGGCTGAGGAAAAATAGATGGTCTCCATCCAATTGTGCTCCAATCCATTGGAGGGTTGTCGGGTAGATTCGGTGGTTCGTCGCAAAAAGGCGAAGCGCTAAAAATCTCATACCCGCTGTCTGCAAATAAAGTTGCTCCTCGACTTTCAAAGTTCGGCTCTGGATTTCTGCTCACGGGAACTGTATTCGCGTAAATTGGCTCCAGAGCTATCCATCCCTGGTTTGCATAAATCTCTTGCTCTTCCTCCACAAAAAACGGATTCCTCCAGTTCTTTCCATCGTTGTCTGTGGAAGCCCCGGTCCCGGGGCTCAGCCCAACCGCTGGTCCCGCTAGGTCGCCACCAGCGGGATCATCCGTGTAGCCTGGGAGGGTCATTGGTGACCCCCCACTCTCCAGGCTCATTGTTCTCCTTCTCTTTGCTCCGCGCGGGAAGTTCATGGTTGGTCACTCCTCAGGGCTGAATGAAGATCTGGTTCTTCTCTTCTGGCTTTATAGGAGATCTTCCAGCCCCTCCTCCTTTCCTGACTCCTCCCTTGTGCCAAAGAAACCGTCCTCCTCTTTGGCTGGGCCCTTCTTCCGGCGGTCTCCTGGTTTTCTTTCTGTTAGTAGTTATGTACAGTCCATTAACAATACATTGTTATAGTACTTCTATATACACCTGTATACATACACCGCTATATGCACACTCATTTTTATATACACATATGTACACCTTCTTCTTTTTTTTTTTTCAGTCGTTCTCCCCCTTGGAATCTGGCCGGCTCCACAGCCTAGTCAGTTCCTCTACTGCGGCCCGACCCCTTTTTTTCTTTTGGGGTTCTGTTTTAGTGGACCACACTGCATAATAGGAGGCCTTTTGAGCCAACGTTCCCAGCGGCCTATTGGATGCAGACGGTCCTGGTTCCTCGGGCCTGGTGTCTACCGCATCATTCGACATGTTGTTCTCTTGGCTACCGACTTGTTTCCTGGTTTCGGCGGCTTTGCGCTTCATTTCTGCCAGCACTGGACATGTCTTAAGGGTGCGGTGACGCTCCGGACCCCATCTGGTGTTTCCTTTTCCATCACATCCAGGCGTGGGACACACCTCGAGGCTTCCCGCATACACCGGGCAAGATCTAAATGAGCGGTGGTGAGTTGCCCCTGGTCGGGCGCTACCGCTCCCGTCGCAACCAGGAGTAGGGCAATTTGCCGGATACAACTTCGTCCAATCAAAGGGGGTCCAGTCCAGTAGAATCTTCCCGGGTCGGTCACTTACGCCACCGCCCTCTGCCTTTGGACATGCTACTAGGTTTTCCCCCGGGACTTCTGTTTCCGGGGGGACAGAGGTGATTTGACTCTCCACTTGGACTCCTGCTTCTGGCAGGAGTGAAGTGGTTTGACTTTCCACTTGGATTCCCGGTTCTGGCGGGAGAGAAGTTGGTTGAATTTCCACTTGGACTCCCGGTTCTGGCGGGAGAGAAGTTGGTTGAATTTCCACTTGGACTCCCGGTTCTGGCGGGAGAGAAGTTGGTTGAATTTCCACTTGGACTCCGGCTCCTGGCAGGAGAGAAGTGGTTTGACTTTCCACTTCAGTGCTGCCTTTTTCAACGTTATTCTCCTCCCTCAACACTGACCGGAGCATGTTCCCTACAGCTGGACTTTTCTGTGCCAAGCCCTGGCCGGGATCTTCTTCCCATTCTTTTGCTTCTGACCGGTCAAGGTCATCCGTCTGTTTGGCCTTTCCTCGAGGTTCCATCGCTGCTACTGTGTCTGGCTCTTCCCTTGTTTGTATTTGTTCACTAGGAATATCCCGTACTTGGGGCCCGATGTTTCCCATGACTGCAAGCTGGCCAAGCCTTTTGGCCTCCAATTTGATTCCCAGGGAATATATTCCTTCGTAGGGAATGATTGCCATTTTCACTGTAATCCCTACCAGTGCTGCTTCACCCTCATTCACTATAAGGACTGATCCGACTTTATTCCCAGGGGCAAAACAGTACATTCCTTTTTTCGTCACATACTGGAAGTCTTTGTTACTCGTGTCCAAAACACTTCGATAGCAGTACATGTTACTCACGGTCGGGCTTGTTTCCGCAGGGGCTGCCTCCACTTTGACCAATGGTGCGTCCTTGCACGCCACCAACTGGGCTATAGCCCGAGCCCAAGTCATGGGCCTCCAAGGTCCTTCTAGCAGGTCTCCCAGGGCGGCTTTCCCCCCTGCCGAAAGGACCGACGCACGAGCAAACAAGGCCATTTCGTTGGCCTTTCCTGTACAACTGTTGGGGGCAGGCTGGCCGTCTGGCCCTGGCCACGGCCAACAATGGCCCAAGGCTGCATAAAGGTTCTTCATAGCCTGATTATTATCATACGCCGGCCAAGATGCTCCTCCCAACACTGGATAGAGGGTCGCCAGGGGGGTCATTGCCCTGGTGATTTGCCATCCCTCTGCTTCTCCGACTTTCAATAATTTTCCTCTTGTCATGCGATCTAAACACATGAGGCAATATTTCAGCTCCTCGCCGTCCCACACACACGTGCACGAGCTAATTTGTCGAGCCCGTACATCCGTAGTTGGTCCGATCTCCCACTGTGAAAAAAACACCATTCGTGCCAAGATGGTAATTCGACACTGGTGGCATACCATGGCATCTAATACTTTGACTGGAAGCTTGTCCTCATTTCTCTGGGCAAATTCCAGCTCTCTTACTTCGGTGGTCAGTACAGGTGGCATCATGAAGCCTACTCCTGACCACATAGTAGGCAACAAGTTGGGTGTCAAACAAATGACACAAGCTTCGTCGACCCATGTCCAGTGAAAATGTTCTGGTCCACCGGGTGTGCAACCCCGCTTGGCCAATCTCACCAGATTTAGGGCCCTTCCGGTCTGGATCCCATTTGGTGTTCTTCTTACGATGACCGCACCCTTGTGTGCGGCCATGCGCACGAAGGCCGGGATTGTTCTGTAGTCCGTTGCCATATGTTTTCTTTGGATTACTTCTTGGCTTGAATTGGGTCAGCCGATAACGGCTTCAGCTGTTCAACTCCTTGGATACCTTTCTTCCTCAAACGTACTGTGTTTTTATCCAACACTTCACTGACGATGTCCGAGCAGTCGTACTTGGCCTTCACCGCTGTTTTGCTGTTCAGGTCCCTCGACTTGATCCACACCTTCTGTCCAACACTGAACTGGCACTTCTCTTTATTCTGGGACGAGCCGTCTTGGGTTCTGCCCACTTCCTGGGACACAAAGAGTCGTTGATTGAGTTCTTCGGACGGGGAGGGCCGGCTGCTCCTACTCCTCCCGTTCAGGTCTGCAACCAAATCAAGTAGTTTAGTACTCCACTCTTTCCCGTTTGCATTTTTTCCCAACCAGGTTTTGACTAGACCTATACTTCTTTCAGCCACCCCGTTTGCTTGTGGCGTGTAAGGGGGCGAATAGACTCTGACTATTCCCCACCTACGACACCACTCGTCCACCTGGGCGTTTTTGAAATGAGTTCCATTGTCTGTTCTCAACTCTCTTGGGATTCCTAGCCACATGCACCCGTCTTCTAGTGTCTTGATCACACTGTTTGCATTGGCTTTTCTTACTGCTTTCAGCCCGACGTGTCCTGACATCGAGTCAACCAGCACAACAAGGTATTTCTCACCCTTTGCGCCACTTATTCCCATGGGGCCAGCTACGTCCATACAAACCGAGCCCCACGGCACAGTACTCCTGATCGTCAATCCGTCCGTGCGTCGTCCTCTTCGCCCTGCGTTGTATTTGTTGCACGGATTACAATCCCGCAGAACCGCACGAATCATTCGGTCAAGGACCCAGAGTTCCAGCTTCTCTAACTCTTTCCGCGTAGGCAGTGGACCCGCGTGGCCTAGTGCTTCATGCACTGCCGACACGACTTGCCTCACGCTCTTGTCTGGGACCACTTTTCCGCGAGGGGTCTTGTCCCATTTTTCTGCTCCTACAACTATTATTCTTCTTTCCTGGACGTATCGATCAACTTCGTTATTCCCTCTCCAATGAGCTCCTTCTTTTACATGAGATTTCTGGTGAACCACATCCAGACTCAAATTTAGCCGTAACTCGGCTATTTTTTTCCACACTTCATAGTGGGCCACTAGTTTTCCTTTCGCGCCCTCAAAGCCATTCTCTTCCCAAATGGCTAGATCGAATTTGAGAGCTTGCGCGCAATAATGACTGTCAGTTATAAGTCTTACGCGTCCAGCGTGATTTTTTTCCGCTTCTAACAGTCCTTCCAGCACTGCCGTGGCCTCTCCTGCTTGCGCGCTGCCGGGTGTCTTTCCTTTGCGGCGGCAACGCTCCACTCCATTTTGCTTCAGAATAAAACCCCAGTGGGCATTCTGCTCTCCTTCCTTTTTTGACCCATCGGTGTAAAGAGTCCATTCATAGGGCTTCTCTTCATCCATACTCTTTTTGAGTATCGGCTTCTTTGTGGAGGTTGTAGTTGGTCCAATTTCCAAGTCGGGGTCTAGTAGGATGTCCTCCCATCTGCCCCATCGGATGTTGGTCGCTTTAGTGCTCTCGATTGTAGTCTTTCTTAGAAAACGATGCACGTTACTTCCCGTCTGGACTTTGATACCTTGTCCTTGGGCCAGGTCTTTTAAATTACTCCAGTACCTTGCCAACACTGCAAGTTCTTTCTCCTCCTGGGGGAATTTTTTCTCGACGCTGGACAGGGTGTAGGTCCACAAGGCCACCAAACCGGCACCTTCGTTGCTGACCGACACCATTGCATCATTTTCTTCGCACTGCACCCTTGCGACCAGTCTTACTGTCAAACTTCGTGGCTCCAGCCGCACGGCTTCTCGGACGGCCTGTTTCAAATTATTCAAGTTCTGATTGTCACTGTCTGACCACTGCCACTTTGTTGGTTTTTGGCCCTCCGGAGTTTTCTTCAAGCGGCTGTACAGTGGCCTTGCATGCTTCTGATAGTGAGGAACATGATCCCGCACATAATTGCACAGTCCAAGTATTCGCTGCAACTCTGTTTCTGATCTCGGGGGCGAGATCTGTTCGATTTTCTGTCGAAATCCTTCTGAGATTCCTAGGTTTTCAGTCACTTGAAATCCCAAGTAATCCACTTGGAATCGGGCTAGTTGGCATTTCTTGAGATTCAGCTTGAGGCCGGCAGCGGAGACTCGTTCCACCACTTTCTGCAGCAAGTCCAAATGTTCCTCCTCTTCGTCATTTGAAACAAACACATCATCGATGTACACCGTAACATCCAAACCACTCAGAACTTGTAAAACCGCTGATTGAAATACATTTGGGGAGTTTTTGTATCCTTGTGGCAATCTTTGCCACACGTATGATTTCCCTTTGTGCGTGAATGCTGTTTTTCCTTGTGATGTTTTGGCCAGTCGTAGTGAAAAGAACCCGTTTGCTAAATCAATGCATGATTTGTATTTCTTCACTCTTAAAGTCTTTAGGGATGCCTGGGGATTTATGAGGCTCGCTCGATTAGCCACCGTCCGGCGGTTAAGAGCTTTAAAGTTTATAACTGGCCTCCATCCTCCCCCTGACGCCTCTGGTTTTTTCACTGCCTGAATTGGGCTGTTGGTCACTGGATTTGATTCTTCCCGAATGATGCCAAGCTGTAGGAGTTCCTTTACGATTGTTTCCATTTCAGCCACTGCTTCGGGATTCAAGGGATATTGTCTCACCGGTGGATGTACTCCTCCTTCAATTGTGTGGATGTATTTTGATCCAAGGTCACCACAGTCGTTCTTGAAATGCGCCACAGCTGCCTTCTCCAATATAGCGGTCAATTTCTGCTTCCCATCTGGAGACAGGTCGCTGTTTTGGACCAATTGGACCCGGACGGAATCCACATCCACAGGTTTGTACCACTCATTCAGTGGCATGGTTTTAGTTGGACCCACTCGGACTGTTTTTGCTTTGATGTTTTCCAACCTTGCTTTTACTGGCTGACGCTGATGTGCTGGTTTTTTCAGATCTTCGGCGTCTCTCAATGTCAGCAAATTGTGGGGCCCTTTCACCCAAACGATTCTTTTCCAGACTCCAATCGGCATGTTGGTCACTGATCCATCTGCCATCATAACAGTTAGGTGTCCTATCACTTTCAAGGCTTTGCGGGTCATCGACACCTCGGCTCCGGTATCTACTAAATATGGAGCTCCATCAATATCAGTGTAGAGATTGTCTCCCTCTCTGTACACGCCTGACAGGGTGACCCGCGCCTCGTTTTCACTTATTTTCTGGGCCCAGCAGGGGCCGCAGCCTTGCGAGCCTCTGCCAGGGCCTTCCTTTCTTCTGGTGACATTTTGTCATACACATCTTTTGCCACATAACCAGTTGAGTTCACTTTACCATAAAGTGGTTTGGGATTATTTTGGGTGTTCTGTCTCTGATTATCATTAAATTTTTGCCCCTTCCCATAAGTTGGCCGTGGTGGTGGTTTCCGACCTGCTTGTGTATCCTCTGTGCGAGTGCGAGTGCTGCCCGATGGATTCGGCTTTTGTCTCTCCATGTAGTGTTTTGTTACTCTGTCCCATTTCTTTATGGATTCTTCGATTCGTGCCAGAGTTGCCTCCGCACCCAGCTTCACAAAAGTGGTGTCCTTGTCCTCGGTTACTGCTCTCAATACTCGCACGTATCTGTTTGGGCTTATCACTTGCTTCAACTTATGCCACACATTCAGCAAGGTGAGACCCTGTTTTAATGCTTCTTTAGCTCTGGTTATATGTGCATCTTCGTCGTCTTCTTCATCATCCACCCACCTCTGGTAGGCTTCCTGGGCTGTCTCATCCCTTCCAATGGGCTCGGCTGTAATATATTGTAGCCACAACTTCTTTGACAACTCTCCGCCCGGACCGTCTTTAATTACTGGCCAGGTTGCCAATAAATATTCTTTGACGCTTTCCTTTTGGTACTTTACGCGCACCATTCCTTTCAGAGTTTTAAAGGCTCGTGTCTCTCTTTCCAGGTCATTTCCAGGCATCCCTGTATTTTCCAAATAAGTCACTCCCAGTTGCGTGGTGCTCGGCTGAGCTTGTTGGGTGAAGTTTCCAATTGTGTTGGTTTGTGTGGACATTGCGGGATTAACAGTGTGTGTGTCCAAATCTTCACACGCTCTCAGTTCTGCTTGAGCGGCATCATACACACCCTGCTTCATCCTCCGCAACAATACGTCATACATTACGGTCACAAAGCCTTCCCTAAAATTTTTTGTCAAATCTGTGTAACTTACTAGGGTGTGGTAGGCTGGTGTGTTTAACACATTCATTGCCTCCCTGTAAGTTAGTTTCACCGGGACGTCTAAATTTCTTTCTATTTTTTCCCACCAGGCCGGAGGGAAAGGGTATTCTTTCTGTTTGACTTCTGGGATGTAGGTTTTCCTTCCATCCTTGGTTTCCACCCATCCTAATTGAACTTCCCTTGCCAGCCTTTCCGAAGCCTGGAAAATGCTTAGCACTGGCTGTTGCTTTTTGGCTCCTTTCCGGGTTGCTCCTAGCACAACTCTCGGTGGGGGGTCATTAGGATCAGGAGGGCCCACTGCCGACATCACCGAAGCCTGATCTTCCTCTTCGGAGACCACGTCATCACTTGAGGTGGCCGCCTCCCTGCCTTCTCCCTCTCCATCATTATCACCCTCTTCCTCGTTGGATGTATGAGCATGTTCAGTGGCCCCAACTTCGGTGTTCCTCGATCCTATTTGTTGACGTGGGCCCTGAACCGTGGAGGGTCTATTTTTGGGAGTAGACGTCAGGCGTGCTCGGTAAGAGGTACCAGCCACTTTTCGGTTTGATTTTAAAACCACTCTCTTCTCTCTGGCCATTCTTCTCCCTCTTTCCTGAGGTGGTTTCTCTGGAGCCGGGACCTCGGTTGGTGCCGGATCCGGCCCCCCTGGTCTAGTTATCTCTGGGTTAATTTTGTTGGCCACGGTCTCGTCCTCATCCCCTGCCGTTGGGGATGGTGTCCTTGACCGTACGGTCCTTACTTGCAATACTGGGGTAAAACTTGAGGCTGCCCCTTTTTCCTCTTCGGTTCGGATTACTCTGACCGATGGATGGGGCAGGACTGTCACCTTCTGTTGTGTTTGCTGTTCCATTTTCTGCTCTTTCCGAGCCACCAGTAGAGCTTGGTCATATGTGGCTTCCAGAGCTACTAATTCCCTCTCTCTTCTTTGAGAGGCTGATATTGCCAACACAAACTCCAGCCCTTCCACCGCTGTGATCGGGGTGGCTATCTGCAGCTTATAAGCCCCTGCAATTGCTGTTTCTGCAATTTTCCATGACATCCGTCCAGATCTGACGCCATTCACTTCCGTAACTATTCTTCTGGCTCCCCTCTCGATGGCAGCATCCACCGCTTTCTCCAGAATTTTTGTCATCATCTTCAGGTAGTCCTGCTGGTCCAGGTCTGCACTCCACTTCTGCACGACGGCATGTATTATCATGTGGTATTTTGATCTTCCCCCACTTGTGAAGATGAAGGTAAGATCCTCCGGGTCATGTTCCATTTGTCGTCTTGCATCTTGTAGGTCCTCAATATATTTTTCACCGGCCATCAACCTCAGCCGTGAATCAAAGGTCTGGTTCCAGGCACGGAATTTGTCGTTGGTAAAAACAATGAGGGCGTCTCCTGTCAGTGACCAAATATCTCCGACAAACTGGCACATCAGCACTCCGTTGCCCACAATCACTTTCTTGGTTGATTCTTCCGGCAAAGACGGTAGGGGGTCTTTTCTAATAAGGGGATTGAGCTTCGGTGCAAAGGCGCCTCCGCGCCTGGTGTCCTTGGCCTCCCATACCTCCTCTGTGTCTCTGCTCGTGCCCAGCCCTTCTTCGTTAGGCACTTCCTCTTCTTCTTCACTGGAGAATACCGGTTGATTCGTCTTTTTCTCCAAAATACTTCTCATCCTCGCCAGGTGCTGCATGCACTCGTAATAGCGAGGCACTGCCTGCACCTCTCCAGGTAATGGAGTTGCAAGCTCGCTCTGGATGCCAGATTCGTTGGTCAGCATTTTCACTATTGAGTCCAAATCTGTGCTTGTGCTTATTATTTTTATCATATTACATTCCTCCACCATTTTTGCCCCCCATTCACACCAGTCAGGTGCTTCTCTTCGAGTGTAGCCCCTTTCAGGGTGGGCTGACACTATTATTGAGAGTCCATCTTCTCCTGGCTGCTCGGCAAAAAATCTTCCATCTTTCTCGATGGCTTCTTTCATCCGCGTCGAGAGGCATTCCGCCTCTATTGACGGGTTAGATCCCACTATGTATTCAGTCCATTTCTGAGGCCACTTCTCCAAGCCTCCTCCATACAATATTACACATGCTGGTTCTTCATGTCGTCTCAAAGGGTCCGGATTAGACCCCTCCTTTCTGGTTCCTTCCATAGGATTACCAGGTTCGAGGTCCAGTCCTCTTCCACTGCTAGCCATCTTTTCAATGAATAGCAGTTTTTCCAGTTGTAGGGTCGAGCTGTCTCCTTTCGAAGCCTTTCCGTGCGCACTCGGAACAGGGTCGATTCAGCTCTTAGTTACTCAGCGGCGCCCTTTGCGTCGCCTCTACTCAGAACACCAATATGAGAACTCTTGCCTCACTTATTGATGCTCTCAACGGTGGGATGCACGTTTTTTCCTTTTTCTTTTTTTTCCCACCAGGTTCTTTTACTGACAGGAAATCCTAACAAGGGTATACTCAAAAGCAAATTGTAATTCAAACGTTATTGTAGCGAACAGGAACTGACGACTAATCATCAGTCCTAAACCATTCAGCCCTACAATTCTTGGGAACCTGTAAGTCACAGAGGGTCGCCAACAGTTAAGAATCATAAACCATACAAGCCTTAGAAGAATCGTCTTGGCCGTTTACTATCCCTGGTGAGCTTCAATTGTAGTCCTCAACAAGCGGAAAAAGGGAAAGGGCGGAAAGAGGGAAAATCCATCTGTGAGTTCAGCGGGCAGAAGTCCGTAATCCTTTGATGCGTCCGGGAACAAAAAATTTTTGTAATCCACAATGTGTCGTGGAACAAAAAAAAAATTTTTGTAATCCACAAAAGGAATTCAGCAACAAAAATCTTGTAATCCACAGTGTGTCCAGGAACAAAAAAAAAATTTTTGTAATCCACAAAAGGAATTCAGCAACAAAAATCTTGTAATCCACAGTGTGTCCAGGAACAAAAAATTTTTGTAATCCACAATGTGTCTCAAAACAAAAAAATTAGTAATCCACAAAAGGAATTCAGCAACAAAAATCTTGTAATCCACAGTGTGTCCAGGAACAAAAAAAAAAAAATTTTGTAATCCACAATGTGTCTTGGAACAAAAAATTTGTAATCCACAAAAGGAATTCAGCAACAAAAATCTTGTAATCCACAGTGTGTCCAGGAACAAAAAAAAAAAAAAAAAAAAAAATTTTGTAATCCACAATGTGTCTTGGAACAAAAACTTTGTAATCCACAAAAGGAATTCAGCAACAAAAATCTTGTAAGGGGGAAATTAGTATATATTATACAATGAAATTAAGAAGGGAAAAGGGAAAGAGAAGAGGGGAGAAAAGCCTTCTTTTCTTTTCTTTTTTATCTTTCGAAATAAAAAGCCCTCTCTTCTGTCGGTCTCCTAATTGTCTGACTCCTCCTCGGCTTTGGTTTTGGCATGAAATCTAAAACATTCGCAGGCTCCTCGTCAACTGGCTCATCTTCTGTATTTATACCCAATATCCGTGCCCATGTACCGGCCCCTCTTTCTTTTGCAAGTTCTGCCGCATACTCTGCGTATACTACAAACATTACTTTCAGCACCCCATACAAGTACAAGCTGTGGAGGAACTCCTCCTTACTCATGCCTAAAGTAATGTGCTGAGGGGCTACGGTCACCGTTTACTATGACACAATACAGTTCTAATCCTCCCGTGCTATCAAGGTTCTTTTCTAGGAAACTCTATTCCTTAAAGAGACTGTACTTATGTCACTCAAGGCCGTTCTGACATTTATTTGTATCAGTGAGTGGAATTAAAACAGCTTCTGGGAAGAAAAAACTGGAAAACTCCACACAGGTTCGTTTTGGAGCTGTGAGCAAAACAAAAAAAAAATGTTCTTCTATTTTCTTATTTTTATTTTTTCTAAACTTTTAATCACAACCCCCCTCCTACTCGTTGGGCGCCAAAATGTCAAACGCACCTCTTGTATTAAGGTGCCCCCGGCTTCCCGGTAACGGGTTTGTTTTAGCCGGGTTCGGAGATTCGTCCGTAATCTAACCACCCGAGTTAAATTAACTCCACCGGAATCAACCTAATTTCTGTACGACGCCAATCCCTCTCAAGTCACCCGAAGCTCGAGCCGAGTAACTCAATTCGAGGCAAGACTTCGAAGTGACCGCATCGTATTGATGGCTCCCCGCTAGTGTTTGAAGTTCTTATTTTGTTACGGATATTTTTTAGATGTCTTTGTTAAGACCTCAGGGATTCGTTTGTTTAGCGCACCCAAGCACTAGTTTTTGCCGAAGTAAATGTTGATATGGGTCCGTTCCACTTGGTCGCTCATGCAGCGAGCCGACCAACTTTTTCATTCGAAAAAGAATCGAATTAATAAAAGTGTGACAATAATAGCATTTAAGAAGAAAATTAATGCACTTTATATGATTAATTCTAACTTCCTATACGTAGATCTAGCACTTGACCTTCGGAGTTCTTCACCCCACTTAATTGCTTCAAAAAGAATAGCAACTTTCTTAAACCGAATAAAAATGTCGTGCTCTATTTAGATTTGCCCAATAATTAATTTGGAAGGCAAGTCTACTTTTTGATCGTGTCCCATTTAGCTTTTGACGCGGCCCGACAAAAAGGGGAACTGGGCCACGCCCGACGGACAGTTGAAATACTTTTATCCTCCGCCAACTTCACTGATTTGTTTCAATCGTCGTCGTTATGTTATTTAGAGGAAGTAATTTCTCAACCGAATTCACTTTTAATGAAATCAACTCTTCCGTTAAATATTTACAAAAGTTTTTTAATTCTCTAACTTGCTCAGAGTTACTTTTTACGCGGCCCGTCAAAAAAGGGGAAGCGGGCCTGAGCCTTTCAAATAGTTAAATAACTTTCCATTCTACACAACCCAATAATCTGATTTAACACTTCCTTTAATTTATTCAGACGAAATAACTTTCGAACGGATCGCAATTCACTCGTGGCTCAAATAACTACGGAAGTTATTCAAGTCTCTAATTTGTTCAAAGTTCCTTTTTACGCGGCCCGTCAAAAAAGGGGAAACGGGCCTGAGCCTTCGGTTGCATATTCAGTACAAATCCGCGCACAACGAAGTAAGTAATATACAAAACACATTTATTGGAAAAAAATATGGAATAGAATTACAAATCTCAATTACTCCAGAAACTGAACAATTTCACTCACTGATACCCGTGTTAATAAAATCATTCAATCCCAGAACAATTCGATTGCAAAACACAGTTCATAAAAAAGGGAAGAGGTAAATACCAGCTACGTGCTATTTTTGGTGGAAGCAAAGTCGAGTGATCAGTTCGATCTTGCTTCTAAAATCCGAATTAGGGAAACAGGCTGGCCACGAGGGAACCGGCGGCCCGATGACTATTTCCCCCCTCTCGCTTAAATACATAAAATATAAAAATCCCTCTCACCTATCTCCAGTCCAATTTTTGGGAGTAAATCCAAGTTAATTTCAGTCCAGTGATCCTGCGTCTCACACATAGATCTTCGGGACTTTTGGAAAAAAATCTTGAAACTCCTCCGGGCCTCTTCACGTATAAGCGCTCTTTTGGGGGAAAAAGCCCTGAGCTGTTTCTGCCGGATCTTTTATAGACCGCTCGGTCCCCCCCCTCCCCTTTCTTTTCTCCTGTACTTTCCCTATAGGGTAAGACTGCCCAGTTTTCCCACGCCTATAGAAGGGACTGGCCAGCTTTCTCACGCCTATAGAGGGACTGGCCAGCTTTCTCACGCCTATAGAGGGAACTGGCCAGTCTCCCCACGCTTGGTTATCTGTGGCCTTCAGCAGCTGTTTCCGCCCTGACCACGCAGTACTTTCCACCAAATGCACAGCTAGTGGCAAAACCTTTCACTTCCCCTTTTCTTCTCTTTCTCCTACATAAAAATAACTTTTTAAAGTTACGCTTCAATTTACTCTAAAATAAAAATCCAAACCCTTGACCTACTTTTCTAAACAATTTATGTCACGCCACTATTCTCATAGTGACGGGTCTCTTAATCGAATTGACAAATAATATTGCTTAAAGCGGTTACAGTATACATTTTTAGCCAAGCAAAAGAATCAAAAATAAAAATCACATTTGTGCTTCTCCAAACAATTTATGTCACGCCACTATTCTCATAGTGACGGGTCTCTTGATCGAATTGACAAATAATATTGCTTAAAGCGGTTACAGAATACATTTTTAGCCAAGCAAAAGAATCAAAATAAAAATCACATTTGTGCTTCTCCAAACAATTTATGTCACGCCACTATTCTCATAGTGACGGGTCTCTTGATCGAATTGACAAATAATATTGCTTAAAGCGGTTACAGAATACATTTTTAGCCAAGCAAAAGAATCAAAAATAAAAATCACATTTGTGCTTCTATGCGTGACTCACCCTCTGACACCGTGCTACTCTTTTTATTTCTATTTTACCATGTTTAGCTTATTGGCTCCTCTTTTGGTCTCACGTTTTGGTCTGGCGCCATCTTTTGGACAAATTTGGAATTTCAGCTCTGCCAATTTATTCCTGTGAACAATCCATATTCTACCATTTGCACCATCTCTGCCCCCATGTTACATGACAGTGCGCGTAGTAAAAAGTCCTCCTGGCAGCTAGAAAGCACCGCGTTGACCACTGCGCATGAAGAAATAAGCACCTGCAACGTTTGGTTTAGGTTTTAGGTGCATTTTTAATTTTATTGCTTAAATCGCATTTTCTCGACGAGCTGAGCACGTTTTCTGAAATGTGCTCCTCCCGTCACTCTGGTTGGGTGCGCACAGTAAAAAGTGCTCTTGGCAGCTAGAGAGTGCCGCGTTGACCATTGCGCATGAAGAAATAACCACCTGCAACGTGTGGTTTAGGTTTTGGGTGCATTTTTAATTTTATTGCTTGAATCGCATTTTCTCGAAGAGCTGAGCACGTTTTCTGAAATGTGCTCCTCCTGTCGCTCTGGTTGGGTTCGCACAGTAAAAAGAGCTCCTGGCAGCTAGAGAGTGCCGCGTTGACCACTGCGCATGAAGAAATAACCACCTGCAATGTTTGGTTTAGGTTTTAGGTGCATTTTTAATTTTATTGCTTAAATCGCATTCTCTCGACGAGCTGAGCACGTTTTCTGAAATGTGCTCCTCCCGTCACTCTGGTTGGGTGCGCATAGTAAAAAGTGCTCTTGTCAGCTAGAGAGTGCCGTGTTGACCACTGCGCATGAAGAAATAAGCACCTGTCACGTTTGATTTAGGTTTTAGGTGCATTTTTTATTTTATTGCTTAAATAGCATTCTCTCGACGAGCTGAGCACGTTTTCTGAAATGTGCTCCTCCCGTCACTCTGGTTGGGTGCGCATAGTAAAAAGTGCTCTTGGCAGCTAGGGATGCCGCGTTGACCATTGCGCATAAAGAAATAACCACCTGCAACGTTTGGTTTAGGTTTTGGGTGCATTTTTAATTTTATTGCTTAAAACGCATTTTCTCGACGAGCTGAGCACGTTTTCTGAAATGTGCTCCTCCCGTCACTCTGGTTGGGTGTGCATAGTAAAAAGTGCTCTTGACAGCTAGAGAGTGCCGCGTTGACCACTGCGCATGAAGAAAAAACCACCTGCAACGTTTGGTTTAGGTTTTAGGTGCATTTTTAATTTTATTGCTTAAATCGCGTTTTCTCGACGAGCTGAGCACGTTTTCTGAAATGTGCTCCTCCCGTCGCTCTGGTTGGGTGCGCACAGTAAAAAGAGCTCCTGGCAGCTAGGGAGTGCCGCGTTGACCACTTCGCACGAAGAAATAAGCACCTGCAACGTTTGGTTTAGGTTTTAGGTGCATTTTTAGTTTTATTGCTTAAATCGCATTCTCTCGACGAGCTGAGCACGTTTTCTGAAATGTGCTCCTCCCGTCGCTCTGGTTGGGTGCGCGTAGTAAAAAGTCCTCCTGGCAGCTAGAGAGTGCCGCGTTGACCACTGCGCATGAAAAAATAAGCACCTGCAACGTTTGGTTTAGGTTTTAGGTGCATTTTTAATTTTATTGCTTAAATCGCATTTTCTCGACGAGCTGAGCACGTTTTCTTAAATGTGCTCCTCCCGTCGCTCTGGTTGTGCACGCATAGTAAAAAGTGCTCCTGGCAGCTAGAGAGTGCCGTGTCGACCACTGCGCATGAAGAAATAAGCACCTGCAACGTTTGGTTTAGGTTTTAGGTGCATTTTTAATTTTATTGCTTAAATCGCATTTTCTCGACGAGCTGAGCACGTTTTCTGAAATATGCTCCTACCGTCGCTCTGGTTGGGTGTGCACAGTAAAAAGAGCTCCTGGCAGCTAGGGAGTGCCGCGTTGACCACTGCGCATGAAGAAATAAGCACCTGCAACGTTTGGTTTAGGTTTTAGGTGCATTTTTAATTTTATTGCTTAAATCGCATTTTCTCGACGAGCTGAGCACGTTTTCTGAAATGTGCTCCTCCCGTCACTCTGGTTGGGTGTGCATAGTAAAAAGTGCTCTTGGCAGCTAGAGAGTGCCGAGTTGACCACTGCGCATAAAGAAATAACCACCTGCAACGTTTGGTTTAGGTTTTAGGTGCATTTTTAATTTTATTGCTTAAATCGCATTTTCTCGACGAGCTGAGCACGTTTTCTGAAATGTGCTCCTCCCGTCACTCTGGTTGGGTGCGCATAGTAAAAAGTGCTCTTGGCAGCTAGAGAGTGCCGCGTTGACCACTGCGCATGAAGAAATAACCACCTGCAACGTTTGGTTTAGGTTTTAGGTGCATTTTTAATTTTATTGCTTAAATCGCATTTTCTCGACGAGCTGAGCACGTTTTCTGAAATGTGCTCCTCCCGTCACTCTGGTTGGGTGCGCACAGTAAAAAGTGCTCTTGGCAGCTAGAGAGTGCCGTGTTGACCACTGCGCATGAAGAAATAAGCACCTGCAACGTTTGGTTTAGGTTTTAGGTGCATTTTTAATTTGATTGCTTAAATCGCATTCTCTCGACGAGCTGAGCACGTTTTCTGAAATGTGCTCCTCCCGTCGCTCTGGTTGTGCGCGCATAGTAAAAAGTGCTCCTGGCAGCTAGAGAGTGCCGCGTTGACCACTGCGCATGAAGATATAAGCACCTGCAACGTTTGGTTTAGGTTTTAGGTGCATTTTTAATTTTATTGCTTAAATCGCATTTTCTCGACGACCTCAGCACGTTTTCTGAAATGTGCTCCTCCCGTCACTCTGGTTGGGTGCGCATAGTAAAAAGTGCTCTTGGCAGCTAGAGAGTGCCGCGTTGACCACTGCGCTTGAAGAAATAAGCACCTGCAACGTTTGGTTTAGGTTTTAGGTGCATTTTTAATTTTATTGCTTAAATCGCATTTTCTCGACGAGCTGAGCACGTTTTCTGAAATGTGCTCCTCCCGTCGCTCTGGTTGTGCGCGCATAGTAAAAAGTGCTCCTGGCAGCTAGGGAGTGCCGCGTTGACCACTGCGCATGAAGAAATAAGCACCTGCAACGTTTGGTTTAGGTTTTAGGTGCATTTTTAATTTTATTGCTTAAATCGCATTTTCTCGACGAGCTGAGCACGTTTTCTGAAATGTGCTCCTCCCGTCGCTCTGGTTGGGTGCGCACAGTAAAAAGAGCTCCTGGGAGCTAGGGAGTGCCGCGTTGACCACTTCGCACGAAGAAATAAGCACCTGCAACGTTTGGTTTAGGTTTTAGGTGCATTTTTAATTTTATTGCTTAAATCACATTTTCTCGACAAGCTGAGCACGTTTTCTGAAATGTGCTCCTCCCGTCGCTCTGGTTGGGTGCACGTAGTAAAAAGTGCTCCTGGCAGCTAGAGAGTGCCGCGTTGACCACTGCGCATGAAGAAATAACCACCTGCAACGTTTGGTTTAGGTTTTATGTGCATTTTTAATTTTATTACTTAAATCGCATTTTCTCGACGAGCTGAGCACGTTTTCTGAAATGTGCTCCTCCCGTCACTCTGGTTGGGTGCGCACAGTAAAAAGTGCTCTTGGCAGCTAGAGAGTGCCGCGTTGACCACTGCGCATGAAGAAATAACCACCTGCAACGTTTGGTTTAGGTTTTAGGTGCATTTTTAATTTTATTGCCTAAATCGCATTTTGTCGACGAGCTGAGCACGTTTTCTGAAATGTGCTCCTCCCGTCACTCTGGTTGGGTGCGCATAGTAAAAAGTTCTCTTGGCAGCTAGAGAGTGCCGCGTTGACCACTGCGTATGAAGAAATAACCACCTGCAACGTTTGGTTTAGGTTTTAGGTGCATTTTTAATTCTATTGCTTAAATCGCATTTTCTCGACGAGCTGAGCACGTTTTCTGAAATCTGCTCCCGTCACTCTGGTTGGGTGCGCACAGTAAAAAGTGCTCTTGGCAGCTAGAGAGTGCCGCGTTGACCACTGCGCATGAAGAAATAACCACCTGCAACGTTTGGTTTAGGTTTTAGGTGCATTTTTAATTTTATTGCCTAAATCGCATTTTCTCGACGAGCTGAGCACGTTTTCTGAAATGTGCTCCTCCCGTCACTCTGGTTGGGTGCGCACAGTAAAAAGTGCTCCTGGCAGCTAGGGAGTGCCGCGTTGACCACTGCGCATGAAGTAATAAGCACCTGCAACGTTTGGTTTAGGTTTTAGGTGCATTTTTAATTTTATTGCTTAAATCACATTTTCTCGACAAGCTGAGCACGTTTTCTGAAATGTGCTCCTCCCGTCGCTCTGGTTGGGTGCGCACAGTAAAAAGAGCTCCTGGCAGCTAGGGAGTGCCGCGTTGACCACTGCGCACGAAGAAATAAGCACCTGCAACGTTTGGTTTAGGTTTTAGGTGCATTTTTTAATTTTATTGCTTAAATTGCATTCTCTCGACGAGCTGAGCACGTTTTCTGAAATGTGCTCCTCCCGTCGCTCTGTTTGGGTGCACGTAGTAAAAAGTGCTCCTGGCAGCTAGTGAGTGCCGCGTTGACCACTGCAAATGAAGAAATAACCACCTGCAACGTTTGGTTTAGGTTTTAGGTGCATTTTTAATTTTATTGCTTAAATTGCATTTTCTCGACGAGCTGAGCACGTTTTCTGAAATGTGCTCCTCCCGTCACTCTGGTTGGGTGCGCACAGTAAAAAGTGCTCTTGGCAGCTAGAGAGTGCCGCGTTGACCACTGCTTATGAAGAAATAAGCACCTGCAACGTTTGGTTTAGGTTTTAGGTGCATTTTTAATTTTATTGCTTAAATTGCATTTTCTCGACGAGCTGAGCACGTTTTCTGAAATGTGCTCCTCCCGTCGCTCTGGTTGTGCGCGCATAGTAAAAAGTGCTCCTGGCAGCTAGAGAGTGCCGCGTTGACCACTGCGCATGAGGAAATAAGCACCTGCAACGTTTGGTTTAGGTTTTAGGTGCATTTTTAATTTTATTGCCTAAATCGCATTTTCTCGACGAGCTGAGCACGTTTCTGAAATGTGCTCCTCCCGACACTCTGGTTGGGTGCGCACAGTAAAAAGTGCTCCTGGCAGCTAGGGAGTGCAGCGTTGACCACTGCGCATGAAGAAATAAGCACCTGCAACGTTTGGTTTAGGTTTTAGGTGCATTTTTAATTTTATTGCTTAAATCGCATTTTCTCGACGAGCTGAGCACGTTTTCTGAAATGTGCTCCTCCCGTCGCTCTGGTTGGGTGCGCACAGTAAAATGAGCTCCTGGCAGCTAGGGAGTGCCGCGTTGACCACTTCGCACGAAAAAATAAGGACTGCAACGTTTGGTTGAGGTTTTAGGTGCATTTTTAATTTTATTGCTTAAATCGCATTCTCTCGACGAGCTGAGCACGTTTTCTGAAATGTGCTCCTCCTGTCGCTCTGGTTGTGTGCGCATAGTAAAAAGTGCTCCTGGCAGCTAGAGAGTGCCGCGTTGACCACTGCGCATGAAGAAATAAGCACCTGCAACGTTTGGTTTAGGTTTTAGGTGCATTTTTAATTTTATTGCTTAAATCGCATTTTCTCGACGAGCTGAGCACGTTTTCTGAAATGTGCTCCTCCCGTCACTCTGGTTGGGTGCGCACAGTAAAAAGTGCTCCTGGCAGCTAGGGAGTGCCGCGTTGACCACTGCGCATGAAGAAATAAGCACCTGAAACGTTTGGTTTAGGTTTTAGGTGCATTTTTAATTTTATTGCTTAAATCGCATTTTCTCGACAAGCTGAGCACGTTTTCTGAAATGTGCTCCTCCCGTCGCTCTGGTTGGGTGCGCACAGTAAAAAGTGCTCTTGGCAGCTAGACTGTGCCGCGTTGACCACTGCGCATGAAGAAATAACCACCTGCAACGTTTGGTTTAGGTTTTAGGTGCGTTTTTAATTTTATTGCTTAAATCGCATTTTCTCGACGAGCTGAGCACGTTTTCTGAAATGTGCTCCTCCCGTCAGGCCCGTCAAAAAAGGGGAAACGGGCCTGAGCCTTCGGTTGCATATTCAGTACAAATCCGCGCACAACGAAGTAAGTAATATACAAAACACATTTATTGGAAAAAAATATGGAATAGAATTACAAATCTCAATTACTCCAGAAACTGAACAATTTCACTCACTGATACCCGTGTTAATAAAATCATTCAATCCCAGAACAATTCGATTGCAAAACACAGTTCATAAAAAAGGGAAGAGGTAAATACCAGCTACGTGCTATTTTTGGTGGAAGCAAAGTCGAGTGATCAGTTCGATCTTGCTTCTAAAATCCGAATTAGGGAAACAGGCTGGCCACGAGGGAACCGGCGGCCCGATGACTATTTCCCCCCTCTCGCTTAAATACATAAAATATAAAAATCCCTCTCACCTATCTCCAGTCCAATTTTTGGGAGTAAATCCAAGTTAATTTCAGTCCAGTGATCCTGCGTCTCACACATAGATCTTCGGGACTTTTGGAAAAAAATCTTGAAACTCCTCCGGGCCTCTTCACGTATAAGCGCTCTTTTGGGGGAAAAAGCCCTGAGCTGTTTCTGCCGGATCTTTTATAGACCGCTCGGTCCCCCCCCTCCCCTTTCTTTTCTCCTGTACTTTCCCTATAGGGTAAGACTGCCCAGTTTTCCCACGCCTATAGAAGGGACTGGCCAGCTTTCTCACGCCTATAGAGGGACTGGCCAGCTTTCTCACGCCTATAGAGGGAACTGGCCAGTCTCCCCACGCTTGGTTATCTGTGGCCTTCAGCAGCTGTTTCCGCCCTGACCACGCAGTACTTTCCACCAAATGCACAGCTAGTGGCAAAACCTTTCACTTCCCCTTTTCTTCTCTTTCTCCTACATAAAAATAACTTTTTAAAGTTACGCTTCAATTTACTCTAAAATAAAAATCCAAACCCTTGACCTACTTTTCTAAACAATTTATGTCACGCCACTATTCTCATAGTGACGGGTCTCTTAATCGAATTGACAAATAATATTGCTTAAAGCGGTTACAGTATACATTTTTAGCCAAGCAAAAGAATCAAAAATAAAAATCACATTTGTGCTTCTCCAAACAATTTATGTCACGCCACTATTCTCATAGTGACGGGTCTCTTGATCGAATTGACAAATAATATTGCTTAAAGCGGTTACAGAATACATTTTTAGCCAAGCAAAAGAATCAAAATAAAAATCACATTTGTGCTTCTCCAAACAATTTATGTCACGCCACTATTCTCATAGTGACGGGTCTCTTGATCGAATTGACAAATAATATTGCTTAAAGCGGTTACAGAATACATTTTTAGCCAAGCAAAAGAATCAAAAATAAAAATCACATTTGTGCTTCTATGCGTGACTCACCCTCTGACACCGTGCTACTCTTTTTATTTCTATTTTACCATGTTTAGCTTATTGGCTCCTCTTTTGGTCTCACGTTTTGGTCTGGCGCCATCTTTTGGACAAATTTGGAATTTCAGCTCTGCCAATTTATTCCTGTGAACAATCCATATTCTACCATTTGCACCATCTCTGCCCCCATGTTACATGACAGTGCGCGTAGTAAAAAGTCCTCCTGGCAGCTAGAAAGCACCGCGTTGACCACTGCGCATGAAGAAATAAGCACCTGCAACGTTTGGTTTAGGTTTTAGGTGCATTTTTAATTTTATTGCTTAAATCGCATTTTCTCGACGAGCTGAGCACGTTTTCTGAAATGTGCTCCTCCCGTCACTCTGGTTGGGTGCGCACAGTAAAAAGTGCTCTTGGCAGCTAGAGAGTGCCGCGTTGACCATTGCGCATGAAGAAATAACCACCTGCAACGTGTGGTTTAGGTTTTGGGTGCATTTTTAATTTTATTGCTTGAATCGCATTTTCTCGAAGAGCTGAGCACGTTTTCTGAAATGTGCTCCTCCTGTCGCTCTGGTTGGGTTCGCACAGTAAAAAGAGCTCCTGGCAGCTAGAGAGTGCCGCGTTGACCACTGCGCATGAAGAAATAACCACCTGCAATGTTTGGTTTAGGTTTTAGGTGCATTTTTAATTTTATTGCTTAAATCGCATTCTCTCGACGAGCTGAGCACGTTTTCTGAAATGTGCTCCTCCCGTCACTCTGGTTGGGTGCGCATAGTAAAAAGTGCTCTTGTCAGCTAGAGAGTGCCGTGTTGACCACTGCGCATGAAGAAATAAGCACCTGTCACGTTTGATTTAGGTTTTAGGTGCATTTTTTATTTTATTGCTTAAATAGCATTCTCTCGACGAGCTGAGCACGTTTTCTGAAATGTGCTCCTCCCGTCACTCTGGTTGGGTGCGCATAGTAAAAAGTGCTCTTGGCAGCTAGGGATGCCGCGTTGACCATTGCGCATAAAGAAATAACCACCTGCAACGTTTGGTTTAGGTTTTGGGTGCATTTTTAATTTTATTGCTTAAAACGCATTTTCTCGACGAGCTGAGCACGTTTTCTGAAATGTGCTCCTCCCGTCACTCTGGTTGGGTGTGCATAGTAAAAAGTGCTCTTGACAGCTAGAGAGTGCCGCGTTGACCACTGCGCATGAAGAAAAAACCACCTGCAACGTTTGGTTTAGGTTTTAGGTGCATTTTTAATTTTATTGCTTAAATCGCGTTTTCTCGACGAGCTGAGCACGTTTTCTGAAATGTGCTCCTCCCGTCGCTCTGGTTGGGTGCGCACAGTAAAAAGAGCTCCTGGCAGCTAGGGAGTGCCGCGTTGACCACTTCGCACGAAGAAATAAGCACCTGCAACGTTTGGTTTAGGTTTTAGGTGCATTTTTAGTTTTATTGCTTAAATCGCATTCTCTCGACGAGCTGAGCACGTTTTCTGAAATGTGCTCCTCCCGTCGCTCTGGTTGGGTGCGCGTAGTAAAAAGTCCTCCTGGCAGCTAGAGAGTGCCGCGTTGACCACTGCGCATGAAAAAATAAGCACCTGCAACGTTTGGTTTAGGTTTTAGGTGCATTTTTAAGTTTATTGCTTAAATCGCATTTTCTCGACGAGCTGAGCACGTTTTCTTAAATGTGCTCCTCCCGTCGCTCTGGTTGTGCACGCATAGTAAAAAGTGCTCCTGGCAGCTAGAGAGTGCCGTGTCGACCACTGCGCATGAAGAAATAAGCACCTGCAACGTTTGGTTTAGGTTTTAGGTGCATTTTTAATTTTATTGCTTAAATCGCATTTTCTCGACGAGCTGAGCACGTTTTCTGAAATATGCTCCTACCGTCGCTCTGGTTGGGTGTGCACAGTAAAAAGAGCTCCTGGCAGCTAGGGAGTGCCGCGTTGACCACTGCGCATGAAGAAATAAGCACCTGCAACGTTTGGTTTAGGTTTTAGGTGCATTTTTAATTTTATTGCTTAAATCGCATTTTCTCGACGAGCTGAGCACGTTTTCTGAAATGTGCTCCTCCCGTCACTCTGGTTGGGTGTGCATAGTAAAAAGTGCTCTTGGCAGCTAGAGAGTGCCGAGTTGACCACTGCGCATAAAGAAATAACCACCTGCAACGTTTGGTTTAGGTTTTAGGTGCATTTTTAATTTTATTGCTTAAATCGCATTTTCTCGACGAGCTGAGCACGTTTTCTGAAATGTGCTCCTCCCGTCACTCTGGTTGGGTGCGCATAGTAAAAAGTGCTCTTGGCAGCTAGAGAGTGCCGCGTTGACCACTGCGCATGAAGAAATAACCACCTGCAACGTTTGGTTTAGGTTTTAGGTGCATTTTTAATTTTATTGCTTAAATCGCATTTTCTCGACGAGCTGAGCACGTTTTCTGAAATGTGCTCCTCCCGTCACTCTGGTTGGGTGCGCACAGTAAAAAGTGCTCTTGGCAGCTAGAGAGTGCCGTGTTGACCACTGCGCATGAAGAAATAAGCACCTGCAACGTTTGGTTTAGGTTTTAGGTGCATTTTTAATTTGATTGCTTAAATCGCATTCTCTCGACGAGCTGAGCACGTTTTCTGAAATGTGCTCCTCCCGTCGCTCTGGTTGTGCGCGCATAGTAAAAAGTGCTCCTGGCAGCTAGAGAGTGCCGCGTTGACCACTGCGCATGAAGATATAAGCACCTGCAACGTTTGGTTTAGGTTTTAGGTGCATTTTTAATTTTATTGCTTAAATCGCATTTTCTCGACGACCTCAGCACGTTTTCTGAAATGTGCTCCTCCCGTCACTCTGGTTGGGTGCGCATAGTAAAAAGTGCTCTTGGCAGCTAGAGAGTGCCGCGTTGACCACTGCGCTTGAAGAAATAAGCACCTGCAACGTTTGGTTTAGGTTTTAGGTGCATTTTTAATTTTATTGCTTAAATCGCATTTTCTCGACGAGCTGAGCACGTTTTCTGAAATGTGCTCCTCCCGTCGCTCTGGTTGTGCGCGCATAGTAAAAAGTGCTCCTGGCAGCTAGGGAGTGCCGCGTTGACCACTGCGCATGAAGAAATAAGCACCTGCAACGTTTGGTTTAGGTTTTAGGTGCATTTTTAATTTTATTGCTTAAATCGCATTTTCTCGACGAGCTGAGCACGTTTTCTGAAATGTGCTCCTCCCGTCGCTCTGGTTGGGTGCGCACAGTAAAAAGAGCTCCTGGGAGCTAGGGAGTGCCGCGTTGACCACTTCGCACGAAGAAATAAGCACCTGCAACGTTTGGTTTAGGTTTTAGGTGCATTTTTAATTTTATTGCTTAAATCACATTTTCTCGACAAGCTGAGCACGTTTTCTGAAATGTGCTCCTCCCGTCGCTCTGGTTGGGTGCACGTAGTAAAAAGTGCTCCTGGCAGCTAGAGAGTGCCGCGTTGACCACTGCGCATGAAGAAATAACCACCTGCAACGTTTGGTTTAGGTTTTATGTGCATTTTTAATTTTATTACTTAAATCGCATTTTCTCGACGAGCTGAGCACGTTTTCTGAAATGTGCTCCTCCCGTCACTCTGGTTGGGTGCGCACAGTAAAAAGTGCTCTTGGCAGCTAGAGAGTGCCGCGTTGACCACTGCGCATGAAGAAATAACCACCTGCAACGTTTGGTTTAGGTTTTAGGTGCATTTTTAATTTTATTGCCTAAATCGCATTTTGTCGACGAGCTGAGCACGTTTTCTGAAATGTGCTCCTCCCGTCACTCTGGTTGGGTGCGCATAGTAAAAAGTTCTCTTGGCAGCTAGAGAGTGCCGCGTTGACCACTGCGTATGAAGAAATAACCACCTGCAACGTTTGGTTTAGGTTTTAGGTGCATTTTTAATTCTATTGCTTAAATCGCATTTTCTCGACGAGCTGAGCACGTTTTCTGAAATCTGCTCCCGTCACTCTGGTTGGGTGCGCACAGTAAAAAGTGCTCTTGGCAGCTAGAGAGTGCCGCGTTGACCACTGCGCATGAAGAAATAACCACCTGCAACGTTTGGTTTAGGTTTTAGGTGCATTTTTAATTTTATTGCCTAAATCGCATTTTCTCGACGAGCTGAGCACGTTTTCTGAAATGTGCTCCTCCCGTCACTCTGGTTGGGTGCGCACAGTAAAAAGTGCTCCTGGCAGCTAGGGAGTGCCGCGTTGACCACTGCGCATGAAGTAATAAGCACCTGCAACGTTTGGTTTAGGTTTTAGGTGCATTTTTAATTTTATTGCTTAAATCACATTTTCTCGACAAGCTGAGCACGTTTTCTGAAATGTGCTCCTCCCGTCGCTCTGGTTGGGTGCGCACAGTAAAAAGAGCTCCTGGCAGCTAGGGAGTGCCGCGTTGACCACTGCGCACGAAGAAATAAGCACCTGCAACGTTTGGTTTAGGTTTTAGGTGCATTTTTTAATTTTATTGCTTAAATTGCATTCTCTCGACGAGCTGAGCACGTTTTCTGAAATGTGCTCCTCCCGTCGCTCTGTTTGGGTGCACGTAGTAAAAAGTGCTCCTGGCAGCTAGTGAGTGCCGCGTTGACCACTGCAAATGAAGAAATAACCACCTGCAACGTTTGGTTTAGGTTTTAGGTGCATTTTTAATTTTATTGCTTAAATTGCATTTTCTCGACGAGCTGAGCACGTTTTCTGAAATGTGCTCCTCCCGTCACTCTGGTTGGGTGCGCACAGTAAAAAGTGCTCTTGGCAGCTAGAGAGTGCCGCGTTGACCACTGCTTATGAAGAAATAAGCACCTGCAACGTTTGGTTTAGGTTTTAGGTGCATTTTTAATTTTATTGCTTAAATTGCATTTTCTCGACGAGCTGAGCACGTTTTCTGAAATGTGCTCCTCCCGTCGCTCTGGTTGTGCGCGCATAGTAAAAAGTGCTCCTGGCAGCTAGAGAGTGCCGCGTTGACCACTGCGCATGAGGAAATAAGCACCTGCAACGTTTGGTTTAGGTTTTAGGTGCATTTTTAATTTTATTGCTTAAATCGCATTTTCTCGACGAGCTGAGTACGTTTTCTGAAATGTGCTCCTTCCGTCACTCTGGTTGGGTGCGCACAGTAAAAAGTGCTCCTGGCAGCTAGGGAGTGCCGCGTTGACCACTGCGCATTAAGAAATAAGCACCTGCAACGTTTGGTTTAGGTTTTAGGTGCATTTTTAATTTTATTGCTTAAATCGCATTTCCTCGACGAGCTGAGCACGTTTCTGAAATGTGCTCCTCCCGACACTCTGGTTGGGTGCGCACAGTAAAAAGTGCTCCTGGCAGCTAGGGAGTGCAGCGTTGACCACTGCGCATGAAGAAATAAGCACCTGCAACGTTTGGTTTAGGTTTTAGGTGCATTTTTAATTTTATTGCTTAAATCGCATTTTCTCGACGAGCTGAGCACGTTTTCTGAAATGTGCTCCTCCCGTCGCTCTGGTTGGGTGCGCACAGTAAAATGAGCTCCTGGCAGCTAGGGAGTGCCGCGTTGACCACTTCGCACGAAAAAATAAGGACTGCAACGTTTGGTTGAGGTTTTAGGTGCATTTTTAATTTTATTGCTTAAATCGCATTCTCTCGACGAGCTGAGCACGTTTTCTGAAATGTGCTCCTCCTGTCGCTCTGGTTGTGTGCGCATAGTAAAAAGTGCTCCTGGCAGCTAGAGAGTGCCGCGTTGACCACTGCGCATGAAGAAATAAGCACCTGCAACGTTTGGTTTAGGTTTTAGGTGCATTTTTAATTTTATTGCTTAAATCGCATTTTCTCGACGAGCTGAGCACGTTTTCTGAAATGTGCTCCTCCCGTCACTCTGGTTGGGTGCGCACAGTAAAAAGTGCTCCTGGCAGCTAGGGAGTGCCGCGTTGACCACTGCGCATGAAGAAATAAGCACCTGAAACGTTTGGTTTAGGTTTTAGGTGCATTTTTAATTTTATTGCTTAAATCGCATTTTCTCGACAAGCTGAGCACGTTTTCTGAAATGTGCTCCTCCCGTCGCTCTGGTTGGGTGCGCACAGTAAAAAGTGCTCTTGGCAGCTAGACTGTGCCGCGTTGACCACTGCGCATGAAGAAATAACCACCTGCAACGTTTGGTTTAGGTTTTAGGTGCGTTTTTAATTTTATTGCTTAAATCGCATTTTCTCGACGAGCTGAGCACGTTTTCTGAAATGTGCTCCTCCCGTCACTCTGGTTGGGTGCGCACAGTAAAAAGTGCTCTTGGCAGCTAGAGAGTGCCGCGTTGACCACTGCGCATGAAGAAATAAGCACCTGCAACCTTTGGTTTAGGTTTTAGGCGCATTTTTAATTTTATTGCTTAAATCGCATTCTCTCGACGAGCTGAGCACGTTTTCTGAAATGTGCTCCTCCCGTCGCTCTGGTTGTGCGCGCATAGTAAAAAGTGCTCCTGGCAGCTAGAGAGTGCCGCGTTGACCACTGCGCATGAAGAAATAAGCACCTGCAACGTTTGGTTTAGGTTTTAGGTGCATTTTTAATTTTATTGCTTAAATCGCATTTTCTCGACGAGCTGAGCACGTTTTCTGAAATGTGCTCCTCCCGTCACTCTGGTTGGGTGCGCATAGTAAAAAGTGCTCTTGGCAGCTAGAGAGTGCCGCGTTGACCACTGCGCATGAAGAAATAAGCACCTGCAACGTTTGGTTTAGGTTTTAGGTGCATTTTTAATTTTATTGCTTAAATCGCATTTTCTCGACGAGCTGAGCACGTTTTCTGAAATGTGCTCCTCCCGTCGCTCTGGTTGGGTGCGCACAGTAAAAAGATCTCCTGGGAGCTAGGGAGTGCCGCGTTGACCACTGCGCATGAAGAAATAACAACCTGCAACGTTTGGTTTAGGTTTTAGGTGCATTTTTAATTTTATTGCTTAAATCACATTTTCTCGACAAGCTGAGCACGTTTTCTGAAATGTGCTCCTCCCGTCGCTCTGGTTGGGTGCACGTAGTAAAAAGTGCTCCTGGCAGCTAGAGAGTGCCGCGTTGACCACTGCGCATGAAGAAATAACCACCTGCAACGTTTGGTTTAGGTTTTATGTGCATTTTTAATTTTATTGCTTAAATCGCATTTTCTCGACGAGCTGAGCACGTTTTCTGAAATGTGCTCCTCCCGTCACTCTGGTTGGGTGCGCACAGTAAAAAGTGCTCTTGGCAGCTAGAGAGTGCCGCGTTGACCACTGCGCATGAAGAAATAACCACCTGCAACGTTTGGTTTAGGTTTTAGGTGCATTTTTAATTTTATTGCCTAAATCGCATTTTGTCGACGAGCTGAGCACGTTTTCTGAAATGTGCTCCTCCCGTCACTCTGGTTGGGTGCGCATAGTAAAAAGTTCTCTTGGCAGCTAGAGAGTGCCGCGTTGACCACTGCGTATGAAGAAATAACCACCTGCAACGTTTGGTTTAGGTTTTAGGTGCATTTTTAATTTTATTGCTTAAATCGCATTTTCTCGACGAGCTGAGCACGTTTTCTGAAATCTGCTCCCGTCACTCTGGTTGGGTGCGCACAGTAAAAAGTGCTCTTGGCAGCTAGAGAGTGCCGCGTTGACCACTGCGCATGAAGAAATAACCACCTGCAACGTTTGGTTTAGGTTTTAGGTGCATTTTTAATTTTATTGCCTAAATCGCATTTTCTCGACGAGCTGAGCACGTTTTCTGAAATGTGCTCCTCCCGTCACTCTGGTTGGGTGCGCACAGTAAAAAGTGCTCCTGGCAGCTAGGGAGTGCCGCGTTGACCACTGCGCATGAAGTAATAAGCACCTGCAACGTTTGGTTTAGGTTTTAGGTGCATTTTTAATTTTATTGCTTAAATCACATTTTCTCGACAAGCTGAGCACGTTTTCTGAAATGTGCTCCTCCCGTCGCTCTGGTTGGGTGCGCACAGTAAAAAGAGCTCCTGGCAGCTAGGGAGTGCCGCGTTGACCACTGCGCACGAAGAAATAAGCACCTGCAACGTTTGGTTTAGGTTTTAGGTGCATTTTTTAATTTTATTGCTTAAATTGCATTCTCTCGACGAGCTGAGCACGTTTTCTGAAATGTGCTCCTCCCGTCGCTCTGTTTGGGTGCACGTAGTAAAAAGTGCTCCTGGCAGCTAGTGAGTGCCGCGTTGACCACTGCAAATGAAGAAATAACCACCTGCAACGTTTGGTTTAGGTTTTAGGTGCATTTTTAATTTTATTGCTTAAATCGCATTTTCTCGACGAGCTGAGCACGTTTTCTGAAATGTGCTCCTCCCGTCACTCTGGTTGGGTGCGCATAGTAAAAAGTGCTCTTGGCAGCTAGAGAGTGCCGCGTTGACCACTGCGCTTGAAGAAATAAGCACCTGCAACGTTTGGTTTAGGTTTTAGGTGCATTTTTAATTTTATTGCTTAAATCGCATTTTCTCGACGAGCTGAGCACGTTTTCTGAAATGTGCTCCTCCCTTCGCTCTGGTTGTGCGCGCATAGTAAAAATTGCTCCTGGCAGCTAGAGAGTGCCGCGTTGACCACTGCGCATGAAGAAATAAGCACCTGCAACGTTTGGTTTAGGTTTTAGGTGCATTTTTAATTTTATTGCTTTAATCGCATTTTCTCGACGAGCTGAGTACGTTTTCTGAAATGTGCTACTTCCGTCACTCTGGTTGGGTGCGCACAGTAAAAAGTGCTCCTGGCAGCTAGGGAGTGCCGAGTTGACCACTGCGCATAAAGAAATAACCACCTGCAACGTTTGGTTTAGGTTTTAGGTGCATTTTTAATTTTATTGCTTAAATCGCATTTTCTCGACGAGCTGAGAACGTTTTCTGAAATGTACTCCTCCCGTCACTCTGGTTGGGTGCGCATAGTAAAAAGTTCTCTTGGCAGCTAGAGAGTGCCGCGTTGACCACTGCAAATGAAGAAATAACCACCTGCAACGTTTGGTTTAGGTTTTAGGTGCATTTTTAATTTTATTGCTTAAATCGCATTTTCTCGACGAGCTGAGCACGTTTTCTGAAATGTGCTCCTCCCGTCACTCTGGTTGGGTGCGCACAGTAAAAAGTGCTCTTGGCAGCTAGAGAGTGCCGCGTTGACCACTGCTTATGAAGAAATAAGCACCTGCAACGTTTGGTTTAGGTTTTAGGTGCATTTTTAATTTTATTGCTTAAATTGCATTTTCTCGACGAGCTGAGCACGTTTTCTGAAATGTGCTCCTCCCGTCGCTCTGGTTGTGCGCGCATAGTAAAAAGTGCTCCTGGCAGCTAGAGAGTGCCGCGTTGACCACTGCGCATGAGGAAATAAGCACCTGCAACGTTTGGTTTAGGTTTTAGGTGCATTTTTAATTTTATTGCTTAAATCGCATTTTCTCGACGAGCTGAGTACGTTTTCTGAAATGTGCTCCTTCCGTCACTCTGGTTGGGTGCGCACAGTAAAAAGTGCTCCTGGCAGCTAGGGAGTGCCGCGTTGACCACTGCGCATTAAGAAATAAGCACCTGCAACGTTTGGTTTAGGTTTTAGGTGCATTTTTAATTTTATTGCTTAAATCGCATTTCCTCGACGAGCTGAGCACGTTTCTGAAATGTGCTCCTCCCGACACTCTGGTTGGGTGCGCACAGTAAAAAGTGCTCCTGGCAGCTAGGGAGTGCAGCGTTGACCACTGCGCATGAAGAAATAAGCACCTGCAACGTTTGGTTTAGGTTTTAGGTGCATTTTTAATTTTATTGCTTAAATCGCATTTTCTCGACGAGCTGAGCACGTTTTCTGAAATGTGCTCCTCCCGTCGCTCTGGTTGGGTGCGCACAGTAAAATGAGCTCCTGGCAGCTAGGGAGTGCCGCGTTGACCACTTCGCACGAAAAAATAAGGACTGCAACGTTTGGTTGAGGTTTTAGGTGCATTTTTAATTTTATTGCTTAAATCGCATTCTCTCGACGAGCTGAGCACGTTTTCTGAAATGTGCTCCTCCTGTCGCTCTGGTTGTGTGCGCATAGTAAAAAGTGCTCCTGGCAGCTAGAGAGTGCCGCGTTGACCACTGCACATGAAGAAATAAGCACCTGCAACGTTTGGTTTAGGTTTTAGGTGCATTTTTAATTTTATTGCTTAAATCGCATTTTCTCGACGAGCTGAGCACGTTTTCTGAAATGTGCTCCTCCCGTCACTCTGGTTGGGTGCGCACAGTAAAAAGTGCTCCTGGCAGCTAGGGAGTGCCGCGTTGACCACTGCGCATGAAGAAATAAGCACCTGCAACGTTTGGTTTAGGTTTTAGGTGCATTTTTAATTTTATTGCTTAAATCGCATTTTCTCGACAAGCTGAGCACGTTTTCTGAAATGTGCTCCTCCCGTCGCTCTGGTTGGGTGCGCACAGTAAAAAGTGCTCTTGGCAGCTAGACTGTGCCGCGTTGACCACTGCGCATGAAGAAATAACCACCTGCAACGTTTGGTTTAGGTTTTAGGTGCGTTTTTAATTTTATTGCTTAAATCGCATTTTCTCGACGAGCTGAGCACGTTTTCTGAAATGTGCTCCTCCCGTCACTCTGGTTGGGTGCGCACAGTAAAAAGTGCTCTTGGCAGCTAGAGAGTGCCGCGTTGACCACTGCGCATGAAGAAATAAGCACCTGCAACCTTTGGTTTAGGTTTTAGGCGCATTTTTAATTTTATTGCTTAAATCGCATTCTCTCGACGAGCTGAGCACGTTTTCTGAAATGTGCTCCTCCCGTCGCTCTGGTTGTGCGCGCATAGTAAAAAGTGCTCCTGGCAGCTAGAGAGTGCCGCGTTGACCACTGCGCATGAAGAAATAAGCACCTGCAACGTTTGGTTTAGGTTTTAGGTGCATTTTTAATTTTATTGCTTAAATCGCATTTTCTCGACGAGCTGAGCACGTTTTCTGAAATGTGCTCCTCCCGTCACTCTGGTTGGGTGCGCATAGTAAAAAGTGCTCTTGGCAGCTAGAGAGTGCCGCGTTGACCACTGCGCTTGAAGAAATAAGCACCTGCAACGTTTGGTTTAGGTTTTAGGTGCATTTTTAATTTTATTGCTTAAATCGCATTTTCTTGACAAGATGAGCACGTTTTCTGAAATGTGCTCCTCCCGTCGCTCTGGTTGTGCGCGCATAGTAAAAAGTGCTCCTGGCAGCTAGAGAGTGCCGCGTTGACCACTGCGCATGAAGAAATAAGAACTTGCAACGTTTGGTTTAGGTTTTAGGTGCATTTTTAATTTTATTGCTTCAATCGCATTTTCTCGACGAGCTGAGCACGTTTTCTGAAATGTGCTCCTCCCGTCACTCTGGTTGGGTGCGCACAGTAAAAAGTGCTCTTGGCAGCTAGAGAGTGCCGCGTTGACCACTGCGCATGAAGAAATAAGCACCTGCAACGTTTGGTTTAGGTTTTAGCTGCATTTTTAATTTTATTGCTTAAATCGCATTCTCTCGACGAGCTGAGCACGTTTTCTGAAATGTGCTCCTCCCGTCAGTCTGGTTGTGCGCGCATAGTAAAAAGTGCTCCTGGCAGCTAGAGAGTGCCGCGTTGACCACTGCGCTTGAAGAAATAAGCACCTGCAACGTTTGGTTTAGGTTTTAGGTGCATTTTTAATTTTATTGCTTAAATCGCATTTTCTCGACGAGCTGAGCACGTTTTCTGAAATGTGCTCCTCCCGTCACTCTGGTTGGGTGCGCATAGTAAAAAGTGCTCTTGGCAGCTAGAGAGTGCCGCGTCGACCACTGCGCTTGAAGAAATAAGCACCTGCAACGTTTGGTTTAGGTTTTAGGTGCATTTTTAATTTTATTGCTTAAATCGCATTTTCTCGACGAGCTGAGCACGTTTTCTGAAATGTGCTCCTCCCGTCGCTCTGGTTGTGCGCGCATAGTAAAAAGTGCTCCTGGCAGCTAGAGAGTGCCGCGTTGACCACTGCGCATGAAGAAATAAGCACCTGCAACGTTTGGTTTAGGTTTTAGGTGCATTTTTAATTTTATTGCTTAAATCGCATTTTCTCGACGAGCTGAGCACGTTTTCTGAAATGTGCTCCTCCCGTCACTCTGGTTGGGTGCGCATAGTAAAAAGTGCTCTTGGCAGCTAGAGAGTGCCGCGTTGACCACTGCGCTTGAAGAAATAACCACCTGCAACGTTTGGTTTAGGTTTTAGGTGCATTTTTAATTTTATTGCTTAAATCGCATTTTCTCGACGAGCTGAGCACGTTTTCTGAAATGTGCTCCTCCCGTCACTCTGGTTGGGTGCGCACAGTAAAAAGTGCTCTTGGCAGCTAGAGAGTGCCGCGTTGACCACTGCGCATGAAGAAATAACCACCTGCAACGTTTGGTTTAGGTTTTAGGTGCATTTTTAATTTTATTGCTTAAATCGCATTTTGTCGACGAGCTGAGCACGTTTTCTGAAATGTGCTCCTCCCGTCACTCTGGTTGGGTGTGCATAGTAAAAAGTGCTCTTGGCAGCCAGAGAGTGCCGAGTTGACCACTGCGCATAAAGAAATAACCACCTGCAACGTTTGGTATAGGTTTTAGGTGCATTTTTAATTTTATTGCTTAAATCGCATTTTCTCGACGAGCTGAGCACGTTTTCTGAAATGTGCTCCTCCCGTCACTCTGGTTGGGTGCGCATAGTAAAAAGTGCTCTTGGCAGCTAGAGAGTGCCGCGTTGACCACTGCGCATGAAGAAATAACCACCTGCAACGTTTGGTTTAGGTTTTAGGTGCATTTTTAATTTTATTGCTTAAATCGCATTTTCTCGACGAGCTGAGCACGTTTTCTGAAATGTGCTCCTCCCGTCACTCTGGTTGGGTGCGCACAGTAAAAAGTGCTCTTGGCAGCTAGAGAGTGCCGCGTTGACCACTGCGCATGAAGAAATAAGCACCTGCAACGTTTGGTTTAGGTTTTAGGTGCATTTTTAATTTTATTGCTCAAATCGCATTTTCTCGACGAGCTGAGCACGTTTTCTGAAATGTGCTCCTCCCGTCACTCTGGTTGGGTGCGCACAGTAAAAAGTGCTCCTGGCAGCTAGGGAGTGCCGCGTTGAGCACTGCGCACGAAGAAATAAGCACCTGCAACGTTTGGTTTAGGTTTTAGCTGCATTTTTAATTTTATTGCTTAAATCGCATTGTCTCGACGAGCTGAGCACGTTTTCTGAAATGTGCTCCTCCCGTCGCTCTGGTTGGGTGCGCACAGTAAAAAGAGCTCCTGGCAGCTAGGGAGTTCCGCGTTGACCACTGCGCACGAAGAAATAAGCACCTGCAACGTTTGGTTTAGGTTTTAGGTGCATTTTTAATTTTATTGCTTAAATCGCATTCTCTCGACGAGCTGAGCACGTTTTCTGAAATGTGCTCCTCCCGTCGCTCTGGTTGGGTGCGCGTAGTAAAAAGTGCTCCTGGCAGCTAGAGAGTGCCGCGTTGACCACTGCGCATGAAGAAATAAGCACCTGCAACGTTTGGTTTAGGTTTTAGGAGCATTTTTAATTTTATTGCTTAAATCGCATTTTCTCGACGAGCTGAGCACGTTTTCTGAAATGTGCTCCTCCCGTCACTCTGGTTGGGTGCGCATAGTAAAAAGTGCTCTTGGCAGCTAGAGAGTGCCGCGTTGACCACTGCGCTTGAAGAAATAACCACCTGCAACGTTTGGTTTAGGTTTTGGGTGTATTTTTAATTTTATTGCTTAAATCGCATTTTCTCGACGAGCTGAGCACGTTTTCTGAAATGTGCTCCTCCCGTCGCTCTGGTTGGGTGCGCACAGTAAAAAGAGCTCCTGGCAGCTAGGGAGTTCCGCGTTGACCACTGCGCACGAAGAAATAAGCACCTGCAACGTTTGGTTTAGGTTTTAGGTGCATTTTTAATTTTATTGCTTAAATCGCATTTTCTCGACGAGCTGAGCACGTTTTCTGAAATGTGCTCCTCCCGTCGCTCTTGTTGGGTGCACACAGTAAAAAGAGCTCCTGGCAGCTAGGGAGTGCCGCGTTGACCACTGCGCACGAAGAAATAAGCACCTGCAACGTTTGGTTTAGGTTTTAGGTGCATTTTTAATTTTATTGCTTAAATCGCATTTTCTCGACGAGCTGAGCACGTTTTCTGAAATGTGCTCCTCCCGTCGCTCTGGTTGGGTGCGCACAGTAAAAATAGCTCCTGGCAGCTAGGGAGTTCCGCGTTGACCACTGCGCACGAAGAAATAAGCACCTGCAACGTTTGGTTTAGGTTTTAGGTGCATTTTTAATTTTATTGCTTAAATCGCATTTTCTCGACGAGCTGAGCACGTTTTCTGAAATGTGCTCCTCCCGTCACTCTGGTTGGGTGCGCACAGTAAAAAGTGCTCTTGGCAGCTAGAGAGTGCCGCGTTGACCACTGCGCATGAAGAAATAACCACCTGCAACGTTTGGTTTAGGTTTTAGGTGCATTTTTAATTTTATTGCTTAAATCGCATTTTCTCGACGAGCTGAGCACGTTTTCTGAAATGTGCTCCTTCCGTCACTCTGGTTGGGTGCGCATAGTAAAAAGTGCTCTTGGCAGCTAAAGAGTGCCGCGTTGACCACTGCGCACAAAGAAATAAGCACCTGCAACGTTTGGTTTAGGTTTTAGGTGCATTTTAAATTTTATTGCTTAAATCGCATTTTCTCGACGAGCTGAGCACGTTTTCTGAAATGTGCTCCTCCCGTCGCTCTGGTTGTGCGCGCATAGTAAAAAGTGCTCCTGGCAGCTAGAGAGTGCCACGTTGACCACTGCACATGAAGAAATAGGCACCTGCAACGTTTGGTTTAGGTTTTAGGTGCATTTTTAATTTTATTGCTTAAATCGCAGTTTCTCGACGAGCTGAGTACGTTTTCTGAAATGTGCTCCTTCCGTCACTCTGGTTGGGTGCGCACAGTAAAAAGTGCTCCTGGCAGCTAGGGAGTGCCGCGTTGACCACTGCGCACGAAGAAATAAGCACCTGCAACGTTTGGTTTAGGTTTTAGGTGCATTTTTTATTTTATTGCTTAAATCGCATTGTCTCGACGAGCTGAGCACGTTTTCTGAAATGTGCTCCTCCCGTCGCTCTGGTTGGGTGCACACAGTAAAAAGAGCTCCTGGCAGCTAGGGAGTCCCGCGTTGATCACTGCGCACGAAGAAATAAGCACCTGCAACGTTTGGTTTAGGTTTTAGGTGCATTTTTAATTTTATTGCTTAAATCGCATTTTCTCGACGAGCTGAGCACGTTTTCTGAAATGTGCTCCTCCCGTCGCTCTGGTTGGGTGCGCACAGTAAAAAGAGCTCCTGGCAGCTAGGGAGTGCCGCGTTGACCACTGCGCACGAAGAAATAAGCACCTGCAACGTTTGGTTTAGGTTTTAGGTGCATTTTTTATTTTATTGCTTAAATCGCATTCTCTCGACGAGCTGAGCACGTTTTCTGAAATGTGCTCCTCCCGTCGCTCTGGTTGGGTGCGCGTAGTAAAAAGTGCTCCTGGCAGCTAGAGAGTGCCGCGTTGACCACTGCGCATGAAGAAATAAGCACCTGCAACGTTTGGTTTAGGTTTTAGGTGCATTTTTAATCTTATTGCTTAAATCGCATTTTCTCGACGAGCTGAGCACGTTTTCTGAAATGTGCTCCTCCCGTCACTCTGGTTGGGTGCGCACAGTAAAAAGTGCTCTTGGCAGCTAGAGAGTGCCGCGTTGACCACTGCGCATGAAGAAATAAGCACCTGCAACGTTTGGTTTAGGTTTTAGGTGCATTTTTAATTTTATTGCTTAAATCGCATTTTCTCGACGAGCTGAGCACGTTTTCTGAAATGTGCTCCTCCCGTCGCTCTGGTTGGGTGCGCGTAGTAAAAAGTGCTCCTGGCAGCTACAGAGTGCCGCGTTGACCACTGCGCATGAAGAAATAAGCACCTGCAACGTTTGGTTTAGGTTTTAGCTGCATTTTTAATTTTATTGCTTAAATCGCATTTTCTCGACGAGCTGAGCACGTTTTCTGAAATGTGCTCCTCCCGTCGCTCTGGTTGGGTGCGCACAGTAAAAAGTGCTCCTGGCAGCTAGGGAGTGCCGCGTTGAGCACTGCGCACGAAGAAATAAGCACCTGCAACGTTTGGTTTAGGTTTTAGCTGCATTTTTAATTTTATTGCTTAAATCGCATTGTCTCGACGAGCTGAGCACGTTTTCTGAAATGTGCTCCTCCCGTCGCTCTGGTTGGGTGCGCACAGTAAAAATAGCTCCTGGCAGCTAGGGAGTTCCGCGTTGACCACTGCGCACGAAGAAATAAGCACCTGCAACGTTTGGTTTAGGTTTTAGGTGCATTTTTAATTTTATTGCTTAAATCGCATTCTCTCGACGAGCTGAGCACGTTATCTGAAATGTGCTCCTCCCGTCGCTCTGGTTGGGTGCGCACAGTATAAAGTGCTCTTGGCAGCTCGGGAGTGCCGCGTGACCACTGCGTATGAAGAAATAAGCACCTGCAACGTTTGGTTTAGGTTTTAGGTGCATTTTTAATTTTATTGCTTAAATCGCATTTTCTCGACGAGCTGAGCACGTTTTCTGAAATGTGCTCCTCCCGTCGCTCTGGTTGGGCGCGCATAGTAAAAAGTGCTCCTGGCAGCTAGGGAGTGCCGCGTTGAGCACTGCGCATGAAGAAATAAGCACCTGCAACGTTTGGTTTAGGTTTTAGGTGCATTTTTAATTTTATTGCTTAAATCGCATTTTCTCGACAAGCTGAGCACGTTTTCTGAAATGTGCTCCTCCCGTCGCTCTGGTTGGGTGCGCACAGTAAAAAGAGCTCCTGGCAGCTAGGGAGTGCCGCGTTGACCACTGCGCACGAAGAAAGAAGCACCTGCAACGTTTGGTTTAGGTTTTAGGTGCATTTTTAATTTTATTGCTTAAATCGCATTCTCTCGACGAGCTGAGCACGTTTTCTGAAATGTGCTCCTCCCGTCGCTCTGGTTGGGTGCGCGTAGTAAAAAGTGCTCCTGGCAGCTAGAGAGTGCCGCGTTGACCACTGCGCATGAAGAAATAAGCACCTGCAACGTTTGGTTTAGGTTTTAGGAGCATTTTTAATTTTATTGCTTAAATCGCATTTTCTCGACGAGCTGAGCACGTTTTCTGAAATGTGCTCCTCCCGTCACTCTGGTTGGGTGCGCATAGTAAAAAGTGCTCTTGGCAGCTAGAGAGTGCCGCGTTGACCACTGCGCATGAAGAAATAACCACCTGCAACGTTTGGTTTAGGTTTTGGGTGCATTTTTAATTTTATTGCTTAAATCGCATTTTCTCGACGAGCTGAGCACGTTTTCTGAAATGTGCTCCTCCCGTCGCTCTGGTTGGGCGCGCATAGTAAAAAGTGCTCCTGGCAGCTAGAGAGTGCCGCGTTGACCACTGCGCAAGAAGAAATAAGAACCTGCAACGTTTGGTTTAGGTATTAGGTGCATTTTTAATTTTATTGCTTAAATCGCATTTTCTCGACAAGCTGAGCACGTTTTCTGAAATGTGCTCCTCCCGTCGCTCTGGTTGGGTGCGCACAGTAAAAAGAGCTCCTGGCAGCTAGGGAGTGCCGCGTTGACCACTGCGCACGAAGAAATAAGCACCTGCAACGTTTGGTTTAGGTTTTAGGTGCATTTTTAATTTTATTGCTTGAATCGCATTCTCTCGACGAGCTGAGCACGTTTTCTGAAATGTGCTCCTCCCGTCGCTCTGGTTGGGTGCGCGTAATAAAAAGAGCTCCTGGCAGCTAGGGAGTGCCGCGTTGAGCACTGCGCACGAAGAAATAAGCACCTGCAACGTTTGGTTTAGGTTTTAGGTGCATTTTTAATTTTATTGCTTAAATCGCATTTTCTCGACGAGCTGAGCACGTTTTCTGAAATGGGCTCCTCCCGTCGCTCTGGTTGGGTGCGCACAGTAAAAAGAGCTCCTGGCAGCTAGGGAGTTCCGCGTTGACCACTGCGCACGAAGAAATAAGCACCTGCAACGTTTGGTTTAGGTTTTAGGTGCATTTTTTATTTTATTGCTTAAATCGCATTCTCTCGACGAGCTGAGCACGTTTTCTGAAATGTGCTCCTCCCGTCGCTCTGGTTGGGTGCACACAGTAAAAAGAGCTCCTGGCAGCTAGGGAGTGCCGCGTTGACCACTGCGCACGAAGAAATAAGCACCTGCAACGTTTGGTTTAGGTTTTAGGTGCATTTTTATTGTATTGCTTAAATCGCATTTTCTCGACGAGCTGAGCACGTTTTCTGAAATGTGCTCCTCCCGTCGCTCTGGTTGGGCGCGCATAGTAAAAAGTGCTCCTGGCAGCTAAAGAGTGCCGCGTTGACCACTGCGCATGAAGAAATAAGCACCTGCAACGTTTGGTTTAGGTTTTAGGTGCATTTTTAATTTTATTGCTTATATCGCATTTTCTCGACGAGCTGAGCACGTTTTCTGAAATGTGTCCTCCCGTCACTCTGGTTTTGTGCGCACAGTAAAAAGTGCTCCTGGCAGCTAGGGAGTGCCGCGTTGACCACTGCGCACGAAGAAATAAGCACCTGCAACGTTTGGTTTATGTTTTAGGTGCATTTTTTATTTTATTGCTTAAATCGCATTCTCTCGACGAGCTGAGCACGTTTTCTGAAATGTGCTCCTCCCGTCGCTCTGGTTGGGTGCGCGTAGTAAAAAGTGCTCCTGGCAGCTAGAGAGTGCCGCGTTGACCACTGCGCATGAAGAAATAAGCACCTGCAACGTTTGGTTTAGGTTTTAGGTGCATTTTTAATCTTATTGCTTAAATCGCATTTTCTCGACGAGCTGAGCACGTTTTCTGAAATGTGCTCCTCCCGTCACTCTGGTTAGGTGCGCACAGTAAAAAGTGCTCTTGGCAGCTAGAGAGTGCCGCGTTGACCACTGCGCTTGAAGAAATAACCACCTGCAACGTTTGGTTTAGGTTTTGGGTGCATTTTTAATTTTATTGCTTAAATCGCATTTTCTCGACGAGCTGAGCACGTTTTCTGAAATGTGCTCCTCCCGTCGCTCTTGTTGGGTGCGCACAGTAAAAAGAGCTCCTGGCAGCTAGGGAGTTCCGCGTTGACCACTGCGCACGAAGAAATAAGCACCTGCAACGTTTGGTTTAGGTTTTAGGTGCATTTTTAATTTTATTGCTTAAATCGCATTTTCTCGACGAGCTGAGCACGTTTTCTGAAATGTGCTCCTCCCGTCACTCTGGTTGGGTGCGCACAGTAAAAAGTGCTCCTGGCAGCTAGGGAGTGCCGCGTTGAGCACTGCGCACGAAGAAATAAGCACCTGCAACGTTTGGTTTAGGTTTTAGCTGCATTTTTAATTTTATTGCTTAAATCGCATTTTCTCGACGAGCTGAGCACGTTTTCTGAAATGTGCTCCTCCCGTCGCTCTGGTTGGGCGCGCATAGTAAAAAGTGCTCCTGGCAGCTAAAGAGTGCCGCGTTGACCACTGCGCATGAAGAAATAAGCACCTGCAACGTTTGGTTTAGGTTTTAGGTGCATTTTTAATTTTATTGCTTAAATCGCATTTTCTCGACGAGCTGAGCACGTTTTCTGAAATGTGTCCTCCCGTCACTCTGGTTTTGTGCGCACAGTAAAAAGTGCTCCTGGCAGCTAGGGAGTGCCGCGTTGACCACTGCGCACGAAGAAATAAGCACCTGCAACGTTTGGTTTATGTTTTAGGTGCATTTTTTATTTTATTGCTTAAATCGCATTCTCTCGACGAGCTGAGCACGTTTTCTGAAATGTGCTCCTCCCGTCGCTCTGGTTGGGTGCACACAGTAAAAAGTGCTCTTGGCAGCTAGAGAGTGCCGCGTTGACCACTGCGCACGAAGAAATAAGCACCTGCAACGTTTGGTTTAGGTTTTAGGTGCATGTTTTATTTTATTGCTTAAATCGCATTTTCTCGACGAGCTGAGCACGTTTTCTGAAATGTGCTCCTCCCGTCACTCTGGTTGGGTGCGCACAGTAAAAAGTGCTCCTGGCAGCTAGAGAGTGCCGCGTTGACCACTGCGCATGAAGAAATAAGCACCTGCAACGTTTGATTTAGGTTTTAGGTGCATTTTTAATCTTATTGCTTAAATCGCATTTTCTCGACGAGCTGAGCACGTTTTCTGAAATGTGCTCCTCCCTTCGCTCTGGTTGGGTGCGCACAGTAAAAAGAGCTCCTGGCAGCTAGGGAGTGCCGCGTTGAGCACTGCGCACGAAGAAATAAGCACCTGCAACGTTTGGTTTAGTTTTTAGGTGCATTTTTAATTTTATTGCTTAAATCGCATTTTCTCGACCAGCTGAGCACGTTTTCTGAAATGTGCTCCTCCCGTCACTCTGGTTGGGTGCGCACAGTAAAAAGTGCTCCTGGCAGCTAGGGAGTGCCGCGTTGAGCACTGCGCTCGAAGAAATAAGCACCTGCAACGTTTGGTTTAGGTTTTAGGTGCATTTTTAATTTTATTGCTTAAATCGCATTTTCTCGACAAGCTGAGCACGTTTTCTGAAATGTGCTCCTCCCGTCACTCTGGTTGGGTGCGCACAGTAAAAAGTGCTCTTGGCAGCTAGAGAGTGCCGCGTTGACCACTGCGCATGAAGAAATAAGCACCTGCAACGTTTGGTTTAGGTTTTAGGTGCATTTTTAATTTTATTGCTTAAATCGCATTTTCTCGACGAGCTGAGCACGTTTTCTGAAATGTGCTCCTCCCGTCGCTCTGGTTGGGTGCGCACAGTAAAAAGAGCTCCTGGCAGCTAGGGAGTGCCGCGTTGACCACTGCGCACGAAGAAATAAGCACCTGCAACGTTTGGTTTAGGTTTTAGGTGCATTTTTAATTTTATTGCTTAAATCGCATTCTCTCGACGAGCTGAGCACGTTTTCTGAAATGTGCTCCTCCCGTCGCTCTGGTTTGGTGCGCACAGTAAAAAGAGCTCCTGGCAGCTAGGGAGTGCCGCGTTGACCACTGCGCACGAAGAAATAAGCACCAGCAACGTTTGGTTTAGGTTTTAGGTGCATTTTTTATTTTATTTCTTAAATCGCATTCTCTCGACGAGCTGAGCACGTTTTCTGAAATGTGCTCCTCCCGTCGCTCTGGTTGGGTGCACACAGTAAAAAGAGCTCCTGGCAGCTAGGGAGTGCCGCGTTGACCACTGCGCACGAAGAAATAAGCACCTGCAACGTTTGGTTTAGGGTTTAGGTGCATTTTTTATTTTATTGCTTAAATCGCATTCTCTCGACGAGCTGAGCACGTTTTCTGAAATGTGCTCCTCCCGTCGCTCTGGTTGGGTGCGCGTAGTAAAAAGTGCTCCTGGCAGCTAGAGAGTGCCGCGTTGACCACTGCGCATGAAGAAATAAGCACCTGCAACGTTTGGTTTAGGTTTTAGGTGCATTTTTAATTTTATTGCTTAAATCGCATTTTCTCGACGAGCTGAGCACGTTTTCTGAAATGTGCTCCTCCCGTCGCTCTGGTTGGGTGCTTACAGTAAAAAGAGCTCCTGGCAGCTAGGGAGTTCCGCGTTGACCACTGCGCACGAAGAAATAAGCACCTGCAACGTTTGGTTTAGGTTTTAGGTGCATTTTTAATTTTATTGCTTAAATCGCATTCTCTCGACGAGCTGAGCACGTTTTCTGAAATGTGCTCCTCCCGTCGCTCTGGTTGGGTGCGCACAGTAAAAAGTGCTCTTGGCAGCTCGGGAGTGCCGCGTTGACCACTGCGCATGAAGAAATAAGCACTTGCAACGTTTGGTTTAGGTTTTAGGTGCATTTTTAATTTTATTGCTTAAATCGCATTTTCTCGACGAGCTGAGCACGTTTTCTGAAATGTGCTCCTCCCGTCGCTCTGGTTGGGCGTGCATAGTAAAAAGTGCTCCTGGCAGCTAGAGAGTGCCGCGTTGAAAACTGCGCAAGAAGAAATAAGCACCTGCAACGTTTGGTTTAGGTTTTAGGTGCATTTTTAATTTTATTGCTTAAATCGCATTCTCTCGACGAGCTGAGCACGTTTTCTGAAATGTGCTCCTCCCGTCGCTCTGGTTGGGTGCGCACAGTAAAAAGAGCTCCTGGCAGCTAGGGAGTGCCGCTTTGACCACTGCGCACGAAGAAATAAGCACCTGCAACGTTTGGTTTAGGTTTTAGGTGCATTTTTAATTTTATTGCTTAAATCGCATTCTCACGACGAGTTGAGCACGTTTTCTGAAATGTGCTCCTCCCGTCACTCTGGTTGGGTGCGCACAGTAAAAAGTGCTCCTGGCAGCTAGGGAGTGCCGCGTTGAGCACTACGCACGAAGAAATAAGCACCTGCAACGTTTGGTTTAGGTTTTAGCTGCATTTTTAATTTTATTGCTTAAATCGCATTTTTCTCGACGAGCTGAGCACGTTTTCTGAAATGTGCTCCTCCCTTCGCTCTGGTTGGGTGCGCACAGTAAAAAGAGCTCCTGGCAGCTAGGGAGTGCCGCTTTGACCACTGCGCACGAAGAAATAAGCACCTGCAACGTTTGGTTTAGGTTTTAGGTGCATTTTTAATTTTATTGCTTAAATCGCATTCTCACGACGAGCTGAGCACGTTTTCTGAAATGTGCTCCTCCCGTCACTCTGGTTGGGTGCGCACAGTAAAAAGTGCTCCTGGCAGCTAGGGAGTGCCGCGTTGAGCACTACGCACGAAGAAATAAGCACCTGCAACGTTTGGTTTAGGTTTTAGCTGCATTTTTAATTTTATTGCTTAAATCGCATTTTCTCGACGAGCTGAGCACGTTTTCTGAAATGTGCTCCTCCCTTCGCTCTGGTTGGGTGCGCACAGTAAAAAGAGCTCCTGGCAGCTAGGGAGTTCCGCGTTGACCACTGCGCACGAAGAAATAAGCACCTGCAACGTTTGGTTTAGGTTTTAGGTGCATTTTTTAATTTTATTGCTTAAATCGCATTCTCTCGACGAGCTGAGCACGTTTTCTGAAATGTGCTCCTCCCGTCGCTCTGGTTGGGTGCGCACAGTAAAAAGTGCTCTTGGCAGCTCGGGAGTGCCGCGTTGACCACTGCGCATGAAGAAATAAGCACCTGCAACGTTTGGTTTAGGTTTTAGGTGCATTTTTAATTTTATTGCTTAAATCGCATTTTCTCGACGAGCTGAGCACGTTTTCTGAAATGTTTTCCTCCCGTCGCTCTGGTTGGGCGCGCATAGTAAAAAGTGCTCCTGGCAGCTAGAGAGTGCCGCGTTGACCACTGCGCAAGAAGAAATAAGCACCTGCAACGTTTGGTTTAGGTTTTAGGTGCATTTTTAATTTTATTGCTTAAATCGCATTTTCTCGACAAGCTGAGCACGTTTTCTGAAATGTGCTCCTCCCGTCGCTCTGGTTGGGTGCGCACAGTAAAAAGAGCTCCTGGCAGCTAAGGAGTGCCGCGTTGACCACTGCGCACGAAGAAATAAGCACCTGCAACGTTTGGTTTAGGTTTTAGGTGCATTTTTAATTTTATTGCTTAAATCGCATTCTCGACGAGCTGAGCACGTTTTCTGAAATGTGCTCCTCCCGTCGCTCTGGTTGGGCGCGCATAGTAAAAAGTGCTCCTGGCAGCTAGAGAGTGCCGCGTTGACCACTGCGCATGAAGAAATAAGCACCTGCAACGTTTGGTTTAGGTTTTAGGTGCATTTTTAATTTTATTGCTTAATTCGCATTTTCTCGACAAGCTGAGCACGTTTTCTGAAATGTGCTCCTCCCGTCGCTCTGGTTGGGTGCACACAGTAAAAAGAGCTCCTGGCAGCTAGGGAGTGCCGCGTTGACCGCTGCGCACGAAGAAATAAGCACCTGCAACGTTTGGTTTAGGTTTTAGGTGCATTTTTTATTTTATTGCTTAAATCGCATTCTCTCGACGAGCTGAGCACGTTTTCTGAAATGTGCTCCTCCCGTCACTCTGGTTGGGTGCGCACAGTAAAAAGTGCTCCTGGCAGCTAGGGAGTGCCGCGTTGAGCACTGCGCACGAAGAAATAAGCACCTGCAACGTTTGGTTTAGGTTTTAGGTGCATTTTTAATTTTATTGCTTAAATCGCATTTTCTCGACGAGCTGAGCACGTTTTCTGAAATGTGCTCCTCCCGTCACTCTGGTTGGGTGTGCACAGTAAAAAGTGCTCTTGGCAGCTAGAGAGTGCCGCGTTGACCACTGCGCATGAAGAAATAAGCACCTGCAACGTTTGGTTTAGGTTTTAGGTGCATTTTTAATTTTATTGCTTAAATCGCATTCTCTCGACGAGCTGAGCACGTTTTCTGAAATGTGCTCCTCCCGTCGCTCTGGTTGGGTGCGCGTAGTAAAAAGTGCTCCTGGCAGCTAGAGAGTGCCGCGTTGACCACTGCGCATGAAGAAATAAGCACCTGCAACGTTTGGTTTAGGTTTTAGGTGCATTTTTAATTTTATTGCTTAAATCGCATTTTCTCGACGAGCTGAGCACGTTTTCTGAAATGTGCTCCTCCCGTCGCTCTGGTTGGGTGCGCACAGTAAAAAGAGCTCCTGGCAGCTAGGGAGTGCCGCGTTGACCACTGCGCACGAAGAAATAAGCACCTGCAACGTTTGGTTTAGGTTTTAGATGCATTTTTTATTTTATTGCTTAAATCGCATTCTCTCGACGAGCTGAGCACGTTTTCTGAAATGTGCTCCTCCCGTCACTCTGGTTGGGTGCGCACAGTAAAAAGTGCTCCTGGCAGCTAGGGAGTGCCGCGTTGAGCACTACGCACGAAGAAATAAGCACCTGCAACGTTTGGTTTAGGTTTTAGCTGCATTTTTAATTTTATTGCTTAAATCGCATTTTCTCGACGAGCTGAGCACGTTTTCTGAAATGTGCTCCTCCCGTCGCTCTGGTTGGGTGCGCACAGTAAAAAGAGCTCCTGGCAGCTAGGGAGTTCCGCGTTGACCACTGCGCACGAAGAAATAAGCACCTGCAACGTTTGGTTTAGGTTTTAGGTGCATTTTTAATTTTATTGCTTAAATCGCATTCTCTCGACGAGCTGAGCACGTTTTCTGAAATGTGCTCCTCCCGTCGCTCTGGTTGGGTGCGCACAGTAAAAAGTGCTCTTGGCAGCTCGGGAGTGCCGCGTTGACCACTGCGCATGAAGAAATTAGCACCTGCAACGTTTGGTTTAGGTTTTAGGTGCATTTTTAATTTTATTGCTTAAATCGCATTTTCTCGACGAGCTGAGCACGTTTTCTGAAATGTGCTCCTCCCGTCGCTCTGGTTGGGCGCGCATAGTAAAAAGTGCTCCTGGCAGCTAGAGAGTGCCGCGTTGACCACTGCGCATGAAGAAATAAGCACCTGCAACGTTTGGTTTAGGTTTTAGGTGCATTTTTAATTTTATTGCTTAAATCGCATTCTCTCGACGAGCTGAGCAGGTTTTCTGAAATGTGCTCCTCCCGTCGCTCTGGTTGGGCGCGCATAGTAAAAAGTGCTCCTGGCAGCTAGAGAGTGCCGCGTTGACCACTGCGCATGAAGAAATAAGCACCTGCAACGTTTGGTTTAGGTTTTAGGTGCATTTTTAATTTTATTGCTTAATTCGCATTTTCTCGACAAGCTGGGCACGTTTTCTGAAATGTGCTCCTCCCGTCGCTCTGGTTGGGTGCGCATAGGAAAAAGTGCTCCTGGCAGCTAGAGAGTTCCGCGTTGACCACTGCGCATGAAGAAATAAGCACCTGCAACGTTTGGTTTAGGTTTTAGGTGCATTTTTAATTTTATTGCTTAAATCGCATTCTCTCGACGAGCTGAGCACGTTTTCTGAAATGTGCTCCTCCCGTCGCTCTGGTTGGGTGCGCACAGTAAAAAGTGCTCTTGGCAGCTCGGGAGTGCCGCGTTGACCACTGCGCATGAAGAAATAAGCACCCGCAACGTTTGGTTTAGGTTTTAGGTGCATTTTTAATTTTATTGCTTAAATCGCATTTTCTCGACGAGCTGAGCACGTTTTCTGAAATGTGCTCCTCCCGTCGCTCTGGTTGGGTGCGCGTAGTAAAAAGTGCTCCTGGCAGCTAGGGAGTGCCGCGTTGACCACTGCGCATGAAGAAATAAGCACCTGCAACGTTTGGTTTAGGTTTTAGGTGCATTTTTAATTTTATTGCTTAAATCGCATTCTCTCGACGAGCTGAGCACGTTTTCTGAAATGTGCTCCTCCCGTTGCTCTGGTTGGGTGCTTACAGTAAAAAGAGCTCCTGGCAGCTAGGGAGTTCCGCGTTGACCACTGCGCACGAAGAAATAAGCACCTGCAACGTTTGGTTTAGGTTTTAGGTGCATTTTTAATTTTATTGCTTAAATCGCATTCTCTCGACGAGCTGAGCACGTTTTCTGAAATGTGCTCCTCCCGTCGCTCTGGTTGGGTGCGCACAGTAAAAAGTGCTCTTGGCAGCTCGGGAGTGCCGCGTTGACCACTGCGCATGAAGAAATAAGCACCTGCAACGTTTGGTTTAGGTTTTAGGTGCATTTTTAATTTTATTGCTTAAATCGCATTTTCTCGACGAGCTGAGCACGTTTTCTGAAATGTGCTCCTCCCGTCGCTCTGGTTGGGCGCGCATAGTAAAAAGTGCTCCTGGCAGCTAGAGAGTGCCGCGTTGACCACTGCGGAAGAAGAGATAAGCACCTGCAACGTTTGGTCTAGGTTTTAGGTGCATTTTTAATTTTATTGCTTAAATCGCATTTTCTCGACAAGCTGAGCACGTTTTCTGAAATGTGCTCCTTCCGTCGCTCTGGTTGGGTGCGCACAGTAAAAAGAGCTCCTGGCAGCTAGGGAGTGCCGCGTTGACCACTGCACACGAAGAAATAAGCACCTGCAACGTTTGGTTTAGGTTTTAGGTGCATTTTTAATTTTATTGCTTTAATCGCATTCTCTCGACGAGCTGAGCACGTTTTCTGAAATGTGCTCCTCCCGTCGCTCTGGTTGGGCGCGCATAGTAAAAAGTGCTCCTGGCAGCTAGAGAGTGCCGCGTTGACCACTGCGCATGAAGAAATAAGCACCTGCAACGTTTGGTTTAAGTTTTAGGTGCATTTTTAATTTTATTGCTTAAATCGCATTCTCTCGACGAGCTGAGCAGGTTTTCTGAAATGTGCTCCTCCCGTCGCTCTGGTTGTGCGCGCATAGTAAAAAGTGCTCCTGGCAGCGAGAGAGTGCCGCGTTGACCACTGCGCATGAAGAAATAAGCACCTGCAACGTTTGGTTTAGGTTTTAGGTGCATTTTTAATTTTATTGCTTAAATCGCATTTTCTCGACGAGCTGAGCACGTTTTCTGAAATGTGCTCCTCCCGTCACTCTGGTTGGGTGCGCACAGTAAAAAGTGCTCTTGGCAGCTAGAGAGTGCCGCGTTGACCACTGCGCATGAAGAAATAAGCACCTGCAACGTTTGGTTTAGGTTTTAGGTGCATTTTTAATTTTATTGCTTAAATCGCATTTTCTCGACGAGCTGAGCACGTTTTCTGAAATGTGCTCCTCCCGTCACTCTGGTTGGGTGCGCACAGTAAAAAGTGCTCCTGGCAGCTAGGGAGTGCCGCGTTGAGCACTGCGCACGAAGAAATAAGCACCTGCAACGTTTGGTTTAGGTTTTAGGTGCATTTTTAATTTTATTGCTTAAATCGCATTTTCTCGACGAGCTGAGCACGTTTTCTGAAATGTGCTCCTCCCGTCACTCTGGTTGGGTGCGCACAGTAAAAAGTGCTCCTGGCAGCTAGGGAGTGCCGCGTTGAGCACTGCGCACGAAGAAATAAGCACCTGCAACGTTTGGTTTAGGTTTTAGGTGCATTTTTAATTTTATTGCTTAAATCGCATTTTCTCGACGAGCTGAGCACGTTTTCTGAAATGTGCTCCTCCCGTCACTCTGGTTGGGTGTGCACAGTAAAAAGTGCTCTTGGCAGCTAGACAGTGCCGCGTTGACCACTGCGCATGAAGAAATAAGCACCTGCAACGTTTGGTTTAGGTTTTAGGTGCATTTTTAATTTTATTGCTTAAATCGCATTTTCTCGACGAGCTGAGCACGTTTTCTGAAATGTGCTCCTCCCGTCGCTCTGGTTGGGTGCGCACAGTAAAAAGAGCTCCTGGCAGCTAGGGAGTGCCGCGTTGACCACTGCGCACGAAGAAATAAGCACCTGCAACGTTTGGTTTAGGTTTTAGGTGCATTTTTAATTTTATTGCTTAAATCGCATTCTCTCGACGAGCTGAGCACGTTTTCTGAAATGTGCTCCTCCCGTCGCTCTGGTTGGGTGCGCACAGTAAAAAGTGCTCTTGGAAGCTCGGGAGTGCCGCGTTGACCACTGCGCATGAAGAAATAAGCACCTGCAACGTTTGGTTTAGGTTTTAGGTGCATTTTTAATTTTATTGCTTAAATCGCATTCTCACGACGAGTTGAGCACGTTTTCTGAAATGTGCTCCTCCCGTCACTCTGGTTGGGTGCGCACAGTAAAAAGTGCTCCTGGCAGCTAGGGAGTGCCGCGTTGAGCACTACGCACGAAGAAATAAGCACCTGCAACGTTTGGTTTAGGTTTTAGCTGCATTTTTAATTTTATTGCTTAAATCGCATTTTTCTCGACGAGCTGAGCACGTTTTCTGAAATGTGCTCCTCCCTTCGCTCTGGTTGGGTGCGCACAGTAAAAAGAGCTCCTGGCAGCTAGGGAGTGCCGCTTTGACCACTGCGCACGAAGAAATAAGCACCTGCAACGTTTGGTTTAGGTTTTAGGTGCATTTTTAATTTTATTGCTTAAATCGCATTCTCACGACGAGCTGAGCACGTTTTCTGAAATGTGCTCCTCCCGTCACTCTGGTTGGGTGCGCACAGTAAAAAGTGCTCCTGGCAGCTAGGGAGTGCCGCGTTGAGCACTACGCACGAAGAAATAAGCACCTGCAACGTTTGGTTTAGGTTTTAGCTGCATTTTTAATTTTATTGCTTAAATCGCATTTTCTCGACGAGCTGAGCACGTTTTCTGAAATGTGCTCCTCCCTTCGCTCTGGTTGGGTGCGCACAGTAAAAAGAGCTCCTGGCAGCTAGGGAGTTCCGCGTTGACCACTGCGCACGAAGAAATAAGCACCTGCAACGTTTGGTTTAGGTTTTAGGTGCATTTTTTAATTTTATTGCTTAAATCGCATTCTCTCGACGAGCTGAGCACGTTTTCTGAAATGTGCTCCTCCCGTCGCTCTGGTTGGGTGCGCACAGTAAAAAGTGCTCTTGGCAGCTCGGGAGTGCCGCGTTGACCACTGCGCATGAAGAAATAGGCACCTGCAACGTTTGGTTTAGGTTTTAGGTGCATTTTTAATTTTATTGCTTAAATCGCATTTTCTCGACGAGCTGAGCACGTTTTCTGAAATGTTTTCCTCCCGTCGCTCTGGTTGGGCGCGCATAGTAAAAAGTGCTCCTGGCAGCTAGAGAGTGCCGCGTTGACCACTGCGCAAGAAGAAATAAGCACCTGCAACGTTTGGTTTAGGTTTTAGGTGCATTTTTAATTTTATTGCTTAAATCGCATTTTCTCGACAAGCTGAGCACGTTTTCTGAAATGTGCTCCTCCCGTCGCTCTGGTTGGGTGCGCACAGTAAAAAGAGCTCCTGGCAGCTAAGGAGTGCCGCGTTGACCACTGCGCACGAAGAAATAAGCACCTGCAACGTTTGGTTTAGGTTTTAGGTGCATTTTTAATTTTATTGCTTAAATCGCATTCTCGACGAGCTGAGCACGTTTTCTGAAATGTGCTCCTCCCGTCGCTCTGGTTGGGCGCGCATAGTAAAAAGTGCTCCTGGCAGCTAGAGAGTGCCGCGTTGACCACTGCGCATGAAGAAATAAGCACCTGCAACGTTTGGTTTAGGTTTTAGGTGCATTTTTAATTTTATTGCTTAATTCGCATTTTCTCGACAAGCTGAGCACGTTTTCTGAAATGTGCTCCTCCCGTCGCTCTGGTTGGGTGCACACAGTAAAAAGAGCTCCTGGCAGCTAGGGAGTGCCGCGTTGACCGCTGCGCACGAAGAAATAAGCACCTGCAACGTTTGGTTTAGGTTTTAGGTGCATTTTTTATTTTATTGCTTAAATCGCATTCTCTCGACGAGCTGAGCACGTTTTCTGAAATGTGCTCCTCCCGTCACTCTGGTTGGGTGCGCACAGTAAAAAGTGCTCCTGGCAGCTAGGGAGTGCCGCGTTGAGCACTGCGCACGAAGAAATAAGCACCTGCAACGTTTGGTTTAGGTTTTAGGTGCATTTTTAATTTTATTGCTTAAATCGCATTTTCTCGACGAGCTGAGCACGTTTTCTGAAATGTGCTCCTCCCGTCACTCTGGTTGGGTGTGCACAGTAAAAAGTGCTCTTGGCAGCTAGAGAGTGCCGCGTTGACCACTGCGCATGAAGAAATAAGCACCTGCAACGTTTGGTTTAGGTTTTAGGTGCATTTTTAATTTTATTGCTTAAATCGCATTCTCTCGACGAGCTGAGCACGTTTTCTGAAATGTGCTCCTCCCGTCGCTCTGGTTGGGTGCGCGTAGTAAAAAGTGCTCCTGGCAGCTAGAGAGTGCCGCGTTGACCACTGCGCATGAAGAAATAAGCACCTGCAACGTTTGGTTTAGGTTTTAGGTGCATTTTTAATTTTATTGCTTAAATCGCATTTTCTCGACGAGCTGAGCACGTTTTCTGAAATGTGCTCCTCCCGTCGCTCTGGTTGGGTGCGCACAGTAAAAAGAGCTCCTGGCAGCTAGGGAGTGCCGCGTTGACCACTGCGCACGAAGAAATAAGCACCTGCAACGTTTGGTTTAGGTTTTAGATGCATTTTTTATTTTATTGCTTAAATCGCATTCTCTCGACGAGCTGAGCACGTTTTCTGAAATGTGCTCCTCCCGTCACTCTGGTTGGGTGCGCACAGTAAAAAGTGCTCCTGGCAGCTAGGGAGTGCCGCGTTGAGCACTACGCACGAAGAAATAAGCACCTGCAACGTTTGGTTTAGGTTTTAGCTGCATTTTTAATTTTATTGCTTAAATCGCATTTTCTCGACGAGCTGAGCACGTTTTCTGAAATGTGCTCCTCCCGTCGCTCTGGTTGGGTGCGCACAGTAAAAAGAGCTCCTGGCAGCTAGGGAGTTCCGCGTTGACCACTGCGCACGAAGAAATAAGCACCTGCAACGTTTGGTTTAGATTTTAGGTGCATTTTTAATTTTATTGCTTAAATCGCATTCTCTCGACGAGCTGAGCACGTTTTCTGAAATGTGCTCCTCCCGTCGCTCTGGTTGGGTGCGCACAGTAAAAAGTGCTCTTGGCAGCTCGGGAGTGCCGCGTTGACCACTGCGCATGAAGAAATTAGCACCTGCAACGTTTGGTTTAGGTTTTAGGTGCATTTTTAATTTTATTGCTTAAATCGCATTTTCTCGACGAGCTGAGCACGTTTTCTGAAATGTGCTCCTCCCGTCGCTCTGGTTGGGCGCGCATAGTAAAAAGTGCTCCTGGCAGCTAGAGAGTGCCGCGTTGACCACTGCGCATGAAGAAATAAGCACCTGCAACGTTTGGTTTAGGTTTTAGGTGCATTTTTAATTTTATTGCTTAAATCGCATTCTCTCGACGAGCTGAGCAGGTTTTCTGAAATGTGCTCCTCCCGTCGCTCTGGTTGGGCGCGCATAGTAAAAAGTGCTCCTGGCAGCTAGAGAGTGCCGCGTTGACCACTGCGCATGAAGAAATAAGCACCTGCAACGTTTGGTTTAGGTTTTAGGTGCATTTTTAATTTTATTGCTTAATTCGCATTTTCTCGACAAGCTGGGCACGTTTTCTGAAATGTGCTCCTCCCGTCGCTCTGGTTGGGTGCGCATAGGAAAAAGTGCTCCTGGCAGCTAGAGAGTTCCGCGTTGACCACTGCGCATGAAGAAATAAGCACCTGCAACGTTTGGTTTAGGTTTTAGGTGCATTTTTAATTTTATTGCTTAAATCGCATTCTCTCGACGAGCTGAGCACGTTTTCTGAAATGTGCTCCTCCCGTCGCTCTGGTTGGGTGCGCACAGTAAAAAGTGCTCTTGGCAGCTCGGGAGTGCCGCGTTGACCACTGCGCATGAAGAAATAAGCACCCGCAACGTTTGGTTTAGGTTTTAGGTGCATTTTTAATTTTATTGCTTAAATCGCATTTTCTCGACGAGCTGAGCACGTTTTCTGAAATGTGCTCCTCCCGTCGCTCTGGTTGGGTGCGCGTAGTAAAAAGTGCTCCTGGCAGCTAGGGAGTGCCGCGTTGACCACTGCGCATGAAGAAATAAGCACCTGCAACGTTTGGTTTAGGTTTTAGGTGCATTTTTAATTTTATTGCTTAAATCGCATTCTCTCGACGAGCTGAGCACGTTTTCTGAAATGTGCTCCTCCCGTTGCTCTGGTTGGGTGCTTACAGTAAAAAGAGCTCCTGGCAGCTAGGGAGTTCCGCGTTGACCACTGCGCACGAAGAAATAAGCACCTGCAACGTTTGGTTTAGGTTTTAGGTGCATTTTTAATTTTATTGCTTAAATCGCATTCTCTCGACGAGCTGAGCACGTTTTCTGAAATGTGCTCCTCCCGTCGCTCTGGTTGGGTGCGCACAGTAAAAAGTGCTCTTGGCAGCTCGGGAGTGCCGCGTTGACCACTGCGCATGAAGAAATAAGCACCTGCAACGTTTGGTTTAGGTTTTAGGTGCATTTTTAATTTTATTGCTTAAATCGCATTTTCTCGACGAGCTGAGCACGTTTTCTGAAATGTGCTCCTCCCGTCGCTCTGGTTGGGCGCGCATAGTAAAAAGTGCTCCTGGCAGCTAGAGAGTGCCGCGTTGACCACTGCGGAAGAAGAGATAAGCACCTGCAACGTTTGGTCTAGGTTTTAGGTGCATTTTTAATTTTATTGCTTAAATCGCATTTTCTCGACAAGCTGAGCACGTTTTCTGAAATGTGCTCCTTCCGTCGCTCTGGTTGGGTGCGCACAGTAAAAAGAGCTCCTGGCAGCTAGGGAGTGCCGCGTTGACCACTGCACACGAAGAAATAAGCACCTGCAACGTTTGGTTTAGGTTTTAGGTGCATTTTTAATTTTATTGCTTTAATCGCATTCTCTCGACGAGCTGAGCACGTTTTCTGAAATGTGCTCCTCCCGTCGCTCTGGTTGGGCGCGCATAGTAAAAAGTGCTCCTGGCAGCTAGAGAGTGCCGCGTTGACCACTGCGCATGAAGAAATAAGCACCTGCAACGTTTGGTTTAAGTTTTAGGTGCATTTTTAATTTTATTGCTTAAATCGCATTCTCTCGACGAGCTGAGCAGGTTTTCTGAAATGTGCTCCTCCCGTCGCTCTGGTTGTGCGCGCATAGTAAAAAGTGCTCCTGGCAGCGAGAGAGTGCCGCGTTGACCACTGCGCATGAAGAAATAAGCACCTGCAACGTTTGGTTTAGGTTTTAGGTGCATTTTTAATTTTATTGCTTAAATCGCATTTTCTCGACGAGCTGAGCACGTTTTCTGAAATGTGCTCCTCCCGTCACTCTGGTTGGGTGCGCACAGTAAAAAGTGCTCTTGGCAGCTAGAGAGTGCCGCGTTGACCACTGCGCATGAAGAAATAAGCACCTGCAACGTTTGGTTTAGGTTTTAGGTGCATTTTTAATTTTATTGCTTAAATCGCATTTTCTCGACGAGCTGAGCACGTTTTCTGAAATGTGCTCCTCCCGTCACTCTGGTTGGGTGCGCACAGTAAAAAGTGCTCCTGGCAGCTAGGGAGTGCCGCGTTGAGCACTGCGCACGAAGAAATAAGCACCTGCAACGTTTGGTTTAGGTTTTAGGTGCATTTTTAATTTTATTGCTTAAATCGCATTTTCTCGACGAGCTGAGCACGTTTTCTGAAATGTGCTCCTCCCGTCACTCTGGTTGGGTGCGCACAGTAAAAAGTGCTCCTGGCAGCTAGGGAGTGCCGCGTTGAGCACTGCGCACGAAGAAATAAGCACCTGCAACGTTTGGTTTAGGTTTTAGGTGCATTTTTAATTTTATTGCTTAAATCGCATTTTCTCGACGAGCTGAGCACGTTTTCTGAAATGTGCTCCTCCCGTCACTCTGGTTGGGTGTGCACAGTAAAAAGTGCTCTTGGCAGCTAGACAGTGCCGCGTTGACCACTGCGCATGAAGAAATAAGCACCTGCAACGTTTGGTTTAGGTTTTAGGTGCATTTTTAATTTTATTGCTTAAATCGCATTTTCTCGACGAGCTGAGCACGTTTTCTGAAATGTGCTCCTCCCGTCGCTCTGGTTGGGTGCGCACAGTAAAAAGAGCTCCTGGCAGCTAGGGAGTGCCGCGTTGACCACTGCGCACGAAGAAATAAGCACCTGCAACGTTTGGTTTAGGTTTTAGGTGCATTTTTAATTTTATTGCTTAAATCGCATTCTCTCGACGAGCTGAGCACGTTTTCTGAAATGTGCTCCTCCCGTCGCTCTGGTTGGGTGCGCACAGTAAAAAGTGCTCTTGGAAGCTCGGGAGTGCCGCGTTGACCACTGCGCATGAAGAAATAAGCACCTGCAACGTTTGGTTTAGGTTTTAGGTGCATTTTTTATTTTATTGCTTAAATCGCATTGTCTCGACGAGCTGAGCACGTTTTCTGAAATGTGCTCCTCCCGTCACTCTGGTTAGGTGCGCACAGTAAAAAGTGCTCTTGGCAGCTAGAGAGTGCCGCGTTGACCACTGCGCATGAAGAAATAAGCACCTGCAACGTTTGGTTTAGGTTTAAGGTGCATTTTTAATTTTATTGCTTAAATCGCATTTTCTCGACGAGCTGAGCACGTTTTCTGAAATGTGCTCCTCCCGTCACTCTGGTTGGGTGCGCACAGTAAAAAGTGCTCCTGGCAGCTAGAGAGTGCCGCGTTGACCACTGCGCATGAAGAAATAAGCACCTGCAACGTTTGGTTTAGGTTTTAGGTGCATTTTTAATTTTATTGCTTAAATCGCATTTTCTCGACGAGCTGAGCACGTTTTCTGAAATGTGCTCCTCCCGTCACTCTGGTTGGGTGCGCACAGTCAAAAGTGCTCTTGGCAGCTAGAGAGTGCCGCGTTGACCACTGCGCATGAAGAAATAAGCACCTGCAACGTTTGGTTTAGGTTTTAGGTGCATTTTTAATTTTATTGCTTAAATCGCATTTTCTCGACGAGCTGAGCACGTTTTCTGAAATGTGCTCCTCCCGTCACTCTGGTTGGGTGCGCACAGTAAAAAGTGCTCCTGGCAGCTAGGGAGTGCCGCGTTGAGCACTGCGCTCGAAGAAATAAGCACCTGCAACGTTTGGTTTAGGTTTTAGGTGCATTTTTAATTTTATTGCTTAAATCGCATTTTCTCGACAAGCTGAGCACGTTTTCTGAAATGTGCTCCTCCCGTCACTCTGGTTGGGTGCGCAGAGTAAAAAGTGCTCTTGGCAGCTAGAGAGTGCCGCGTTGACCACTGCGCATGAAGAAATAAGCACCTGCAACGTTTGGTTTAGGTTTTAGGTGCATTTTTAATTTTATTGCTTAAATCGCATTTTCTCGACGAGCTGAGCACGTTTTCTGAAATGTGCTCCTCCCGTCGCTCTGGTTGGGTGCGCACAGTAAAAAGAGCTCCTGGCAGCTAGGGAGTGCCGCGTTGACCACTGCGCACGAAGAAATAAGCACCTGCAACGTTTGGTTTAGGTTTTAGGTGCATTTTTAATTTTATTGCTTAAATCGCATTCTCTCGACGAGCTGAGCACGTTTTCTGAAATGTGCTCCTCCCGTCGCTCTGGTTTGGTGCGCACAGTAAAAAGAGCTCCTGGCAGCTAGGGAGTGCCGCGTTGACCACTGCGCACGAAGAAATAAGCACCAGCAACGTTTGGTTTAGGTTTTAGGTGCATTTTTTATTTTATTTCTTAAATCGCATTCTCTCGACGAGCTGAGCACGTTTTCTGAAATGTGCTCCTCCCGTCGCTCTGGTTGGGTGCACACAGTAAAAAGAGCTCCTGGCAGCTAGGGAGTGCCGCGTTGACCACTGCGCACGAAGAAATAAGCACCTGCAACGTTTGGTTTAGGGTTTAGGTGCATTTTTTATTTTATTGCTTAAATCGCATTCTCTCGACGAGCTGAGCACGTTTTCTGAAATGTGCTCCTCCCGTCGCTCTGGTTGGGTGCGCACAGTAAAAAGACCTCCTGGCAGCTAGGGAGTGCCGCGTTGACCACTGCGCACGAAGAAATAAGCACCTGCAACGTTTGGTTTAGGTTTTAGGTGCATTTTTAATTTTATTGCTTAAATCGCATTCTCTCGACGAGCTGAGCACGTTTTCTGAAATGTGCTCCTCCCGTCGCTCTGGTTGGGCGCGCATAGTAAAAAGTGCTCCTGGCAGCTAGAGAGTGCCGCGTTGACCACTGCGCATGAAGAAATAAGCACCTGCAACGTTTGGTTTAGGTTTTAGGTGCATTTTTAATTTTATTGCTTAAATCGCATTTTCTCGACAAGCTGAGCACGTTTTCTGAAATGTGCTCCTCCCGTCACTCTGGTTGGGTGCGCACAGTAAAAAGTGCTCTTGGCAGCTAGAGAATGCCGCGTTGACCACTGCGCATGAAGAAATAACCACCTGCAACGTTTGGTTTAGGTTTTAGGTGCATTTTTAATTTTATTGCTTAAATCGCATTTTCTCGACGAGCTGAGCACATTTTCTGAAATGTGCTCCTCCCGTCACTCTGGTTGGGTGCGCATAGTAAAAAGTGCTCTTGGCAGCTAAAGAGTGCCGCGTTGACCACTGCGCACAAAGAAATAAGCACCTGCAACGTTTGGTTTAGGTTTTAGGTGCATTTTAAATTTTATTGCTTAAATCGCATTTTCTCGACGAGCTGAGCAAGTTTTCTGAAATGTGCTCCTCCCGTCGCTCTGGTTGTGCGCGCATAATAAAAAGTGCTCCTGGCAGCGAGAGAGTGCCGCGTTGACCACTGCCCATGAAGAAATAAGCACCTGCAACGTTTGGTTTAGGTTTTAGGTGCATTTTTAATTTTATTGCTTAAATCGCATTTTCTCGACGAGCTGAGCACGTTTTCTGAAATGTGCTCCTCCCGTCACTCTGGTTGGGTGCGCACAGTAAAAAGTGCTCTTGGCAGCTAGAGAGTGCCGCGTTGACCACTGCGCATGAAGAAATAACCACCTGCAACGTTTGGTTTAGGTTTTAGGTGCATCTTTAATTTTATTCCTTAAATTGCATTTTCTCGACGAGCTGAGCACGTTTTCTGAAATGTGCTCCTCCCGTCACTCTGGTTGGGTGCGCATAGTAAAAAGTGCTCTTGGCAGCTAAAGAGTGCCGCGTTGACCACTGCGCACAAAGAAATAAGCACCTGCAACGTTTGGTTTAGGTTTTAGGTGCATTTTAAATTTTATTGCTTTAAATCGCATTTTCTCGACGAGCTGAGCACGTTTTCTGAAATGTGCTCCTCCCGTCGCTCTGGTTGTGCGCGCATAGTAAAAAGTGCTCCTGGCAGCTAGAGAGTGCCGCGTTGACCACTGCACATGAAGAAATAAGCACCTGCAACGTTTGGTTTAGGTTTTAGGTGCATTTTTAATTTTATTGCTTAAATCGCATTTTCTCGACGAGCTGAGCAAGTTTTCTGAAATGTGCTCCTCCCGTCGCTCTGGTTGGGTGCGCACAGTAAAAAGTGCTCTTGGCAGCTAGAGAGTGCCGCGTTGACCACTGCGCATGAAGAAATAAGCACCTGCAACGTTTGGTTTAGGTTTTAGGTGCATTTTTAATTTTATTGCTTAAATCGCATTTTCTCGACGAGCTGAGCACGTTTTCTGAAATGTGCTCCTCCCGTCGCTCTGGTTGGGTGCGCACAGTAAAAAGTGCTCTTGGCAGCTAGAGAGTGCCGCGTTGACCACTGCGCATGAAGAAATAAGCACCTGCAACGTTTGGTTTAGGTTTTATGTGCATTTTTAATTTTATTGCTTAAATCGCATTTTCTCGACGAGCTGAGCACGTTTTCTGAAATGTGCTCCTCCCGTCACTCTGGTTGGGTGCGCACAGTAAAAAGTGCTCCTGGCAGCTAGGGAGTGCCGCGTTGAGCACTGCGCACGAAGAAATAAGCACCTGCAACGTTTGGTTTAGGTTTTAGGTGCATTTTTAATTTTATTGCTTAAATCGCATTTTCTCGACGAGCTGAGCACGTTTTCTGAAATGTGCTCCTCCCGTCACTCTGGTTGGGTGCGCACAGTAAAAAGTGCTCTTGGCAGCTAGAGAGTGCCGCGTTGACCACTGCGCATGAAGAAATAAGCACCTGCAACGTTTGGTTTAGGTTTTAGGTGCATTTTTAATTTTATTGCTTAAATCGCATTTTCTCGACGAGCTGAGCACGTTTTCTGAAATGTGCTCCTCCCGTCACTCTGGTTGGGTGCGCACAGTAAAAAGTGCTCTTGGCAGCTAGAGAGTGCCGCGTTGACCACTGCGTACGAAGAAATAAGCACCTGCAACGTTTGGTTTAGGTTTTAGATGCATTTTTTATTTTATTGCTTAAATCGCATTCTCTCGACGAGCTGAGCACGTTTTCTGAAATGTGCTCCTCCCGTCACTCTGGTTGGGTGCGCACAGTAAAAAGTGCTCCTGGCAGCTAGGGAGTGCCGCGTTGAGCACTACGCACGAAGAAATAAGCACCTGCAACGTTTGGTTTAGGTTTTAGCTGCATTTTTAATTTTATTGCTTAAATCGCATTTTCTCGACGAGCTGAGCACGTTTTCTGAAATGTGCTCCTCCCGTCACTCTGGTTGGGTGCGCACAGTAAAAAGTGCTCTTGGCAGCTAGAGAGTGCCGCGTTGACCACTGCGCATGAAGAAATAAGCACCTGCAACGTTTGGTTTAGGTTTTATGTGCATTTTTAATTTTATTGCTTAAATCGCATTTTCTCGACGAGCTGAGCACGTTTTCTGAAATGTGCTCCTCCCGTCACTCTGGTTGGGTGCGCACAGTAAAAAGTGCTCCTGGCAGCTAGGGAGTGCCGCGTTGAGCACTGCGCACGAAGAAATAAGCACCTGCAACGTTTGGTTTAGGTTTTAGGTGCATTTTTAATTTTATTGCTTAAATCGCATTCTCTCGACGAGCTGAGCACGTTTTCTGAAATGTGCTCCTCCCGTCGCTCTGGTTGGGCGCGCATAGTAAAAAGTGCTCCTGGCAGCTAGAGAGTGCCGCGTTGACCACTGCGCACGAAGAAATAAGCACCTGCAACGTTTGGTTTAGGTTTTAGGTGCATTTTTAATTTTATTGCTTAAATCGCATTTTCTCGACGAGCTGAGCAAGTTTTCTGAAATGTGCTCCTCCCGTCGCTCTGGTTGTGCGCGCATAGTAAAAAGTGCTCCTGGCAGCTAGAGAGTGCCGCGTTGACCACTGCACATGAAGAAATAAGCACCTGCAACGTTTGGTTTAGGTTTTAGGTGCATTTTTAATTTTATTGCTTAAATCGCATTTTCTCGACGAGCTGAGCACGTTTTCTGAAATGTGCTCCTCCCGTCGCTCTGGTTGGGTGCGCATAGTAAAAAGTGCTCTTGGCAGCTAGAGAGTGCCGCGTTGACCACTGCGCATGAAGAAATAAGCACCTGCAACGTTTGGTTTAGGTTTTAGGTGCATTTTTAATTTTATTGCTTAAATCGCATTTTCTCGACGAGCTGAGCACGTTTTCTGAAATGTGCTCCTCCCGTCACTCTGGTTGGGTGCGCACAGTAAAAAGTGCTCCTGGCAGCTAGGGAGTGCCGCGTTGAGCACTGCGCACGAAGAAATAAGCACCTGCAACGTTTGGTTTAGGTTTTAGCTGCATTTTTAATTTTATTGCTTAAATCGCATTTTCTCGACGAGCTGAGCACGTTTTCTGAAATGTGCTCCTCCCGTCACTCTGGTTGGGTGCGCACAGTAAAAAGTGCTCTTGGCAGCTAGAGAGTGCCGCGTTGACCACTGCGCATGAAGAAATAAGCACCTGCAACGTTTGGTTTAGGTTTTATGTGCATTTTTAATTTTATTGCTTAAATCGCATTCTCTCGACGAGCTGAGCACGTTTTCTGAAATGTGCTCCTCCCGTCGCTCTGGTTGGGTGCACACAGTAAAAAGAGCTCCTGGCAGCTAGGGAGTGCCGCGTTGACCACTGCGCACGAAGAAATAAGCACCTGCAACGTTTGGTTTAGGGTTTAGGTGCATTTTTTATTTTATTGCTTAAATCGCATTCTCTCGACGAGCTGAGCACGTTTTCTGAAATGTGCTCCTCCCGTCGCTCTGGTTGGGTGCGCGTAGTAAAAAGTGCTCCTGGCAGCTAGAGAGTGCCGCGTTGACCACTGCGCATGAAGAAATAAGCACCTGCAACGTTTGGTTTAGGTTTTAGGTGCATTTTTAATTTTATTGCTTAAATCGCATTTTCTCGACGAGCTGAGCACGTTTTCTGAAATGTGCTCCTCCCGTCGCTCTGGTTGGGTGCTTACAGTAAAAAGAGCTCCTGGCAGCTAGGGAGTTCCGCGTTGACCACTGCGCACGAAGAAATAAGCACCTGCAACGTTTGGTTTAGGTTTTAGGTGCATTTTTAATTTTATTGCTTAAATCGCATTCTCTCGACGAGCTGAGCACGTTTTCTGAAATGTGCTCCTCCCGTCGCTCTGGTTGGGTGCGCACAGTAAAAAGTGCTCTTGGCAGCTCGGGAGTGCCGCGTTGACCACTGCGCATGAAGAAATAAGCACCTGCAACGTTTGGTTTAGGTTTTAGGTGCATTTTTAATTTTATTGCTTAAATCGCATTTTCTCGACGAGCTGAGCACGTTTTCTGAAATGTGCTCGACCCGTCGCTCTGGTTGGGCGTGCATAGTAAAAAGTGCTCCTGGCAGCTAGAGAGTGCCGCGTTGACCACTGCGCAAGAAGAAATAAGCACCTGCAACGTTTGGTTTAGGTTTTAGGTGCATTTTTAATTTTATTGCTTAAATCGCATTCTCTCGACGAGCTGAGCACGTTTTCTGAAATGTGCTCCTCCCGTCGCTCTGGTTGGGTGCGCACAGTAAAAAGAGCTCCTGGCAGCTCGGGAGTGCCGCTTTGACCACTGCGCACGAAGAAATAAGCACCTGCAACGTTTGGTTTAGGTTTTAGGTGCATTTTTAATTTTATTGCTTAAATCACATTCTATCGACGAGCTGAGCACGTTTTCTGAAATGGGCTCCTCCCGTCACTCTGGTTGGGTGCGCACAGTAAAAAGTGCTCCTGGCAGCTAGGGAGTGCCGCGTTGAGCACTACGCACGAAGAAATAAGCACCTGCAACGTTTGGTTTAGGTTTTAGCTGCATTTTTAATTTTATTGCTTAAATCGCATTTTCTCGACGAGCTGAGCACGTTTTCTGAAATGTGCTCCTCCCTTCGCTCTGGTTGGGTGCGCACAGTAAAAAGAGCTCCTGGCAGCTAGGGAGTTCCGCGTTGACCACTGCGCACGAAGAAATAAGCACCTGCAACGTTTGGTTTAGGTTTTAGGTGCATTTTTAATTTTATTGCTTAAATCGCATTCTCTCGACGAGCTGAGCACGTTTTCTGAAATGTGCTCCTCCCGTCGCTCTGGTTGGGTGCGCACAGTAAAAAGTGCTCTTGGCAGCTCGGGAGTGCCGCGTTGACCACTGCGCATAAAGAAATAAGCACCTGCAACGTTTGGTTTAGGTTTTAGGTGCATTTTTAATTTTATTGCTTAAATCGCATTTTCTCGACGAGCTGAGCACGTTTTCTGAAATGTGCTCCTCCCGTCGCTCTGGTTGGGCGCGCATAGTAAAAAGCTCTCCTGGCAGCTAGAGAGTGCCGCGTTGACCACTGCGCAAGAAGAAATAAGCACCTGCAACGTTTGGTTTAGGTTTTAGGTGCATTTTTAATTTTATTGCTTAAATCGCATTTTCTCGACAAGCTGAGCACGTTTTCTGAAATGTGCTCCTCCCGTCGCTCTGGTTGGGTGCGCACAGTAAAAAGAGCTCCTGGCAGCTAGGGACTGCCGCGTTGACCACTGCGCACGAAGAAATAAGCACCTGCAACGTTTGGTTTAGGTTTTAGGTGTATTTTTAATTTTATTGCTTAAATCGCATTCTCGACGAGCTGAGCACGTTTTCTGAAATGTGCTCCTCCCGTCGCTCTGGTTGGGCGCGCATAGTAAAAAGTGCTCCTGGCAGCTAGAGAGTGCCGCGTTGACCACTGCGCATGAAGAAATAAGCACCTGCAACGTTTGGTTTAGGTTTTAGGTGCATTTTTAATTTTATTGCTTTATTCGCATTTTCTCGACAAGCTGAGCACGTTTTCTGAAATGTGCTCCTCCCGTCGCTCTGGTTGGGTGCGCATAGGAAAAAGTGCTCTTGGCAGCTAGAGAGTGCCGCGTTGACCACTGCGCTTGAAGAAATAACCACCTGCAACCTTTGGTTTAGGTTTTAGGTGCATTTTTAATTTTATTGCTTAAATCGCATTTTCTCGACAAGCTGAGCACGTTTTCTGAAATGTGCTCCTCCCGTCGCTCTGGTTGGGTGCGCATAGGAAAAAGTGCTCCTGGCAGCTAGGGAGTTCCGCGTTGACCACTGCGCATGAAGAAATAAGCACCTGCAACGTTTGGTTTAGGTTTTAGGTGCATTTTTAATTTTATTGCTTAAATCGCATTCTCTCGACGAGCTGAGCACGTTTTCTGCAATGTGCTCCTCCCGTCGCTCTGGTTGGGTGCGCACAGTAAAAAGTGCTCTTGGCAGCTCGGGAGTGCCGCGTTGACCACTGCGCATGAAGAAATAAGCACCCGCAACGTTTGGTTTAGGTTTTAGGTGCATTTTTAATTTTATTGCTTAAATCGCATTTTCTCGACGAGCTGAGCACGTTTTCTGAAATGTGCTCCTCCCGTCGCTCTGGTTGGGCGCGCATAGTAAAAAAAGCTCCTGGCAGCTAGGGAGTGCCGCGTTGAGCACTGCGCACGAAGAAATAAGCACCTGCAACGTTTGGTTTAGGTTTTAGGTGCATTTTTAATTTTATTGCTTAAATCGCATTTTCTCGACGAGCTGAGCACGTTTTCTGAAATGGGCTCCTCCCGTCGCTCTGGTTGGGTGCGCACAGTAAAAAGAGCTCCTGGCAGCTAGGGAGATCCGCGTTGACCACTGCGCACGAAGAAATAAGCACCTGCAACGTTTGGTTTAGGTTTTAGGTGCATTTTTTATTTTATTGCTTAAATCGCATTCTCTCGACGAGCTGAGCACGTTTTCTGAAATGTGCTCCTCCCGTCGCTCTGGTTGGGTGCACACAGTAAAAAGAGCTCCTGGCAGCTAGGGAGTGCCGCGTTGACCGCTGCGCACGAAGAAATAAGCACCTGCAACGTTTGGTTTAGGTTTTAGGTGCATTTTTTATTTTATTGCTTAAATCGCATTCTCTCGACGAGCTGAGCACGTTTTCTGAAATGTGCTCCTCCCGTCGCTCTGGTTGGGTGCGCACAGTAAAAAGAGCTCCTGGCAGCTAGGGGGTGCCGCGTTGACCACTGCGCACAAAGAAATAAGCACCTGCAACGTTTGGTTTAGGTTTTAGGTGCATTTTTCATTGTATTGCTTAAATCGCATTCTCTCGACGAGCTGAGCACGTTTTCTGAAATATGCTCCTCCCGTCGCTCTGGTTGGGTGCGCGTAGTAAAAAGTGCTCCTGGCAGCTAGAGAGTGCCGCGTTGACCACTGCGCATGAAGAAATAAGCACCTGCAACGTTTGGTTTAGGTTTTAGGTGCATTTTTAATCTTATTGCTTAAATCGCATTTTCTCGACGAGCTGAGCACGTTTTCTGAAATGTGCTCCTCCCGTCACTCTGGTTGGGTGGGCACAGTAAAAAGTGCTCTTGGCAGCTAGAGAGTGCCGCGTTGACCACTGCGCATGAAGAAATAAGCACCTGCAACGTTTGGTTTAGGTTTTAGGTGCATTTTTAATTTTATTGCTTAAATCGCATTTTCTCGACGAGCTGAGCACGTTTTCTGAAATGTGCTCCTCCCGTCACTCTGGTTGGGTGCGCACAGTAAAAAGTGCTCTTGGTAGCTAGAGAGTGCCGCGTTGACCACTGCGCATGAAGAAATAACCACCTGCAACGTTTGGTTTAGGTTTTAGGTGCATTTTTAATTTTATTGCTTAAATCGCATTTTCTCGACGAGCTGAGCACGTTTTCTGAAATGTGCTCCTCCCGTCACTGTGGTTGGGTGCGCACAGTAAAAAGTGCTCTTGGCAGCTAGAGAGTGCCGCGTTGACCACTGCGCATGAAGAAATAAGCACCTGCAACGTTTGGTTTAGGTTTTAGGTGCATTTTTAATTTTATTGCTTAAATCGCATTTTCTCGACGAGCTGAGCACGTTTTCTGAAATGTGCTCCTCCCGTCGCTCTGGTTGGGTGCGCACAGTAAAAAGAGCTCCTGGCAGCTAGGGAGTGCCGCGTTGACCACTGCGCACGAAGAAATAAGCACCTGCAACGTTTGGTTTAGGTTTTAGGTGCATTTTTAATTTTATTGCTTAAATCGCATTCTCTCGACGAGCTGAGCACGTTTTCTGAAATGTGCTCCTCCCGTCGCTCTGGTTGGGTGCACACAGTAAAAAGAGCTCCTGGCAGCTAAGGAGTGCCGCGTTGACAGCTGCGCACGAAGAAATAAGCACCTGCAACGTTTGGTTTAGGGTTTAGGTGCATTTTTTATTTTATTGCTTAAATCGCATTCTCTCGACGAGCTGAGCACGTTTTCTGAAATGTGCTCCTCCCGTCGCTCTGGTTGGGTGCACACAGTAAAAAGAGCTCCTGGCAGCTAGGGAGTGCCGCGTTGACCGCTGCGCACGAAGAAATAAGCACCTGCAACGTTTGGTTTAGGTTTTAGGTGCATTTTTTATTTTATTGCTTAAATCGCATTCTCTCGACGAGCTGAGCACGTTTTCTGAAATGTGCTCCTCCCGTCGCTCTGGTTGGGTGCGCACAGTAAAAAGAGCTCCTGGCAGCTCGGGAGTGCCGCGTTGACCACTGCGCACAAAGAAATAAGCACCTGCAACGTTTGGTTTAGGTTTTAGGTGCATTTTTCATTGTATTGCTTAAATCGCATTCTCTCGACGAGCTGAGCACGTTTTCTGAAATGTGCTCCTCCCGTCGCTCTGGTTGGGTGCGCGTAGTAAAAAGTGCTCCTGGCAGCTAGAGAGTGCCGCGTTGACCACTGCGCATGAAGAAATAAGCACCTGCAACGTTTGGTTTAGGTTTTAGGTGCATTTTTAATCTTATTGCTTAAATCGCATTTTCTCGACGAGCTGAGCACGTTTTCTGAAATGTGCTCCTCCCGTCACTCTGGTTGGGTGCGCACAGTAAAAAGTGCTCTTGGCAGCTAGAGAGTGCCGCGTTGACCACTGCGCATGAAGAAATAAGCACCTGCAACGTTTGGTTTAGGTTTTAGGTGCATTTTTAATTTTATTGCTTAAATCGCATTTTCTCGACGAGCTGAGCACGTTTTCTGAAATGTGCTCCTCCCGTCACTCTGGTTGGGTGCGCACAGTAAAAAGTGCTCTTGGCAGCTAGAGAGTGCCGCGTTGACCACTGCGCATGAAGAAATAACCACCTGCAACGTTTGGTTTAGGTTTTAGGTGCATTTTTAATTTTATTGCTTAAATCGCATTTTCTCGACGAGCTGAGCACGTTTTCTGAAATGTGCTCCTCCCGTCACTCTGGTTGGGTGCGCACAGTAAAAAGTGCTCTTGGCAGCTAGAGAGTGCCGCGTTGACCACTGCGCATGAAGAAATAAGCACCTGCAACGTTTGGTTTAGGTTTTAGGTGCATTTTTAATTTTATTGCTTAAATCGCATTTTCTCGACGAGCTGAGCACGTTTTCTGAAATGTGCTCCTCCCGTCGCTCTGGTTGGGTGCGCACAGTAAAAAGAGCTCCTGGCAGCTAGGGAGTGCCGCGTTGACCACTGCGCACGAAGAAATAAGCACCTGCAACGTTTGGTTTAGGTTTTAGGTGCATTTTTAATTTTATTGCTTAAATCGCATTCTCTCGACGAGCTGAGCACGTTTTCTGAAATGTGCTCCTCCCGTCGCTCTGGTTGGGTGCGCACAGTAAAAAGAGCTCCTGGCAGCTAGGGAGTGCCGCGTTGACCACTGCGCACGAAGAAATAAGCACCAGCAACGTTTGGTTTAGGTTTTAGGTGCATTTTTTATTTTATTTCTTAAATCGCATTCTCTCGACGAGCTGAGCACGTTTTCTGAAATGTGCTCCTCCCGTCGCTCTGGTCGGGTGCACACAGTAAAAAGAGCTCCTGGCAGCTAGGGAGTGCCGCGTTGACCACTGCGCACGAAGAAATAAGCACCTGCAACGTTTGGTTTAGGGTTTAGGTGCATTTTTTATTTTATTGCTTAAATCGCATTCTCTCGACGAGCTGAGCACGTTTTCTGAAATGTGCTCCTCCCGTCGCTCTGGTTGGGTGCGCGTAGTAAATAGTGCTCCTGGCAGCTAGAGAGTGCCGCGTTGACCACTGCGCATGAAGAAATAAGCACCTGCAACGTTTGGTTTAGGTTTTAGGTGCATTTTTAATTTTATTGCTTAAATCGCATTTTCTCGACGAGCTGAGCACGTTTTCTGAAATGTGCTCCTCCCGTCGCTCTGGTTGGGTGCTTACAGTAAAAAGAGCTCCTGGCAGCTAGGGAGTTCCGCGTCGACCACTGCGCACGAAGAAATAAGCACCTGCAACGTTTGGTTTAGGTTTTAGGTGCATTTTTAATTTTATTGCTTAAATCGCATTCTCTCGACGAGCTGAGCACGTTTTCTGAAATGTGCTCCTCCCGTCGCTCTGGTTGGGTGCGCACAGTAAAAAGTGCTCTTGGCAGCTCGGGAGTGCCGCGTTGACCACTGCGCATGAAGAAATAAGCACCTGCAACGTTTGGTTTAGGTTTTAGGTGCATTTTTAATTTTATTGCTTAAATCGCATTTTCTCGACGAGCTGAGCACGTTTTCTGAAATGTGCTCCTCCCGTCGCTCTGGTTGGGCGTGCATAGTAAAAAGTGCTCCTGGCAGCTAGAGAGTGCCGCGTTGACCACTGCGCAAGAAGAAATAAGCACCTGCAACGTTTGGTTTAGGTTTTAGGTGCATTTTTAATTTTATTGCTTAAATCGCATTCTCTCGACGAGCTGAGCACGTTTTCTGAAATGTGCTCCTCCCGTCGCTCTGGTTGGGTGCGCACAGTAAAAAGAGCTCCTGGCAGCTAGGGAGTGCCGCTTTGACCACTGCACACGAAGAAATAAGCACCTGCAACGTTTGGTTTAGGTTTTAGGTGCATTTTTAATTTTATTGCTTAAATCGCGATCTCACGACGAGCTGAGCACGTTTTCTGAAATGTGCTCCTCCCGTCACTCTGGTTGGGTGCGCACAGTAAAAAGTGCTCCTGGCAGCTAGGGAGTGCCGCGTTGAGCACTACGCACGAAGAAATAAGCACCTGCAACGTTTGGTTTAGGTTTTAGCTGCATTTTTAATTTTATTGCTTAAATCGCATTTTCTCGACGAGCTGAGCACGTTTTCTGAAATGTGCTCCTCCCTTCGCTCTGGTTGGGTGCGCACAGTAAAAAGAGCTCCTGGCAGCTAGGGAGTTCCGCGTTGACCACTGCGCACGAAGAAATAAGCACCTGCAACGTTTGGTTTAGGTTTTAGGTGCATTTTTAATTGTATTGCTTAAATCGCATTCTCTCGACGAGCTGAGCACGTTTTCTGAAATGTGCTCCTCCCGTCGCTCTGGTTGGGTGCGCACAGTAAAAAGTGCTCTTGGCAGCTCGGGAGTGCCGCGTTGACCACTGCGCATGAAGAAATAAGCACCTGCAACGTTTGGTTTAGGTTTTAGGTGCATTTTTAATTTTATTGCTTAAATCGCATTTTCTCGACGAGCTGAGCACGTTTTCTGAAATGTGCTCCTCCCGTCGCTCTGGTTGGGCGCGCATAGTAAAAAGTGCTCCTGGCAGCTAGAGAGTGCCGCGTTGACCACTGCGCAAGAAGAAATAAGCACCTGCAACGTTTGGTTTAGGTTTTAGGTGCATTTTTAATTTTATTGCTTAAATCGCATTTTCTCGACAAGCTGAGCACGTTTTCTGAAATGTGCTCCTCCCGTCGCTCTGGTTGGGTGCGCACAGTAAAAAGAGCTCCTGGCAGCTAGGGAGTGCCGCGTTGACCACTGCGCACGAAGAAATAAGCACCTGCAACGTTTGGTTTAGGTTTTAGGTGCATTTTTAATTTTATTGCTTAAATCGCATTCTCGACGAGCTGAGCACGTTTTCTGAAATGTGCTCCTCCCGTCGCTCTGGTTGGGCGCGCATAGTAAAAAGTGCTCCTGGCAGCTAGAGAGTGCCGCGTTGACCACTGCGCATGAAGAAATAAGCACCTGCAACGTTTGGTTTAGGTTTTAGGTGCATTTTTAATTTTATTGCTTAATTCGCATTTTCTCGACAAGCTGAGCACGTTTTCTGAAATGTGCTCCTCCCGTCGCTCTGGTTGGGTGCGCATAGGAAAAAGTGCTCTTGGCAGCTAGAGAGTGCCGCGTTGACCACTGCGCTTGAAGAAATAACCACCTGCAACCTTTGGTTTAGGTTTTAGGTGCATTTTTAATTTTATTGCTTAAATCGCATTTTCTCGACAAGCTGAGCACGTTTTCTGAAATGTGCTCCTCCCGTCGCTCTGGTTGGGTGCGCATAGGAAAAAGTGCTCCTGGCAGCTAGAGAGTTCCGCGTTGACCACTGCGCATGAAGAAATAAGCACCTGCAACGTTTGGTTTAGGTTTTAGGTGCATTTTTAATTTTATTGCTTAAATCGCATTCTCTCGACGAGCTGAGCACGTTTTCTGAAATGTGCTCCTCCCGTCGCTCTGGTTGGGTGCGCACAGAAAAAAAGTGCTCTTGGCAGCTCGGGAGTGCCGCGTTGACCACTGCGCATGAAGAAATAAGCACCCGCAACGTTTGGTTTAGGTTTTAGGTGCATTTTTAATTTTATTGCTTAAATCGCATTTTCTCGACGAGCTGAGCACGTTTTCTGAAATGTGCTCCTCCCGTCGCTCTGGTTGGGCGCGCATAGTAAAAAGTGCTCCTGGCAGCTAGAGTGCCGCGTTGACCACTGCGCAAGAAGAAATAAGCACCTGCAACGTTTGGTTTAGGTTTTAGGTGCATTTTTAATTTTATTGCTTAAATCGCATTTTCTCGACAAGCTGAGCACGTTTTCTGAAATGTGCTCCTCCCGTCGCTCTGGTTGGGTGCGCACAGTAAAAAGAGCTCCTGGCAGCTAGGGAGTGCCGCGTTGACCACTGCGCACGAAGAAATAAGCACCTGCAACGTTTGGTTTAGGTTTTAGGTGCATTTTTAATTTTATTGCTTAAATCGCATTCTCTCGACGAGCTGAGCACGTTTTCTGAAATGTGCTCCTCCCGTCACTCTGGTTGGGTGCGCACTGTAAAAAGTGCTCCTGGCAGCTAGGGAGTGCCGCGTTGTGCACTACGCACGAAGAAATAAGCACCTGCAACGTTTGGTTTAGGTTTTAGCTGCATTTTTAATTTTATTGCTTAAATCGCATTTTCTCGACGAGCTGAGCACGTTTTCTGAAAAGTGCTCCTCCCGTCGCTCTGGTTGTGCGCGCATAGTAAAAAGTGCTCCTGGCAGCGAGAGAGTGCCGCGTTGACCACTGCACATGAAGAAATAAGCACCTGCAACGTTTGGTTTAGGTTTTAGGTGCATTTTTAATTTTATTGCTTAAATCGCATTTTCTCGGTGAGCTGAGCACGTTTTCTGAAATGTGCTCCTCCCGTCGCTCTGGTTGGGTGCGCATAGTAAAAAGTGCTCTTGGCAGCTAGAGAGTGCCGCGTTGACCACTGCGCATGAAGAAATAAGCACCTGCAACGTTTGGTTTAGGTTTTAGGTGCATTTTTAATTTTATTGCTTAAATCGCATTTTCTCGACGAGCTGAGCACGTTTTCTGAAATGTGCTCCTCCCGTCACTCTGGTTGGGTGCGCACAGTAAAAAGTGCTCCTGGCAGCTAGGGAGTGCCGCGTTGAGCACTGCGCACGAAGAAATAAGCACCTGCAACGTTTGGTTTAGGTTTTAGCTGCATTTTTAATTTTATTGCTTGAATCGCATTTTCTCGACGAGCTGAGCACGTTTTCTGAAATGTGCTCCTCCCGTCGCTCTGGTTGGGTGCGCACAGTAAAAAGAGCTCCTGGCAGCTAGGGAGTTCCGCGTTGACCACTGCGCACGAAGAAATAAGCACCTGCAACGTTTGGTTTAGGTTTTAGGTGCATTTTTAATTTTATTGCTTAAATCGCATTCTCTCGACGAGCTGAGCACGTTTTCTGAAATGTGCTCCTCCCGTCGCTCTGGTTGGGTGCGCACAGTAAAAAGTGCTCTTGGCAGCTCGGGAGTGCCGCGTTGACCACTGCGCATGAAGAAATTAGCACCTGCAACGTTTGGTTTAGGTTTTAGGTGCATTTTTAATTTTATTGCTTAAATCGCATTTTCTCGACGAGCTGAGCACGTTTTCTGAAATGTGCTCCTCCCGTCGCTCTGGTTGGGCGCGCACAGTAAAAAGTGCTCCTGGCAGCTAGAGAGTGCCGCGTTGACCACTGCGCATGAAGAAATAAGCACCTGCAACGTTTGGTTTAGGTTTTAGGTGCATTTTTAATTTTATTGCTTAAATCGCATTCTCTCGACGAGCTGAGCAGGTTTTCTGAAATGTGCTCCTCCCGTCGCTCTGGTTGGGCGCGCATAGTAAAAAGTGCTCCTGGCAGCTAGAGAGTGCCGCGTTGACCACTGCGCATGAAGAAATAAGCACCTGCAACGTTTGGTTTAGGTTTTAGGTGCATTTTTAATTTTATTGCTTAATTCGCATTTTCTCGACAAGCTGAGCACGTTTTCTGAAATGTGCTCCTCCCGTCGCTCTGGTTGGGTGCGCATAGGAAAAAGTGCTCCTGGCAGCTAGAGAGTTCCGCGTTGACCACTGCGCATGAAGAAATAAGCACCTGCAACGTTTGGTTTAGGTTTTAGGTGCATTTTTAATTTTATTGCTTAAATCGCATTCTCTCGACGAGCTGAGCACGTTTTCTGAAATGTGCTCCTCCCGTCGCTCTGGTTGGGTGCGCACAGTAAAAAGTGCTCTTGGCAGCTCGGGAGTGCCGCGTTGACCACTGCGCATGAAGAAATAAGCACCCGCAACGTTTGGTTTAGGTTTTAGGTGCATTTTTAATTTTATTGCTTAAATCGCATTTTCTCGACGAGCTGAGCACGTTTTCTGAAATGTGCTCCTCCCGTCGCTCTGGTTGGGTGCGCGTAGTAAAAAGTGCTCCTGGCAGCTAGGGAGTGCCGCGTTGACCACTGCGCATGAAGAAATAAGCACCTGCAACGTTTGGTTTAGGTTTTAGGTGCATTTTTAATTTTATTGCTTAAATCGCATTCTCTCGACGAGCTGAGCACGTTTTCTGAAATGTGCTCCTCCCGTCGCTCTGGTTGGGTGCTTACAGTAAAAAGAGCTCCTGGCAGCTAGGGAGTTCCGCGTTGACCACTGCGCACGAAGAAATAAGCACCTGCAACGTTTGGTTTAGGTTTTAGGTGCATTTTTAATTTTATTGCTTAAATTGCATTTTCTCGACAAGCTGAGCACGTTTTCTGAAATGTGCTCCTCCCGTCGCTCTGGTTGGGTGCGCATAGGAAAAAGTGCTCCTGGCAGCTAGAGAGTTCCGCGTTGACCACTGCGCATGAAGAAATAAGCACCTGCAACGTTTGGTTTAGGTTTTAGGTGCATTTTTAATTTTATTGCTTAAATCGCATTCTCTCGACGAGCTGAGCACGTTTTCTGAAATGTGCTCCTCCCGTCACTCTGGTTGGGTGCGCACAGTAAAAAGTGCTCCTGGCAGCTAGGGAGTGCCGCGTTGAGCACTGCGCACGAAGAAATAAGCACCTGCAACGTTTGGTTTAGGTTTTAGGTGCATTTTTAATTTTATTGCTTAAATCGCATTTTCTCGACGAGCTGAGCACGTTTTCTGAAATGTGCTCCTCCCGTCGCTCTGGTTGGGTGCGCATAGTAAAAAGTGCTCTTGGCAGCTCGGGAGTGCCGCGTTGACCACTGCGCATGAAGAAATAAGCACCTGCAACGTTTGGTTTAGGTTTTAGGTGCATTTTTAATTTTATTGCTTAAATCGCATTTTCTCGACGAGCTGAGCACGTTTTCTGAAATATGCTCCTCTTGTCGCTCTGGTTGGGCGCGCATAGTAAAAAGTGCTCCTGGCAGCTAGAGAGTGCCGCGTTGACCACTGCGCAAGAAGAAATAAGCACCTGCAACGTTTGGTTTAGGTTTTAGCTGCATTTTTAATTTTATTGCTTAAATCGCATTTTCTCGACAAGCTGAGCACGTTTTCTGAAATGTGCTCCTCCCGTCGCTCTGGTTGGGTGCGCACAGTAAAAAGAGCTCCTGGCAGCTAGGGAGTGCCGCGTTGACCACTGCGCACGAAGAAATAAGCACCTGCAACGTTTGGTTTAGGTTTTAGGTGCATTTTTAATTTTATTGCTTAAATCGCATTCTCTCGACGAGCTGAGCACGTTTTCTGAAATGTGCTCCTCCCGTCACTCTGGTTGGGTGCGCACAGTAAAAAGTGCTCCTGGCAGCTAGGGAGTGCCGCGTTGAGCACTACGCACGAAGAAATAAGCACCTGCAACGTTTGGTTTAGGTTTTAGGTGCATTTTTAATTGTATTGCTTAAATCGCATTCTCTCGACGAGCTGAGCACGTTTTCTGAAATGTGCTCCTCCCGTCGCTCTGGTTGGGCGCGCATAGTAAAAAGTGCTCCTGGCAGCTAGAGAGAGCCGCGTTGACCACTGCGCAAGAAGAAATAAGCACCTGCAACGTTTGGTCTAGGTTTTAGGTGCATTTTTAATTTTATTGCTTAAATCGCATTTTCTCGACAAGCTGAGCACGTTTTCTGAAATGTGCTCCTTCCGTCGCTCTGGTTGGGTGCGCACAGTAAAAAGAGCTCCTGGCAGCTAGGGAGTGCCGCGTTGACCACTGCGCACGAAGAAATAAGCACCTGCAACGTTTGGTTTAGGTTTTAGGTGCATTTTTAATTTTATTGCTTAAATTGCATTCTCTCGACGAGCTGAGCACGTTTTCTGAAATGTGCTCCTCCCGTCGCTCTGGTTGGGCGCGCATAGTAAAAAGTGCTCCTGGCAGCTAGAGAGTGCCGCGTTGACCACTGCGCACGAAGAAATAAGCACCTGCAACGTTTGGTTTAGGTTTTAGGTGCATTTTTAATTTTATTGCTTAAATCGCATTTTCTCGACGAGCTGAGCAAGTTTTCTGAAATGTGCTCCTCCCGTCGCTCTGGTTGTGCGCGCATAGTAAAAAGTGCTCCTGGCAGCTAGAGAGTGCCGCGTTGACCACTGCACATGAAGAAATAAGCACCTGCAACGTTTGGTTTAGGTTTTAGGTGCATTTTTAATTTTATTGCTTAAATCGCATTTTCTCGACGAGCTGAGCACGTTTTCTGAAATGTGCTCCTCCCGTCGCTCTGGTTGGGTGCGCATAGGAAAAAGTTCTCCTGGCAGCTAGAGAGTTCCGCGTTGACCACTGCGCATGAAGAAATAAGCACCTGCAACGTTTGGTTTAGGTTTTAGGTGCATTTTTAATTTTATTGCTTAAATCGCATTTTCTTGACAAGCTGAGCACGTTTTCTGAAATGTGCTCCTCCCGTCGCTCTGGTTGGGTGCGCATAGGAAAAAGTGCTCTTGGCAGCTTGAGAGTGCCGCGTTGACCACTGCGCTTGAAGAAATAACCACCTGCAACGTTTGGTTTAGGTTTTGGGTGCATTTTTAATTTTATTGCTTAAATCGCAATTTCTCGACGAGCTGAGCACGTTTTCTGAGATGTGCTCCTCCCGTCACTCTGGTTGGGTGCGCATAGTAAAAAGTGCTCTTGGCAGCTAGGGAGTGCCGCGTTGACCACTGCACATGAAGAAATAAGCACCTGCAACGTTTGGTTTAGGGGTTAGGTGCATTTTTAATTTTATTGCTTAAATCGCATTTTCTCGACGAGCTGAGCACGTTTTCTGAAATGTGCTCCTCCCGTCACTCTGGTTGGGTGCGCACAGTAAAAAGTGCTCTTGGCAGCTAGAGAGTGCCGCGTTGACCACTGCGCATGAAGAAATAAGCACCTGCAACGTTTGGTTTAGGTTTTAGGTGCATTTTTAATTTTATTGCTTAAATCGCATTTTCTCGACGAGCTGAGCACGTTTTCTGAAATGTGCTCCTCCCGTCACTCTGGTTGGGTGCGCACAGTAAAAAGTGCTCCTGGCAGCTAGGGAGTGCCGCGTTGAGCACTGCGCACGAAGAAATAAGCACCTGCAACGTTTGGTTTAGGTTTTAGGTGCATTTTTAATTTTATTGCTTAAATCGCATTTTCTCGACGAGCTGAGCACGTTTTCTGAAATGTGCTCCTCCCGTCACTCTGGTTGGGTGCGCACAGTAAAAAGTGCTCTTGGCAGCTAGAGAGTGCCGCGTTGACCACTGCGCATGAAGAAATAAGCACCTGCAACGTTTGGTTTAGGTTTTAGGTGCATTTTTAATTTTATTGCTTAAATCGCATTTTCTCGACGAGCTGAGCACGTTTTCTGAAATGTGCTCCTCCCGTCGCTCTGGTTGGGTGCGCACAGTAAAAAGAGCTCCTGGCAGCTAGGGAGTGCCGCGTTGACCACTGCGCACGAAGAAATAGGCACCTGCAACGTTTGGTTTAGGTTTTAGGTGCATTTTTAATTTTATTGCTTAAATCGCATTCTCTCGACGAGCTGAGCACGTTTTCTGAAATGTGCTCCTCCCGTCGCTCTGGTTGGGTGCGCACAGTAAAAAGAGCTCCTGGCAGCTAGGGAGTTCCGCGTTGACCACTGCGCACGAAGAAATAAGCACCTGCAACGTTTGGTTTAGGTTTTAGGTGCATTTTTTATTTTATTTCTTCAATCGCATTCTCTCGACGAGCTGAGCACGTTTTCTGAAATGTGCTCCTCCCGTCGCTCTGGTTGGGTGCACACAGTAAAAAGAGCTCCTGGCAGCTAGGGAGTGCCGCGTTGACCACTGCGCACGAAGAAATAAGCACCTGCAACGTTTGGTTTAGGGTTTAGGTGCATTTTTTATTTTATTGCTTAAATCGCATTCTCTCGACGAGCTGAGCACGTTTTCTGAAATGTGCTCCTCCCGTCGCTCTGGTTGGGTGCGCGTAGTAAAAAGTGCTCCTGGCAGCTAGAGAGTGCCGCGTTGACCACTGCGCATGAAGAAATAAGCACCTGCAACGTTTGGTTTAGGTTTTAGGTGCATTTTTAATTTTATTGCTTAAATCGCATTTTCTCGACGAGCTGAGCACGTTTTCTGAAATGTGCTCCTCCCGTCGCTCTGGTTGGGTGCTTACAGTAAAAAGAGCTCCTGGCAGCTAGGGAGTTCCGCGTTGACCACTGCGCACGAAGAAATAAGCACCTGCAACGTTTGGTTTAGGTTTTAGGTGCATTTTTAATTTTATTGCTTAAATCGCATTCTCTCGACGAGCTGAGCACGTTTTCTGAAATGTGCTCCTCCCGTCGCTCTGGTTGGGTGCGCACAGTAAAAAGTGCTCTTGGCAGCTCGGGAGTGCCGCGTTGACCACTGCGCATGAAGAAATAAGCACCTGCAACGTTTGGTTTAGGTTTTAGGTGCATTTTTAATTTTATTGCTTAAATCGCATTTTCTCGACGAGCTGAGCACGTTTTCTGAAATGTGCTCCTCCCGTCGCTCTGGTTGGGCGTGCATAGTAAAAAGTGCTCCTGGCAGCTAGAGAGTGCCGCGTTGACCACTGCGCAAGAAGAAATAAGCACCTGCAACGTTTGGTTTAGGTTTTAGGTGCATTTTTAATTTTATTGCTTAAATCGCATTCTCTCGACGAGCTGAGCACGTTTTCTGAAATGTGCTCCTCCCGTCGCTCTGGTTGGGTGCGCACAGTAAAAAGAGCTCCTGGCAGCTAGGGAGTGCCGCGTTGACCAATGCGCACGAAGAAATAAGCACCTGCAACGTTTGGTTTAGGTTTTAGGTGCATTTTTAATTTTATTGCTTAAATCGCATTCTCTCGACGAGCTGAGCACGTTTTCTGAAATGTGCTCCTCCCGTCACTCTGGTTGGGTGCGCACAGTAAAAAGTGCTCCTGGCAGCTAGGGAGTGCCGCGTTGAGCACTACGCACGAAGAAATAAGCACCTGCAACGTTTGGTTTAGGTTTTAGCTGCATTTTTAATTTTATTGCTTAAATCGCATTTTCTCGACGAGCTGAGCACGTTTTCTGAAATGTGCTCCTCCCTTCGCTCTGGTTGGGTGCGCACAGTAAAAAGAGCTCCTGGCAGCTAGGGAGTTCCGCGTTGACCACTGCGCACGAAGAAATAAGCACCTGCAACGTTTGGTTTAGGTTTTAGGTGCATTTTTAATTTTATTGCTTAAATCGCATTCTCTCGACGAGCTGAGCACGTTTTCTGAAATGTGCTCCTCCCGTCGCTCTGGTTGGGTGCGCACAGTAAAAAGTGCTCTTGGCAGCTCGGGAGTGCCGCGTTGACCACTGCGCATGATGAAATAAGCACCTGCAACGTTTGGTTTAGGTTTTAGGTGCATTTTTAATTTTATTGCTTAAATCGCATTTTCTCGACGAGCTGAGCACGTTTTCTGAAATGTGCTCCTCCCGTCGCTCTGGTTGGGCGCGCATAGTAAAAAGTGCTCCTGGCAGCTAGAGAGTGCCGCGTTGACCACTGCGCAAGAAGAAATAAGCACCTGCAACGTTTGGTTTAGGTTTTAGGTGCATTTTTAATTTTATTGCTTAAATCGCATTTTCTCGACAAGCTGAGCACGTTTTCTGAAATGTGCTCCTCCCGTCGCTCTGGTTGGGTGCGCACAGTAAAAAGAGCTCCTGGCAGCTAGGGAGTGCCGCGTTGACCACTGCGCATGAAGAAATAAGCACCTGCAACGTTTGGTTTAGGTTTTAGGTGCATTTTTAATTTTATTGCTTAAATCGCATTTTCTTGACAAGCTGAGCACGTTTTCTGAAATGTGCTCCTCCCGTCGCTCTGGTTGGGTGCGCATAGGAAAAAGTGCTCTTGGCAGCTTGAGAGTGCCGCGTTGACCACTGCGCTTGAAGAAATAACCACCTGCAACGTTTGGTTTAGGTTTTGGGTGCATTTTTAATTTTATTGCTTAAATCGCAATTTCTCGACGAGCTGAGCACGTTTTCTGAGATGTGCTCCTCCCGTCACTCTGGTTGGGTGCGCATAGTAAAAAGTGCTCTTGGCAGCTAGGGAGTGCCGCGTTGACCACTGCACATGAAGAAATAAGCACCTGCAACGTTTGGTTTAGGGGTTAGGTGCATTTTTAATTTTATTGCTTAAATCGCATTTTCTCGACGAGCTGAGCACGTTTTCTGAAATGTGCTCCTCCCGTCACTCTGGTTGGGTGCGCACAGTAAAAAGTGCTCTTGGCAGCTAGAGAGTGCCGCGTTGACCACTGCGCATGAAGAAATAAGCACCTGCAACGTTTGGTTTAGGTTTTAGGTGCATTTTTAATTTTATTGCTTAAATCGCATTTTCTCGACGAGCTGAGCACGTTTTCTGAAATGTGCTCCTCCCGTCACTCTGGTTGGGTGCGCACAGTAAAAAGTGCTCCTGGCAGCTAGGGAGTGCCGCGTTGAGCACTGCGCACGAAGAAATAAGCACCTGCAACGTTTGGTTTAGGTTTTAGGTGCATTTTTAATTTTATTGCTTAAATCGCATTTTCTCGACGAGCTGAGCACGTTTTCTGAAATGTGCTCCTCCCGTCACTCTGGTTGGGTGCGCACAGTAAAAAGTGCTCTTGGCAGCTAGAGAGTGCCGCGTTGACCACTGCGCATGAAGAAATAAGCACCTGCAACGTTTGGTTTAGGTTTTAGGTGCATTTTTAATTTTATTGCTTAAATCGCATTTTCTCGACGAGCTGAGCACGTTTTCTGAAATGTGCTCCTCCCGTCGCTCTGGTTGGGTGCGCACAGTAAAAAGAGCTCCTGGCAGCTAGGGAGTGCCGCGTTGACCACTGCGCACGAAGAAATAGGCACCTGCAACGTTTGGTTTAGGTTTTAGGTGCATTTTTAATTTTATTGCTTAAATCGCATTCTCTCGACGAGCTGAGCACGTTTTCTGAAATGTGCTCCTCCCGTCGCTCTGGTTGGGTGCGCACAGTAAAAAGAGCTCCTGGCAGCTAGGGAGTTCCGCGTTGACCACTGCGCACGAAGAAATAAGCACCTGCAACGTTTGGTTTAGGTTTTAGGTGCATTTTTTATTTTATTTCTTCAATCGCATTCTCTCGACGAGCTGAGCACGTTTTCTGAAATGTGCTCCTCCCGTCGCTCTGGTTGGGTGCACACAGTAAAAAGAGCTCCTGGCAGCTAGGGAGTGCCGCGTTGACCACTGCGCACGAAGAAATAAGCACCTGCAACGTTTGGTTTAGGGTTTAGGTGCATTTTTTATTTTATTGCTTAAATCGCATTCTCTCGACGAGCTGAGCACGTTTTCTGAAATGTGCTCCTCCCGTCGCTCTGGTTGGGTGCGCGTAGTAAAAAGTGCTCCTGGCAGCTAGAGAGTGCCGCGTTGACCACTGCGCATGAAGAAATAAGCACCTGCAACGTTTGGTTTAGGTTTTAGGTGCATTTTTAATTTTATTGCTTAAATCGCATTTTCTCGACGAGCTGAGCACGTTTTCTGAAATGTGCTCCTCCCGTCGCTCTGGTTGGGTGCTTACAGTAAAAAGAGCTCCTGGCAGCTAGGGAGTTCCGCGTTGACCACTGCGCACGAAGAAATAAGCACCTGCAACGTTTGGTTTAGGTTTTAGGTGCATTTTTAATTTTATTGCTTAAATCGCATTCTCTCGACGAGCTGAGCACGTTTTCTGAAATGTGCTCCTCCCGTCGCTCTGGTTGGGTGCGCACAGTAAAAAGTGCTCTTGGCAGCTCGGGAGTGCCGCGTTGACCACTGCGCATGAAGAAATAAGCACCTGCAACGTTTGGTTTAGGTTTTAGGTGCATTTTTAATTTTATTGCTTAAATCGCATTTTCTCGACGAGCTGAGCACGTTTTCTGAAATGTGCTCCTCCCGTCGCTCTGGTTGGGCGTGCATAGTAAAAAGTGCTCCTGGCAGCTAGAGAGTGCCGCGTTGACCACTGCGCAAGAAGAAATAAGCACCTGCAACGTTTGGTTTAGGTTTTAGGTGCATTTTTAATTTTATTGCTTAAATCGCATTCTCTCGACGAGCTGAGCACGTTTTCTGAAATGTGCTCCTCCCGTCGCTCTGGTTGGGTGCGCACAGTAAAAAGAGCTCCTGGCAGCTAGGGAGTGCCGCGTTGACCAATGCGCACGAAGAAATAAGCACCTGCAACGTTTGGTTTAGGTTTTAGGTGCATTTTTAATTTTATTGCTTAAATCGCATTCTCTCGACGAGCTGAGCACGTTTTCTGAAATGTGCTCCTCCCGTCACTCTGGTTGGGTGCGCACAGTAAAAAGTGCTCCTGGCAGCTAGGGAGTGCCGCGTTGAGCACTACGCACGAAGAAATAAGCACCTGCAACGTTTGGTTTAGGTTTTAGCTGCATTTTTAATTTTATTGCTTAAATCGCATTTTCTCGACGAGCTGAGCACGTTTTCTGAAATGTGCTCCTCCCTTCGCTCTGGTTGGGTGCGCACAGTAAAAAGAGCTCCTGGCAGCTAGGGAGTTCCGCGTTGACCACTGCGCACGAAGAAATAAGCACCTGCAACGTTTGGTTTAGGTTTTAGGTGCATTTTTAATTTTATTGCTTAAATCGCATTCTCTCGACGAGCTGAGCACGTTTTCTGAAATGTGCTCCTCCCGTCGCTCTGGTTGGGTGCGCACAGTAAAAAGTGCTCTTGGCAGCTCGGGAGTGCCGCGTTGACCACTGCGCATGATGAAATAAGCACCTGCAACGTTTGGTTTAGGTTTTAGGTGCATTTTTAATTTTATTGCTTAAATCGCATTTTCTCGACGAGCTGAGCACGTTTTCTGAAATGTGCTCCTCCCGTCGCTCTGGTTGGGCGCGCATAGTAAAAAGTGCTCCTGGCAGCTAGAGAGTGCCGCGTTGACCACTGCGCAAGAAGAAATAAGCACCTGCAACGTTTGGTTTAGGTTTTAGGTGCATTTTTAATTTTATTGCTTAAATCGCATTTTCTCGACAAGCTGAGCACGTTTTCTGAAATGTGCTCCTCCCGTCGCTCTGGTTGGGTGCGCACAGTAAAAAGAGCTCCTGGCAGCTAGGGAGTGCCGCGTTGACCACTGCGCACGAAGAAATAAGCACCTGCAACGTTTGGTTTAGGTTTTAGGTGCATTTTTAATTTTATTGCTTAAATCGCATTCTCTCGACGAGCTGAGCACGTTTTCTGAAATGTGCTCCTCCCGTCGCTCTGGTTGGGCGCGCATAGTAAAAAGTGCTCCTGGCAGCTAGAGAGTGCCGCGTTGACCACTGCGCATGAAGAAATAAGCACCTGCAACGTTTGGTTTAGGTTTTAGGTGCATTTTTAATTTTATTGCTTAATTCGCATTTTCTCGACAAGCTGAGCACGTTTTCTGAAATGTGCTCCTCCCGTCACTCTGGTTGGGTGCGCATAGGAAAAAGTGCTCTTGGCAGCTAAAGAGTGCCGCGTTGAGCACTGCGCACGAAGAAATAAGCACCTGCAACGTTTGGTTTAGGTTTTAGGTGCATTTTTAATTTTATTGCTTAAATCGCATTTTCTCGACGAGCTGAGCACGTTTTTTGAAATGGGCTCCTCCCGTCGCTCTGGTTGGGTGCGCACAGTAAAAAGAGCTCCTGGCAGCTAGAGAGTGCCGCGTTGACCACTGCGCACGAAGAAATAAGCACCTGCAACGTTTGGTTTAGGTTTTAGATGCATTTTTTATTTTATTGCTTAAATCGCATTCTCTCGACGAGCTGAGCACGTTTTCTGAAATGTGCTCCTCCCGTCGCTCTGGTTGGGTGCACACAGTAAAAAGAGCTCCTGGCAGCTAGGGAGTGCCGCGTTGACCGCTGCGCACGAAGAAATAAGCACCTGCAACGTTTGGTTTAGGTTTTAGGTGCATTTTTTATTTTATTGCTTAAATCGCATTCTCTCGACGAGCTGAGCACGTTTTCTGAAATGTGCTCCTCCCGTCGCTCTGGTTGGGTGCGCGTAGTAAAAAGTGCTCCTGGCAGGTAGAGAGTGCCGCGTTGACCACTGCGCATGAAGAAATAAGCACCTGCAACGTTTGGTTTAGGTTTTAGGTGCATTTTTAATTTTATTGCTTAATTCGCATTTTCTCGACAAGCTGAGCACGTTTTCTGAAATGTGCTCCTCCCGTCGCTCTGGTTGGGTGCGCATAGGAAAAAGTGCTCTTGGCAGCTAGAGAGTGCCGCGTTGACCACTGCGCTTGAAGAAATAACCACCTGCAACGTTTGGTTTAGGTTTTAGGTGCATTTTTAATTTTATTGCTTAAATCGCATTTTCTCGACAAGCTGAGCACGTTTTCTGAAATGTGCTCCTCCCGTCGCTCTGGTTGGGTGCGCATAGGAAAAAGTTCTCCTGGCAGCTAGAGAGTTCCGCGTTGACCACTGCGCATGAAGAAATAAGCACCTGCAACGTTTGGTTTAGGTTTTAGGTGCATTTTTAATTTTATTGCTTAAATCGCATTCTCTCGACGAGCTGAGCACGTTTTCTGAAATGTGCTCCTCCCGTCGCTCTGGTTGGGTGCGCACAGTAAAAAGTGCTCTTGGCAGCTCGGGAGTGCCGCGTTGACCACTGCGCATGAAGAAATAAGCACCCGCAACGTTTGGTTTAGGTTTTAGGTGCATTTTTAATTTTATTGCTTAAAATCGCATTTTCTCGACGAGCTGAGCACGTTTTCTGAAATGTGCTCCTCCCGTCGCTCTGGTTGGGCGCGCATAGTAAAAAGTGCTCCTGGCAGCTAGAGAGTGCCCCGTTGACCACTGCGCAAGAAGAAATAAGCACCTGCAACGTTTGGTTTAGGTTTTAGGTGCATTTTTAATTTTATTGCTTAAATCGCATTTTCTCGACAAGCTGAGCACGTTTTCTGAAATGTGCTCCTCCCGTCGCTCTGGTTGGGTGCGCACAGTAAAAAGAGCTCCTGGCAGCTAGGGAGTGCCGCGTTGACCACTGCGCACGAAGAAATAAGCACCTGCAACGTTTGGTTTAGGTTTTAGGTGCATTTTTAATTTTATTGCTTAAATCGCATTCTCTCGACGAGCTGAGCACGTTTTCTGAAATGTGCTCCTCCCGTCACTCTGGTTGGGTGCGCACAGTAAAAAGTGCTCCTGGCAGCCAGGGAGTGCCGCGTTGAGCACTACGCACGAAGAAATAAGCACCTGCAACGTTTGGTTTAGGTTTTAGGTGCATTTTTAATTTTATTGCTTAAATCGCATTCTCTCGACGAGCTGAGCACGTTTTCTGAAATGTGCTCCTCCCGTCGCTCTGGTTGGGTGCGCACAGTAAAAAGTGCTCTTGGCAGCTCGGGAGTGCCGCGTTGACCACTGCGCATGAAGAAATAAGCACCTGCAACGTTTGGTTTAGGTTTTAGGTGCATTTTTAATTTTATTGCTTAAATCGCATTTTCTCGACGAGCTGAGCACGTTTTCTGAAATGTGCTCCTCCCGTCGCTCTGGTTGGGCGCGCATAGTAAAAAGTGCTCCTGGCAGCTAGAGAGTGCCGCGTTGACCACTGCGCAAGAAGAAATAAGCACCTGCAACGTTTGGTCTAGGTTTTAGGTGCATTTTTAATTTTATTGCTTAAATCGCATTTTCTCGACAAGCTGAGCACGTTTTCTGAAATGTGCTCCTTCCGTCGCTCTGGTTGGGTGCGCACAGTAAAAAGAGCTCCTGGCAGCTAGGGAGTGCCGCGTTGACCACCGCGCACGAAGAAATAAGCACCTGCAACGTTTGGTTTAGGTTTTAGGTGCATTTTTAATTTTATTGCTTAAATCGCATTCTCTCGACGAGCTGAGCACGTTTTCTGAAATGTGCTCCTCCCGTCGCTCTGGTTGGGCGCGCATAGTAAAAAGTGCTCCTGGCAGCTAGAGAGTGCCGCGTTGACCACTGCGCATGAAGAAATAAGCACCTGCAACGTTTGGTTTAGGTTTTAGGTGCATTTTTAATTTTATTGCTTAAATCGCATTTTCTCGACAAGCTGAGCACGTTTTCTGAAATGTGCTCCTCCCGTCACTCTGGTTGGGTGCGCAGAGTAAAAAGTGCTCTTGGCAGCTAGAGAGTGCCGCGTTGACCACTGCGCATGAAGAAATAACCACCTGCAACGTTTGGTTTAGGTTTTAGGTGCATTTTTAATTTTATTGCTTAAATCGCATTTTCTCGACGAGCTGAGCACGTTTTCTGAAATGTGCTCCTCCCGTCACTCTGGTTGGGTGCGCATAGTAAAAAGTCCTCTTGGCAGCTAAAGAGTGCCGCGTTGAGCACTGCGCACGAAGAAATAAGCACCTGCAACGTTTGGTTTAGGTTTTAGGTGCATTTTTAATTTTATTGCTTAAATTGCATTTTCTCGACGAGCTGAGCACGTTTTTTGAAATGGGCTCCTCCCGTCGCTCTGGTTGGGTGCGCACAGTAAAAAGAGCTCCTGGCAGCTAGAGAGTGCCGCGTTGACCACTGCGCACGAAGAAATAAGCACCTGCAACGTTTGGTTTAGGTTTTAGGTGCATTTTTTATTTTATTGCTTAAATCGCATTCTCTCGACGAGCTGAGCACGTTTTCTGAAATGTGCTCCTCCCGTCGCTCTGGTTGGGAGCACACAGTAAAAAGAGCTCCTGGCAGCTAGGGAGTGCCGCGTTGACCGCTGCGCACGAAGAAATAAGCACCTGCAACGTTTGGTTTAGGTGCATTTTTTATTTTATTGCTTAAATCGCATTCTCTCGACGAGCTGAGCACGTTTTCTGAAATGTGCTCCTCCCGTCGCTCTGGTTGGGTGCGCGTAGTAAAAAGTGCTCCTGGCAGCTAGAGAGTGCCGCGTTGACCACTGCGCATGAAGAAATAAGCACCTGCAACGTTTGGTTTAGGTTTTAGGTGCATTTTTAATTTTATTGCTTAAATCGCATTTTCTCGACGAGCTGAGCACGTTTTCTGAAATGTGCTCCTCCCGTCGCTCTGGTTGGGTGCGCACAGTAAAAAATGCTCTTGGCAGCTAGAGAGTGCCGCGTTGACCACTGCGCATGAAGAAATAAGCACCTGCAACGTTTGGTTTAGGTTTTATGTGCATTTTTAATTTTATTGCTTAAATCGCATTTTCTCGACGAGCTGAGCACGTTTTCTGAAATGTGCTCCTCCCGTCACTCTGGTTGGGTGCGCACAGTAAAAAGTGCTCCTGGCAGCTAGGGAGTGCCGCGTTGAGCACTGCGCACGAAGAAATAAGCACCTGCAACCTTTGGTTTAGGTTTTAGGTGCATTTTTAATTTTATTGCTTAAATCGCATTTTCTCGACGAGCTGAGCACGTTTTCTGAAATGGGCTCCTCCCGTCGCTCTGGTTGGGTGCGCACAGTAAAAAGAGCTCCTGGCAGCTAGGGAGTTCCGCGTTGACCACTGCGCACGAAGAAATAAGCACCTGCAACGTTTGGTTTAGGTTTTAGGTGCATTTTTTATTTTATTGCTTAAATCGCATTCTCCTGACGAGCTGAGCACGTTTTCTGAAATGTGCCCTCCCGTCGCTCTGGTTGGGTCCACACAGTAAAAAGAGCTCCTGGCAGCTAGGGAGTGCCGCGTTGACCGCTGCGCACGAAGAAATAAGCACCTGCAACGTTTGGTTTAGGTTTTAGGTGCATTTTTTATTTTATTGCTTAAATCGCATTCTCTCGACGAGCTGAGCACGTTTTCTGAAATGTGCTCCTCCCGTCGCTCTGGTTGGGTGCGCGTAGTAAAAAGTGCTCCTGGCAGCTAGAGAGTGCCGCGTTGACCACTGCGCATGAAGAAATAAGCACCTGCAACGTTTGGTCTAGGTTTTAGGTGCATTTTTAATTGTATTGCTTAAATCGCATTTTCTCGACGAGCTGAGCACGTTTTCTGAAATGTGCTCCTCCCGTCGCTCTGGTTGGGTGCGCACAGTAAAAAGTGCTCTTGGCAGCTAGAGAGTGCCGCGTTGACCACTGCGCATGAAGAAATAAGCACCTGCAACGTTTGGTTTAGGTTTTAGGTGCATTTTTAATTTTATTGCTTAAATCGCATTTTCTCGACGAGCTGAGCACGTTTTCTGAAATGTGCTCCTCCCGTCACTCTGGTTGGGTGCGCACAGTAAAAAGTGCTCCTGGCAGCTAGAGAGTGCCGCGTTGACCACTGCGCATGAAGAAATAAGCACCCGCAACGTTTGGTTTAGGTTTTAGGTGCATTTTTAATCTTATTGCTTAAATCGCATTTTCTCGACGAGCTGAGCACGTTTTCTGAAATGTGCTCCTCCCGTCACTCTGGTTGGGTGCGCACAGTAAAAAGTGCTCTTGGCAGCTAGAGAGTGCCGCGTTGACCACTGCGCATGAAGAAATAAGCACCTGCAACGTTTGGTTTAGGTTTTAGGTGCATTTTTAATTTTATTGCTTAAATCGCATTTTCTCGACGAGCTGAGCACGTTTTCTGAAATGTGCTCCTCCCGTCGCTCTGGTTGTGCGCGCATAGTAAAAAGTGCTCCTGGCAGCTAGAGAGTGCCGCGTTGACCACTGCACATGGAGAAATAAGCACCTGCAACGTTTGGTTTAGGTTTTAGGTGCATTTTTTATTTTATTGCTTAAATCGCATTCTCTCGACGAGCTGAGCACGTTTTCTGAAATGTGCTTCTCCCGTCGCTCTGGTTGGGTGCGCGTAGTAAAAAGTGCTCCTGGCAGCTAAAGAGTGCCGCGTTGACCACTGCGTATGAAGAAATAAGCACCTGCAACGTTTGGTTTAGGTTTTAGGTGCATTTTTAATTCTATTGCTTAAATCGCATTTTCTCGACGAGCTGAGCACGTTTTCTGAAATGTGCTCCTCCCGTCACTCTGGTTGGGTGCGCACAGTAAAAAGTGCTCCTGGCAGCTAGGGAGTGCCGCGTTGAGCACTGCGCACGAAGAAATAAGCACCTGCAACGTTTGGTTTAGGTTTTAGGTGCATTTTTAATTTTATTGCTTAAATCGCATTTTCTCGACCAGCTGAGCACGTTTTCTGAAATGTGCTCCTCCCGTCACTCTGGTTGGGTGCGCACAGTAAAAAGTGCTCCTGGCAGCTAGGGAGTGCCGCGTTGAGCACTGCGCACGAAGAAATAAGCACCTGCAACGTTTGGTTTAGGTTTTAGGTGCATTTTTAATTTTATTGCTTAAATCGCATTTTCTCGACGAGCTGAGCACGTTTTCTGAAATGTGCTCCTCCCGTCACTCTGGTTGGGTGCGCACAGTAAAAAGTGCTCTTGGCAGCTAGAGAGTGCCGCGTTGACCACTGCGCATGAAGAAATAAGCACCTGCAACGTTTGGTTTAGGTTTTAGGTGCATTTTTAATTTTATTGCTTAAATCGCATTTTCTCGACGAGCTGAGCACGTTTTCTGAAATGTGCTCCTCCCGTCGCTCTGGTTGGGTGCGCACAGTAAAAAGAGCTCCTGGCAGCTAGGGAGTGCCGCGTTGACCACTGCGCACGAAGAAATAAGCACCTGCAACGTTTGGTTTGGGTTTTAGGTGCATTTTTAATTTTATTGCTTAAATCGCATTCTCTCGACGAGCTGAGCACGTTTTCTGAAATGTGCTCCTCCCGTCGCTCTGGTTGTGCGCGCATAGTAAAAAGTGCTCCTGGCAGCGAGAGAGTGCCGCGTTGACCACTGCGCATGAAGAAATAACCACCTGCAACGTTTGGTTTAGGTTTTAGGTGCATTTTTAATTTTATTGCTTAAATCGCATTTTCTCGACGAGCTGAGCACGTTTTCTGAAATGTGCTCCTCCCGTCACTCTGGTTGGGCGCGCATAGTAAAAAGTGCTCTTGGCAGCTAGAGAGTGCCGCTTCCACCACTGCGCATGAAGAAATAAGCACCTGCAACGTTTGGTTTAGGTTTTAGGTGCATTTTTAATTTTATTGCTTAAATCGCATTCTCTCGACGAGCTGAGCACGTTTTCTGAAATGTGCTCCTCCCGTCGCTCTGGTTGGGTGCGCGTAGTAAAAAGTCCTCCTGGCAGCTAGAGAGTGCCGCGTTGACCACTGCGCATGAAGAAATAAGCACCTGCAACGTTTGGTTTAGGTTTTAGGAGCATTTTTAATTTTATTGCTTAAAGCGCATTTTCTCGACGAGCTGAGCACGTTTTCTGAAATGTGCTCCTCCCGTCACTCTGGTTGGGTGCGCATAGTAAAAAGTGCTCTTGGCAGCTAGAGAGTGCCGCGTTGACCACTGCGCTTGAAGAAATAACCACCTGCAACGTTTGGTTTAGGTTTTGGGTGCATTTTTAATTTTATTGCTTAAATCGCATTTTCTCGACGAGCTGAGCACGTTTTCTGAAATGTGCTCCTCCCGTCACTCTGGTTGGGTGCGCACAGTAAAAAGTGCTCCTGGCAGCTAGGGAGTGCCGCGTTGAGCACTGCGCACGAAAAATAAGCACCTGCAACGTTTGGTTTAGGTTTTAGCTGCATTTTTAATTTTATTGCTTAAATCGCATTTTCTCGACGAGCTGAGCACGTTTTCTGAAATGTGCTCCTCCCGTCGCTCTGGTTGGGTGCGCACAGTAAAAAGAGCTCCTGGCAGCTAGGGAGTGCCGCGTTGAGCACTGCGCACGAAGAAATAAGCACCTGCAACGTTTGGTTTAGGTTTTAGGTGCATTTTTAATTTTATTGCTTAAATCGCATTTTCTCGACGAGCTGAGCACGTTTTCTGAAATGGGCTCCTCCCGTCGCTCTGGTTGGGTGCGCACAGTAAAAAGAGCTCCTGGCAGCTAGGGAGTTCCGCGTTGACCACTGCGCACGAAGAAATAAGCACCTGCAACGTTTGGTTTAGGTTTTAGGTGCATTTTTTATTTTATTGCTTAAATCGCATTCTCTCGACGAGCTGAGCACGTTTTCTGAAATGTGCTCCTCCCGTCGCTCTGGTTGGGTGCACACAGTAAAAAGAGCTCCTGGCAGCTAGGGAGTGCCGCGTTGACCACTGCGCACGAAGAAATAAGCACCTGCGACGTTTGGTTTAGGTTTTAGGTGCATTTTTATTTTATTGCTTAAATCGCATTTTCTCGACGAGCTGAGCACGTTTTCTGAAATGTGCTCCTCCCGTCGCTCTGGTTGGGCGCGCATAGTAAAAAGTGCTCCTGGCAGCTAAAGAGTGCCGCGTTGACCACTGCGCATGAAGAAATAAGCACCTGCAACGTTTGGTTTAGGTTTTAGGTGCATTTTTAATTTTATTGCTTAAATCGCATTTTCTCGACGAGCTGAGCACGTTTTCTGAAATGTGTCCTCCCGTCACTCTGGTTTTGTGCGCACAGTAAAAAGTGCTCCTGGCAGCTAGGGAGTGCCGCGTTGACCACTGCGCACGAAGAAATAAGCACCTGCAACGTTTGGTTTATGTTTTAGGTGCATTTTTTATTTTATTGCTTAAATCGCATTCTCTCGACGAGCTGAGCACGTTTTCTGAAATGTGCTCCTCCCGTCGCTCTGGTTGGGTGCGCGTAGTAAAAAGTGCTCCTGGCAGCTAGAGAGTGCCGCGTTGACCACTGCGCATGAAGAAATAAGCACCTGCAACGTTTGGTTTAGGTTTTAGGTGCATTTTTAATCTTATTGCTTAAATCGCATTTTCTCGACGAGCTGAGCACGTTTTCTGAAATGTGCTCCTCCCGTCACTCTGGTTAGGTGCGCACAGTAAAAAGTGCTCTTGGCAGCTAGAGAGTGCCGCGTTGACCACTGCGCATGAAGAAATAAGCACCTGCAACGTTTGGTTTAGGTTTAAGGTGCATTTTTAATTTTATTGCTTAAATCGCATTTTCTCGACGAGCTGAGCACGTTTTCTGAAATGTGCTCCTCCCGTCACTCTGGTTGGGTGCGCACAGTAAAAAGTGCTCCTGGCAGCTAGAGAGTGCCGCGTTGACCACTGCGCATGAAGAAATAAGCACCTGCAACGTTTGATTTAGGTTTTAGGTGCATTTTTAATCTTATTGCTTAAATCGCATTTTCTCGACGAGCTGAGCACGTTTTCTGAAATGTGCTCCTCCCTTCGCTCTGGTTGGGTGCGCACAGTAAAAAGAGCTCCTGGCAGCTAGGGAGTGCCGCGTTGAGCACTGCGCACGAAGAAATAAGCACCTGCAACGTTTGGTTTAGTTTTTAGGTGCATTTTTAATTTTATTGCTTAAATCGCATTTTCTCGACCAGCTGAGCACGTTTTCTGAAATGTGCTCCTCCCGTCACTCTGGTTGGGTGCGCACAGTAAAAAGTGCTCCTGGCAGCTAGGGAGTGCCGCGTTGAGCACTGCGCTCGAAGAAATAAGCACCTGCAACGTTTGGTTTAGGTTTTAGGTGCATTTTTAATTTTATTGCTTAAATCGCATTTTCTCGACAAGCTGAGCACGTTTTCTGAAATGTGCTCCTCCCGTCACTCTGGTTGGGTGCGCAGAGTAAAAAGTGCTCTTGGCAGCTAGAGAGTGCCGCGTTGACCACTGCGCATGAAGAAATAAGCACCTGCAACGTTTGGTTTAGGTTTTAGGTGCATTTTTAATTTTATTGCTTAAATCGCATTTTCTCGACGAGCTGAGCACGTTTTCTGAAATGTGCTCCTCCCGTCGCTCTGGTTGGGTGCGCACAGTAAAAAGAGCTCCTGGCAGCTAGGGAGTGCCGCGTTGACCACTGCGCACGAAGAAATAAGCACCTGCAACGTTTGGTTTAGGTTTTAGGTGCATTTTTAATTTTATTGCTTAAATCGCATTCTCTCGACGAGCTGAGCACGTTTTCTGAAATGTGCTCCTCCCGTCGCTCTGGTTTGGTGCGCACAGTAAAAAGAGCTCCTGGCAGCTAGGGAGTGCCGCGTTGACCACTGCGCACGAAGAAATAAGCACCAGCAACGTTTGGTTTAGGTTTTAGGTGCATTTTTTATTTTATTTCTTAAATCGCATTCTCTCGACGAGCTGAGCACGTTTTCTGAAATGTGCTCCTCCCGTCGCTCTGGTTGGGTGCACACAGTAAAAAGAGCTCCTGGCAGCTAGGGAGTGCCGCGTTGACCACTGCGCACGAAGAAATAAGCACCTGCAACGTTTGGTTTAGGGTTTAGGTGCATTTTTTATTTTATTGCTTAAATCGCATTCTCTCGACGAGCTGAGCACGTTTTCTGAAATGTGCTCCTCCCGTCGCTCTGGTTGGGTGCGCGTAGTAAAAAGTGCTCCTGGCAGCTAGAGAGTGCCGCGTTGACCACTGCGCATGAAGAAATAAGCACCTGCAACGTTTGGTTTAGGTTTTAGGTGCATTTTTAATTTTATTGCTTAAATCGCATTTTCTCGACGAGCTGAGCACGTTTTCTGAAATGTGCTCCTCCCGTCGCTCTGGTTGGGTGCTTACAGTAAAAAGAGCTCCTGGCAGCTAGGGAGTTCCGCGTTGACCACTGCGCACGAAGAAATAAGCACCTGCAACGTTTGGTTTAGGTTTTAGGTGCATTTTTAATTTTATTGCTTAAATCGCATTCTCTCGACGAGCTGAGCACGTTTTCTGAAATGTGCTCCTCCCGTCGCTCTGGTTGGGTGCGCACAGTAAAAAGTGCTCTTGGCAGCTCGGGAGTGCCGCGTTGACCACTGCGCATGAAGAAATAAGCACTTGCAACGTTTGGTTTAGGTTTTAGGTGCATTTTTAATTTTATTGCTTAAATCGCATTTTCTCGACGAGCTGAGCACGTTTTCTGAAATGTGCTCCTCCCGTCGCTCTGGTTGGGCGTGCATAGTAAAAAGTGCTCCTGGCAGCTAGAGAGTGCCGCGTTGACCACTGCGCAAGAAGAAATAAGCACCTGCAACGTTTGGTTTAGGTTTTAGGTGCATTTTTAATTTTATTGCTTAAATCGCATTCTCTCGACGAGCTGAGCACGTTTTCTGAAATGTGCTCCTCCCGTCGCTCTGGTTGGGTGCGCACAGTAAAAAGAGCTCCTGGCAGCTAGGGAGTGCCGCTTTGACCACTGCGCACGAAGAAATAAGCACCTGCAACGTTTGGTTTAGGTTTTAGGTGCATTTTTAATTTTATTGCTTAAATCGCATTCTCACGACGAGCTGAGCACGTTTTCTGAAATGTGCTCCTCCCGTCACTCTGGTTGGGTGCGCACAGTAAAAAGTGCTCCTGGCAGCTAGGGAGTGCCGCGTTGAGCACTACGCACGAAGAAATAAGCACCTGCAACGTTTGGTTTAGGTTTTAGCTGCATTTTTAATTTTATTGCTTAAATCGCATTTTTCTCGACGAGCTGAGCACGTTTTCTGAAATGTGCTCCTCCCTTCGCTCTGGTTGGGTGCGCACAGTAAAAAGAGCTCCTGGCAGCTAGGGAGTGCCGCTTTGACCACTGCGCACGAAGAAATAAGCACCTGCAACGTTTGGTTTAGGTTTTAGGTGCATTTTTAATTTTATTGCTTAAATCGCATTCTCACGACGAGCTGAGCACGTTTTCTGAAATGTGCTCCTCCCGTCACTCTGGTTGGGTGCGCACAGTAAAAAGTGCTCCTGGCAGCTAGGGAGTGCCGCGTTGAGCACTACGCACGAAGAAATAAGCACCTGCAACGTTTGGTTTAGGTTTTAGCTGCATTTTTAATTTTATTGCTTAAATCGCATTTTCTCGACGAGCTGAGCACGTTTTCTGAAATGTGCTCCTCCCTTCGCTCTGGTTGGGTGCGCACAGTAAAAAGAGCTCCTGGCAGCTAGGGAGTTCCGCGTTGACCACTGCGCACGAAGAAATAAGCACCTGCAACGTTTGGTTTAGGTTTTAGGTGCATTTTTTAATTTTATTGCTTAAATCGCATTCTCTCGACGAGCTGAGCACGTTTTCTGAAATGTGCTCCTCCCGTCGCTCTGGTTGGGTGCGCACAGTAAAAAGTGCTCTTGGCAGCTCGGGAGTGCCGCGTTGACCACTGCGCATGAAGAAATAAGCACCTGCAACGTTTGGTTTAGGTTTTAGGTGCATTTTTAATTTTATTGCTTAAATCGCATTTTCTCGACGAGCTGAGCACGTTTTCTGAAATGTTTTCCTCCCGTCGCTCTGGTTGGGCGCGCATAGTAAAAAGTGCTCCTGGCAGCTAGAGAGTGCCGCGTTGACCACTGCGCAAGAAGAAATAAGCACCTGCAACGTTTGGTTTAGGTTTTAGGTGCATTTTTAATTTTATTGCTTAAATCGCATTTTCTCGACAAGCTGAGCACGTTTTCTGAAATGTGCTCCTCCCGTCGCTCTGGTTGGGTGCGCACAGTAAAAAGAGCTCCTGGCAGCTAAGGAGTGCCGCGTTGACCACTGCGCACGAAGAAATAAGCACCTGCAACGTTTGGTTTAGGTTTTAGGTGCATTTTTAATTTTATTGCTTAAATCGCATTCTCGACGAGCTGAGCACGTTTTCTGAAATGTGCTCCTCCCGTCGCTCTGGTTGGGCGCGCATAGTAAAAAGTGCTCCTGGCAGCTAGAGAGTGCCGCGTTGACCACTGCGCATGAAGAAATAAGCACCTGCAACGTTTGGTTTAGGTTTTAGGTGCATTTTTAATTTTATTGCTTAATTCGCATTTTCTCGACAAGCTGAGCACGTTTTCTGAAATGTGCTCCTCCCGTCGCTCTGGTTGGGTGCACACAGTAAAAAGAGCTCCTGGCAGCTAGGGAGTGCCGCGTTGAGCACTGCGCACGAAGAAATAAGCACCTGCAACGTTTGGTTTAGGTTTTAGGTGCATTTTTAATTTTATTGCTTAAATCGCATTTTCTCGACGAGCTGAGCACGTTTTCTGAAATGTGCTCCTCCCGTCACTCTGGTTGGGTGCGCACAGTAAAAAGTGCTCCTGGCAGCTAGGGAGTGCCGCGTTGAGCACTGCGCACGAAGAAATAAGCACCTGCAACGTTTGGTTTAGGTTTTAGGTGCATTTTTAATTTTATTGCTTAAATCGCATTTTCTCGACGAGCTGAGCACGTTTTCTGAAATGTGCTCCTCCCGTCGCTCTGGTTGGGTGCGCACAGTAAAAAGAGCTCCTGGCAGCTAGGGAGTGCCGCGTTGACCACTGCGCACGAAGAAATAAGCACCTGCAACGTTTGGTTTAGGTTTTAGGTGCATTTTTAATTTTATTGCTTAAATCGCATTCTCTCGACGAGCTGAGCACGTTTTCTGAAATGTGCTCCTCCCGTCGCTCTGGTTGGGTGCGCACAGTAAAAAGTGCTCTTGGCAGCTCGGGAGTGCCGCGTTGACCACTGCGCATGAAGAAATAAGCACCTGCAACGTTTGGTTTAGGTTTTAGGTGCATTTTTTATTTTATTGCTTAAATCGCATTGTCTCGACGAGCTGAGCACGTTTTCTGAAATGTGCTCCTCCCGTCGCTCTGGTTGGGTGCACACAGTAAAAAGAGCTCCTGGCAGCTAGGGAGTGCCGCGTTGACCACTGCGCACGAAGAAATAAGCACCTGCAACGTTTGGTTTAGGTTTTAGGTGCATGTTTTATTTTATTGCTTAAATCGCATTCTCTCGACGAGCTGAGCACGTTTTCTGAAATGTGCTCCTCCCGTCGCTCTGGTTGGGTGCGCGTAGTAAAAAGTGCTCCTGGCAGCTAGAGAGTGCCGCGTTGACCACTGCGCATGAAGAAATAAGCACCTGCAACGTTTGGTTTAGGTTTTAGGTGCATTTTTAATTTTATTGCTTAAATCGCATTTTCTCGACGAGCTGAGCACGTTTTCTGAAATGTGCTCCTCCCGTCACTCTGGTTGGGTGCGCACAGTAAAAAGTGCTCTTGGCAGCTAGAGAGTGCCGCGTTGACCACTGCGCATGAAGAAATAAGCACCTGCAACGTTTGGTTTAGGTTTTAGGTGCATTTTTAATTTTATTGCTTAAATCGCATTTTCTCGACGAGCTGAGCACGTTTTCTGAAATGTGCTCCTCCCGTCACTCTGGTTGGGTGCGCACAGTAAAAAGTGCTCCTGGCAGCTAGGGAGTGCCGCGTTGAGCACTGCGCACGAAGAAATAAGCACCTGCAACGTTTGGTTTAGGTTTTAGGTGCATTTTTAATTTTATTGCTTAAATCGCATTTTCTCGACGAGCTGAGCACGTTTTCTGAAATGTGCTCCTCCCGTCACTCTGGTTGGGTGCGCACAGTAAAAAGTGCTCCTGGCAGCTAGGGAGTGCCGCGTTGAGCACTGCGCACGAAGAAATAAGCACCTGCAACGTTTGGTTTAGGTTTTAGGTGCATTTTTAATTTTATTGCTTAAATCGCATTTTCTCGACCAGCTGAGCACGTTTTCTGAAATGTGCTCCTCCCGTCACTCTGGTTGGGTGCGCACAGTAAAAAGTGCTCCTGGGAGCTAGGGAGTGCCGCGTTGAGCACTGCGCACGAAGAAATAAGCACCTGCAACGTTTGGTTTAGGTTTTAGGTGCATTTTTAATTTTATTGCTTAAATCGCATTTTCTCGACGAGCTGAGCACGTTTTCTGAAATGTGCTCCTCCCGTCACTCTGGTTGGGTGCGCACAGTAAAAAGTGCTCTTGGCAGCTAGAGAGTGCCGCGTTGACCACTGCGCATGAAGAAATAAGCACCTGCAACGTTTGGTTTAGGTTTTAGGTGCATTTTTAATTTTATTGCTTAAATCGCATTTTCTCGACGAGCTGAGCACGTTTTCTGAAATGTGCTCCTCCCGTCGCTCTGGTTGGGTGCGCACAGTAAAAAGAGCTCCTGGCAGCTAGGGAGTGCCGCGTTGACCACTGCGCACGAAGAAATAAGCACCTGCAACGTTTGGTTTAGGTTTTAGGTGCATTTTTAATTTTATTGCTTAAATCGCATTCTCTCGACGAGCTGAGCACGTTTTCTGAAATGTGCTCCTCCCGTCGCTCTGGTTGGGTGCGCACAGTAAAAAGTGCTCTTGGCAGCTCGGGAGTGCCGCGTTGACCACTGCGCATGAAGAAATAAGCACCTGCAACGTTTGGTTTAGGTTTTAGGTGCATTTTTAATTTTATTGCTTAAATCGCATTTTCTCGACGAGCTGAGCACGTTTTCTGAAATGTGCTCCTCCCGTCGCTCTGGTTGGGCGCGCATAGTAAAAAGTGCTCCTGGCAGCTAGAGAGTGCCGCGTTGACCACTGCGCAAGAAGAAATAAGCACCTGCAACGTTTGGTCTAGGTTTTAGGTGCATTTTTAATTTTATTGCTTAAATCGCATTTTCTCGACAAGCTGAGCACGTTTTCTGAAATGTGCTCCTTCCGTCGCTCTGGTTGGGTGCGCACAGTAAAAAGACCTCCTGGCAGCTAGGGAGTGCCGCGTTGACCACTGCGCACGAAGAAATAAGCACCTGCAACGTTTGGTTTAGGTTTTAGGTGCATTTTTAATTTTATTGCTTAAATCGCATTCTCTCGACGAGCTGAGCACGTTTTCTGAAATGTGCTCCTCCCGTCGCTCTGGTTGGGCGCGCATAGTAAAAAGTGCTCCTGGCAGCTAGAGAGTGCCGCGTTGACCACTGCGCATGAAGAAATAAGCACCTGCAACGTTTGGTTTAGGTTTTAGGTGCATTTTTAATTTTATTGCTTAAATCGCATTTTCTCGACAAGCTGAGCACGTTTTCTGAAATGTGCTCCTCCCGTCACTCTGGTTGGGTGCGCACAGTAAAAAGTGCTCTTGGCAGCTAGAGAATGCCGCGTTGACCACTGCGCATGAAGAAATAACCACCTGCAACGTTTGGTTTAGGTTTTAGGTGCATTTTTAATTTTATTGCTTAAATCGCATTTTCTCGACGAGCTGAGCACATTTTCTGAAATGTGCTCCTCCCGTCACTCTGGTTGGGTGCGCATAGTAAAAAGTGCTCTTGGCAGCTAAAGAGTGCCGCGTTGACCACTGCGCACAAAGAAATAAGCACCTGCAACGTTTGGTTTAGGTTTTAGGTGCATTTTAAATTTTATTGCTTAAATCGCATTTTCTCGACGAGCTGAGCAAGTTTTCTGAAATGTGCTCCTCCCGTCGCTCTGGTTGTGCGCGCATAATAAAAAGTGCTCCTGGCAGCGAGAGAGTGCCGCGTTGACCACTGCCCATGAAGAAATAAGCACCTGCAACGTTTGGTTTAGGTTTTAGGTGCATTTTTAATTTTATTGCTTAAATCGCATTTTCTCGACGAGCTGAGCACGTTTTCTGAAATGTGCTCCTCCCGTCACTCTGGTTGGGTGCGCACAGTAAAAAGTGCTCTTGGCAGCTAGAGAGTGCCGCGTTGACCACTGCGCATGAAGAAATAACCACCTGCAACGTTTGGTTTAGGTTTTAGGTGCATTTTTAATTTTATTCCTTAAATTGCATTTTCTCGACGAGCTGAGCACGTTTTCTGAAATGTGCTCCTCCCGTCACTCTGGTTGGGTGCGCATAGTAAAAAGTGCTCTTGGCAGCTAAAGAGTGCCGCGTTGACCACTGCGCACAAAGAAATAAGCACCTGCAACGTTTGGTTTAGGTTTTAGGTGCATTTTAAATTTTATTGCTTTAAATCGCATTTTCTCGACGAGCTGAGCACGTTTTCTGAAATGTGCTCCTCCCGTCGCTCTGGTTGTGCGCGCATAGTAAAAAGTGCTCCTGGCAGCTAGAGAGTGCCGCGTTGACCACTGCACATGAAGAAATAAGCACCTGCAACGTTTGGTTTAGGTTTTAGGTGCATTTTTAATTTTATTGCTTAAATCGCATTTTCTCGACGAGCTGAGCAAGTTTTCTGAAATGTGCTCCTCCCGTCGCTCTGGTTGGGTGCGCACAGTAAAAAGTGCTCTTGGCAGCTAGAGAGTGCCGCGTTGACCACTGCGCATGAAGAAATAAGCACCTGCAACGTTTGGTTTAGGTTTTAGGTGCATTTTTAATTTTATTGCTTAAATCGCATTTTCTCGACGAGCTGAGCACGTTTTCTGAAATGTGCTCCTCCCGTCGCTCTGGTTGGGTGCGCACAGTAAAAAGTGCTCTTGGCAGCTAGAGAGTGCCGCGTTGACCACTGCGCATGAAGAAATAAGCACCTGCAACGTTTGGTTTAGGTTTTATGTGCATTTTTAATTTTATTGCTTAAATCGCATTTTCTCGACGAGCTGAGCACGTTTTCTGAAATGTGCTCCTCCCGTCACTCTGGTTGGGTGCGCACAGTAAAAAGTGCTCCTGGCAGCTAGGGAGTGCCGCGTTGAGCACTGCGCACGAAGAAATAAGCACCTGCAACGTTTGGTTTAGGTTTTAGGTGCATTTTTAATTTTATTGCTTAAATCGCATTTTCTCGACGAGCTGAGCACGTTTTCTGAAATGTGCTCCTCCCGTCACTCTGGTTGGGTGCGCACAGTAAAAAGTGCTCTTGGCAGCTAGAGAGTGCCGCGTTGACCACTGCGCATGAAGAAATAAGCACCTGCAACGTTTGGTTTAGGTTTTAGGTGCATTTTTAATTTTATTGCTTAAATCGCATTTTCTCGACGAGCTGAGCACGTTTTCTGAAATGTGCTCCTCCCGTCACTCTGGTTGGGTGCGCACAGTAAAAAGTGCTCTTGGCAGCTAGAGAGTGCCGCGTTGACCACTGCGTACGAAGAAATAAGCACCTGCAACGTTTGGTTTAGGTTTTAGATGCATTTTTTATTTTATTGCTTAAATCGCATTCTCTCGACGAGCTGAGCACGTTTTCTGAAATGTGCTCCTCCCGTCACTCTGGTTGGGTGCGCACAGTAAAAAGTGCTCCTGGCAGCTAGGGAGTGCCGCGTTGAGCACTACGCACGAAGAAATAAGCACCTGCAACGTTTGGTTTAGGTTTTAGCTGCATTTTTAATTTTATTGCTTAAATCGCATTTTCTCGACGAGCTGAGCACGTTTTCTGAAATGTGCTCCTCCCGTCACTCTGGTTGGGTGCGCACAGTAAAAAGTGCTCTTGGCAGCTAGAGAGTGCCGCGTTGACCACTGCGCATGAAGAAATAAGCACCTGCAACGTTTGGTTTAGGTTTTATGTGCATTTTTAATTTTATTGCTTAAATCGCATTTTCTCGACGAGCTGAGCACGTTTTCTGAAATGTGCTCCTCCCGTCACTCTGGTTGGGTGCGCACAGTAAAAAGTGCTCCTGGCAGCTAGGGAGTGCCGCGTTGAGCACTGCGCACGAAGAAATAAGCACCTGCAACGTTTGGTTTAGGTTTTAGGTGCATTTTTAATTTTATTGCTTAAATCGCATTTTCTCGACGAGCTGAGCACGTTTTCTGAAATGTGCTCCTCCCGTCACTCTGGTTGGGTGCGCACAGTAAAAAGTGCTCTTGGCAGCTAGAGAGTGCCGCGTTGACCACTGCGCATGAAGAAATAAGCACCTGCAACGTTTGGTTTAGGTTTTAGGTGCATTTTTAATTTTATTGCTTAAATCGCATTTTCTCGACAAGCTGAGCACGTTTTCTGAAATGTGCTCCTCCCGTCGCTCTGGTTGGGTGCGCATAGGAAAAAGTGCTCCTGGCAGCTAGAGAGTTCCGCGTTGACCACTGCGCATGAAGAAATAAGCACCTGCAACGTTTGGTTTAGGTTTTAGGTGCATTTTTAATTTTATTGCTTAAATCGCATTCTCTCGACGAGCTGAGCACGTTTTCTGAAATGTGCTCCTCCCGTCGCTCTGGTTGGGTGCGCACAGTAAAAAGTGCTCCTGGCAGCTAGGGAGTGCCGCGTTGAGCACTACGCACGAAGAAATAAGCACCTGCAACGTTTGGTTTAGGTTTTAGCTGCATTTTTAATTTTATTGCTTAAATCGCATTTTCTCGACGAGCTGAGCACGTTTTCTGAAATGTGCTCCTCCCGTCGCTCTGGTTGGGTGCGCACAGTAAAAAGAGCTCCTGGCAGCTAGGGAGTTCCGCGTTGACCACTGCGCACGAAGAAATAGGCACCTGCAACGTTTGGTTTAGGTTTTAGGTGCATTTTTAATTTTATTGCGTAAATCGCATTCTCTCGACGAGCTGAGCACGTTTTCTGAAATGTGCTCCTCCCGTCGCTCTGGTTGGGTGCGCACAGTCAAAAGTGCTCTTGGCAGCTCGGGAGTGCCGCGTTGACCACTGCGCATGAAGAAATAAGCACCTGCAACGTTTGGTTTAGGTTTTAGGTGCATTTTTAATTTTATTGCTTAAATCGCATTTTCTCGACGAGCTGAGCACGTTTTCTGAAATGTGCTCCTCCCGTCGCTCTGGTTGGGCGCGCATAGTAAAAAGTGCTCCTGGCAGCTAGAGAGTGCCGCGTTGACCACTGCGCAAGAAGAAATAAGCACCTGCAACGTTTGGTTTAGGTTTTAGGTGCATTTTTAATTTTATTGCTTAAATCGCATTTTCTCGACAAGCTGAGCACGTTTTCTGAAATGTGCTCCTCCCGTCGCTCTGGTTGGGTGCGCACAGTAAAAAGAGCTCCTGGCAGCTAGGGAGTGCCGCGTTGACCACTGCGCACGAAGAAATAAGCACCTGCAACGTTTGGTTTAGGTTTTAGGTGCATTTTTAATTTTATTGCTTAAATCGCATTCTCGACGAGCTGAGCACGTTTTCTGAAATGTGCTCCTCCCGTCGCTCTGGTTGGGCGCGCATAGTAAAAAGTGCTCCTGGCAGCTAGAGAGTGCCGCGTTGACCACTGCGCATGAAGAAATAAGCACCTGCAACGTTTGGTTTAGGTTTTAGGTGCATTTTTAATTTTATTGCTTAATTCGCATTTTCTCGACAAGCTGAGCACGTTTTCTGAAATGTGCTCCTCCCGTCGCTCTGGTTGGGTGCGCATAGGAAAAAGTGCTCTTGGCAGCTAGAGAGTGCCGCGTTGACCACTGCGCTTGAAGAAATAACCACCTGCAACCTTTGGTTTAGGTTTTAGGTGCATTTTTAATTTTATTGCTTAAATCGCATTTTCTCGACAAGCTGAGCACGTTTTCTGAAATGTGCTCCTCCCGTCGCTCTGGTTGGGTGCGCATAGGAAAAAGTGCTCCTGGCAGCTAGAGAGTTCCGCGTTGACCACTGCGCATGAAGAAATAAGCACCTGCAACGTTTGGTTTAGGTTTTAGGTGCATTTTTAATTTTATTGCTTAAATCGCATTCTCTCGACGAGCTGAGCACGTTTTCTGAAATGTGCTCCTCCCGTCGCTCTGGTTGGGTGCGCACAGAAAAAAAGTGCTCTTGGCAGCTCGGGAGTGCCGCGTTGACCACTGCGCATGAAGAAATAAGCACCCGCAACGTTTGGTTTAGGTTTTAGGTGCATTTTTAATTTTATTGCTTAAATCGCATTTTCTCGACGAGCTGAGCACGTTTTCTGAAATGTGCTCCTCCCGTCGCTCTGGTTGGGCGCGCATAGTAAAAAGTGCTCCTGGCAGCTAGAGAGTGCCGCGTTGACCACTGCGCAAGAAGAAATAAGCACCTGCAACGTTTGGTTTAGGTTTTAGGTGCATTTTTAATTTTATTGCTTAAATCGCATTTTCTCGACAAGCTGAGCACGTTTTCTGAAATGTGCTCCTCCCGTCGCTCTGGTTGGGTGCGCACAGTAAAAAGAGCTCCTGGCAGCTAGGGAGTGCCGCGTTGACCACTGCGCACGAAGAAATAAGCACCTGCAACGTTTGGTTTAGGTTTTAGGTGCATTTTTAATTTTATTGCTTAAATCGCATTCTCTCGACGAGCTGAGCACGTTTTCTGAAATGTGCTCCTCCCGTCACTCTGGTTGGGTGCGCACTGTAAAAAGTGCTCCTGGCAGCTAGGGAGTGCCGCGTTGTGCACTACGCACGAAGAAATAAGCACCTGCAACGTTTGGTTTAGGTTTTAGCTGCATTTTTAATTTTATTGCTTAAATCGCATTTTCTCGACGAGCTGAGCACGTTTTCTGAAAAGTGCTCCTCCCGTCGCTCTGGTTGTGCGCGCATAGTAAAAAGTGCTCCTGGCAGCGAGAGAGTGCCGCGTTGACCACTGCACATGAAGAAATAAGCACCTGCAACGTTTGGTTTAGGTTTTAGGTGCATTTTTAATTTTATTGCTTAAATCGCATTTTCTCGATGAGCTGAGCACGTTTTCTGAAATGTGCTCCTCCCGTCGCTCTGGTTGGGTGCGCATAGTAAAAAGTGCTCTTGGCAGCTAGAGAGTGCCGCGTTGACCACTGCGCATGAAGAAATAAGCACCTGCAACGTTTGGTTTAGGTTTTAGGTGCATTTTTAATTTTATTGCTTAAATCGCATTTTCTCGACGAGCTGAGCACGTTTTCTGAAATGTGCTCCTCCCGTCACTCTGGTTGGGTGCGCACAGTAAAAAGTGCTCCTGGCAGCTAGGGAGTGCCGCGTTGAGCACTGCGCACGAAGAAATAAGCACCTGCAACGTTTGGTTTAGGTTTTAGGTGCATTTTTAATTTTATTGCTTAATTCGCATTTTCTCGACGAGCTGAGCACGTTTTCTGAAATGTGCTCCTCCCGTCACTCTGGTTGGGTGCGCACAGTAAAAAGTGCTCTTGGCAGCTAGAGAGTGCCGCGTTGACCACTGCGCATGAAGAAATAAGCACCTGCAACGTTTGGTTTAGGTTTTAGGTGCATTTTTGATTTTATTGCTTAAATCGCATTTTCTCGACGAGCTGAGCACGTTTTCTGAAATGTGCTCCTCCCGTCACTCTGGTTGGGTGCGCACAGTAAAAAGTGCTCTTGGCAGCTAGAGAGTGCCGCGTTGACCACTGCGCATGAAGAAATAACCACCTGCAACGTTTGGTTTAGGTTTTAGGTGCATTTTTAATTTTATTGCTTAAATCGCATTTTCTCGACGAGCTGAGCACGTTTTCTGAAATGTGCTCCTCCCGTCACTCTGGTTGGGTGCGCATAGTAAAAAGTGCTCTTGGCAGCTAAAGAGTGCCGCGTTGACCACTGCGCACAAAGAAATAAGCACCTGCAACGTTTGGTTTAGGTTTTAGGTGCATTTTAAATTTTATTGCTTAAATCGCATTCTCTCGACGAGCTGAGCACGTTTTCTGAAATGTGCTCCTCCCATCGCTCTGGTTGGGTGCACACAGTAAAAAGAGCTCCTGGCAGCTAGGGAGTGCCGCGTTGACCGCTGCGCACGAAGAAATAAGCACCTGCAACGTTTGGTTTAGGTTTTAGGTGCATTTTTTATTTTATTGCTTAAATCGCATTCTCTCGACGAGCTGAGCACGTTTTCTGAAATGTGCTCCTCCCGTCGCTCTGGTTGGGTGCGCACAGTAAAAAGTGCTCTTGGCAGCTAGAGAGTGCCGCGTTGACCACTGCGCATGAAGAAATAAGCACCTGCAACGTTTGGTTTAGGTTTTAGGTGCATTTTTAATTTTATTGCTTAAATCGCATTTTCTCGACGAGCTGAGCACGTTTTCTGAAATGTGCTCCTCCCGTCACTCTGGTTGGGTGCGCACAGTAAAAAGTGCTCCTGGCAGCTAGGGAGTGCCGCGTTGAGCACTGCGCACGAAGAAATAAGCACCTGCAACGTTTGGTTTAGGTTTTAGGTGCATTTTTAATTTTATTGCTTAAATCGCATTTTCTCGACGAGCTGAGCACGTTTTCTGAAATGTGCTCCTCCCGTCACTCTGGTTGGGTGCGCACAGTAAAAAGTGCTCCTGGCAGCTAGGGAGTGCCGCGTTGAGCACTACGCACGAAGAAATAAGCACCTGCAACGTTTGGTTTAGGTTTTAGCTGCATTTTTAATTTTATTGCTTGAATCGCATTTTCTCGACGAGCTGAGCACGTTTTCTGAAATGTGCTCCTCCCGTCGCTCTGGTTGGGTGCGCACAGTAAAAAGAGCTCCTGGCAGCTAGGGAGTTCCGCGTTGACCACTGCGCACGAAGAAATAAGCACCTGCAACGTTTGGTTTAGGTTTTAGGTGCATTTTTAATTTTATTGCTTAAATCGCATTCTCTCGACGAGCTGAGCACGTTTTCTGAAATGTGCTCTTCCCGTCGCTCTGGTTGGGTGCGCACAGTAAAAAGTGCTCTTGGCAGCTCGGGAGTGCCGCGTTGACCACTGCGCATGAAGAAATTAGCACCTGCAACGTTTGGTTTAGGTTTTAGGTGCATTTTTAATTTTATTGCTTAAATCGCATTTTCTCGACGAGCTGAGCACGTTTTCTGAAATGTGCTCCTCCCGTCGCTCTGGTTGGGCGCGCACAGTAAAAAGTGCTCCTGGCAGCTAGAGAGTGCCGCGTTGACCACTGCGCATGAAGAAATAAGCACCTGCAACGTTTGGTTTAGGTTTTAGGTGCATTTTTAATTTTATTGCTTAAATCGCATTCTCTCGACGAGCTGAGCAGGTTTTCTGAAATGTGCTCCTCCCGTCGCTCTGGTTGGGCGCGCATAGTAAAAAGTGCTCCTGGCAGCCTGAGAGTGCCGCGTTGACCACTGCGCATGAAGAAATAAGCACCTGCAACGTTTGGTTTAGGTTTTAGGTGCATTTTTAATTTTATTGCTTAATTCGCATTTTCTCGACAAGCTGAGCACATTTTCTGAAATGTGCTCCTCCCGTCGCTCTGGTTGGGTGCGCATAGGAAAAAGTGCTCCTGGCAGCTAGAGAGTTCCGCGTTGACCACTGCGCATGAAGAAATAAGCACCTGCAACGTTTGGTTTAGGTTTTAGGTGCATTTTTAATTTTATTGCTTAAATCGCATTCTCTCGACGAGCTGAGCACGTTTTCTGAAATGTGCTCCTCCCGTCGCTCTGGTTGGGTGCGCACAGTAAAAAGTGCTCTTGGCAGCTCGGGAGTGCCGCGTTGACCACTGCGCATGAAGAAATAAGCACCCGCAACGTTTGGTTTAGGTTTTAGGTGCATTTTTAATTTTATTGCTTAAATCGCATTTTCTCGACGAGCTGAGCACGTTTTCTGAAATGTGCTCCTCCCGTCGCTCTGGTTGGGTGCGCGTAGTAAAAAGTGCTCCTGGCAGCTAGGGAGTGCCGCGTTGACCACTGCTCATGAAGAAATAAGCACCTGCAACGTTTGGTTTAGGTTTTAGGTGCATTTTTAATTTTATTGCTTAAATCGCATTCTCTCGACGAGCTGAGCACGTTTTCTGAAATGTGCTCCTCCCGTCGCTCTGGTTGGGTGCTTACAGTAAAAAGAGCTCCTGGCAGCTAGGGAGTTCCGCGTTGACCACTGCGCACGAAGAAATAAGCACCTGCAACGTTTGGTTTAGGTTTTAGGTGCATTTTTAATTTTATTGCTTAAATCGCATTCTCTCGACGAGCTGAGCACGTTTTCTGAAATGTGCTCATCCCGTCACTCTGGTTGGGTGCGCACAGTAAAAAGTGCTCCTGGCAGCTAGGGAGTGCCGCGTTGAGCACTGCGCACGAAGAAATAAGCACTTGCAACGTTTGGTTTAGGTTTTAGGTGCATTTTTAATTTTATTGCTTAAATCGCATTTTCTCGACGAGCTGAGCACGTTTTCTGAAATGTGCTCCTCCCGTCACTCTGGTTGGGTGTGCACAGTAAAAAGTGCTCTTGGCAGCTAGAGAGTGCCGCGTTGACCACTGCGCATGAAGAAATAAGCACCTGCAACGTTTGGTTTAGGTTTTAGGTGCATTTTTAATTTTATTGCTTAAATCGCATTTTCTCGACGAGCTGAGCACGTTTTCTGAAATGTGCTCCTCCCGTCGCTCTGGTTGGGTGCGCACAGTAAAAAGAGCTCCTGGCAGCTAGGGAGTGCCGCGTTGACCACTGCGCACGAAGAAATAAGCACCTGCAACGTTTGGTTTAGGTTTTAGGTGCATTTTTAATTTTATTGCTTAAATCGCATTCTCTCGACGAGCTGAGCACGTTTTCTGAAATGTGCTCCTCCCGTCGCTCTGGTTGGGTGCGCACAGTAAAAAGTGCTCTTGGCAGCTCGGGAGTGCCGCGTTGACCACTGCGCATGAAGAAATAAGCACCTGCAACGTTTGGTTTAGGTTTTAGGTGCATTTTTTATTTTATTGCTTAAATCGCATTGTCTCGACGAGCTGGGCACGTTTTCTGAAATGTGCTCCTCCCGTCGCTCTGGTTGGGTGCACACAGTAAAAAGAGCTCCTGGCAGCTAGGGAGTGCCGCGTTGACCACTGCGCACGAAGAAATAAGCACCTGCAACGTTTGGTTTAGGTTTTAGGTGCATGTTTTATTTTATTGCTTAAATCGCATTCTCTCGACGAGCTGAGCACGTTTTCTGAAATGTGCTCCTCCCGTCGCTCTGGTTGGGTGCGCGTAGTAAAAAGTGCTCCTGGCAGCTAGAGAGTGCCGCGTTGACCACTGCGCATGAAGAAATAAGCACCTGCAACGTTTGGTTTAGGTTTTAGGTGCATTTTTAATTTTATTGCTTAAATCGCATTTTCTCGACGAGCTGAGCACGTTTTCTGAAATGTGCTCCTCCCGTCACTCTGGTTGGGTGCGCACAGTAAAAAGTGCTCTTGGCAGCTAGAGAGTGCCGCGTTGACCACTGCGCATGAAGAAATAAGCACCTGCAACGTTTGGTTTAGGTTTTAGGTGCATTTTTAATTTTATTGCTTAAATCGCATTTTCTCGACGAGCTGAGCACGTTTTCTGAAATGTGCTCCTCCCGTCACTCTGGTTGGGTGCGCACAGTAAAAAGTGCTCCTGGCAGCTAGGGAGTGCCACGTTGAGCACTGCGCACGAAGAAATAAGCACCTGCAACGTTTGGTTTAGGTTTTAGGTGCATTTTTAATTTTATTGCTTAAATCGCATTTTCTCGACGAGCTGAGCACGTTTTCTGAAATGTGCTCCTCCCGTCACTCTGGTTGGGTGCGCACAGTAAAAAGTGCTCCTGGCAGCTAGGGAGTGCCGCGTTGAGCACTGCGCACGAAGAAATAAGCACCTGCAACGTTTGGTTTAGGTTTTAGGTGCATTTTTAATTTTATTGCTTAAATCGCATTTTCTCGACGAGCTGAGCACGTTTTCTGAAATGTGCTCATCCCGTCACTCTGGTTGGGTGCGCACAGTAAAAAGTGCTCCTGGCAGCTAGGGAGTGCCGCGTTGAGCACTGCGCACGAAGAAATAAGCACCTGCAACGTTTGGTTTAGGTTTTAGGTGCATTTTTAATTTTATTGCTTAAATCGCATTTTCTCGACGAGCTGAGCACGTTTTCTGAAATGTGCTCCTCCCGTCACTCTGGTTGGGTGTGCACAGTAAAAAGTGCTCTTGGCAGCTAGAGAGTGCCGCGTTGACCACTGCGCATGAAGAAATAAGCACCTGCAACGTTTGGTTTAGGTTTTAGGTGCATTTTTAATTTTATTGCTTAAATCGCATTTTCTCGACGAGCTGAGCACGTTTTCGGAAATGTGCTCCTCCCGTCGCTCTGGTTGGGTGCGCACAGTAAAAAGAGCTCCTGGCAGCTAGGGATTGCCGCGTTGACCACTGCGCACGAAGAAATAAGCACCTGCAACGTTTGGTTTAGGTTTTAGGTGCATTTTTAATTTTATTGCTTAAATCGCATTCTCTCGACGAGCTGAGCACGTTTTCTGAAATGTGCTCCTCCCGTCGCTCTGGTTGGGTGCGCACAGTAAAAAGTGCTCTTGGCAGCTCGGGAGTGCCGCGTTGACCACTGCGCATGAAGAAATAAGCACCTGCAACGTTTGGTTTAGGTTTTAGGTGCATTTTTTATTTTATTGCTTAAATCGCATCGTCTCGACGAGCTGAGCACGTTTTCTGAAATGTGCTCCTCCCGTCGCTCTGGTTGGGTGCACACAGTAAAAAGAGCTCCTGGCAGCTAGGGAGTGCCGCGTTGACCACTGCGCACGAAGAAATAAGCACCTGCAACGTTTGGTTTAGGTTTAAGGTGCATGTTTTATTTTATTGCTTAAATCGCATTCTCTCGACGAGCTGAGCACGTTTTCTGAAATGTGCTCCTCCCGTCGCTCTGGTTGGGTGCGCGTAGTAAAAAGTGCTCCTGGCAGCTAGAGAGTGCCGCGTTGACCACTGCGCATGAAGAAATAAGCACCTGCAACGTTTGGTTTAGGTTTTAGGTGCATTTTTAATTTTATTGCTTAAATCGCATTTTCTCGACGAGCTGAGCACGTTTTCTGAAATGTGCTCCTCCCGTCACTCTGGTTGGGTGCGCACAGTAAAAAGTGCTCTTGGCAGCTAGAGAGTGCCGCGTTGACCACTGCGCATGAAGAAATAAGCACCTGCAACGTTTGGTTTAGGTTTTAGGTGCATTTTTAATTTTATTGCTTAAATCGCATTTTCTCGACGAGCTGAGCACGTTTTCTGAAATGTGCTCCTCCCGTCACTCTGGTTGGGTGCGCACAGTAAAAAGTGCTCCTGGCAGCTAGGGAGTGCCGCGTTGAGCACTGCGCACGAAGAAATAGGCACCTGCAACGTTTGGTTTAGGTTTTAGGTGCATTTTTAATTTTATTGCGTAAATCGCATTCTCTCGACGAGCTGAGCACGTTTTCTGAAATGTGCTCCTCCCGTCGCTCTGGTTGGGTGCGCACAGTAAAAAGTGCTCTTGGCAGCTCGGGAGTGCCGCGTTGACCACTGCGCATGAAGAAATAAGCACCTGCAACGTTTGGTTTAGGTTTTAGGTGCATTTTTAATTTTATTGCTTAAATCGCATTTTCTCGACGAGCTGAGCACGTTTTCTGAAATGTGCTCCTCCCGTCGCTCTGGTTGGGCGCGCATAGTAAAAAGTGCTCCTGGCAGCTAGAGAGTGCCGCGTTGACCACTGCGCAAGAAGAAATAAGCACCTGCAACGTTTGGTCTAGGTTTTAGGTGCATTTTTAATTTTATTGCTTAAATCGCATTTTCTCGACAAGCTGAGCACGTTTTCTGAAATGTGCTCCTTCCGTCGCTCTGGTTGGGTGCGCACAGTAAAAAGAGCTCCTGGCAGCTAGGGAGTGCCGCGTTGACCACTGCGCACGAAGAAATAAGCACCTGCAACGTTTGGTTTAGGTTTTAGGTGCATTTTTAATTTTATTGCTTAAATCGCATTCTCTCGACGAGCTGAGCACGTTTTCTGAAATGTGCTCCTCCCGTCGCTCTGGTTGGGCGCGCATAGTAAAAAGTGCTCCTGGCAGCTAGAGAGTGCCGCGTTGACCACTGCGCACGAAGAAATAAGCACCTGCAACGTTTGGTTTAGGTTTTAGGTGCATTTTTAATTTTATTGCTTAAATCGCATTTTCTCGACGAGCTGAGCAAGTTTTCTGAAATGTGCTCCTCCCGTCGCTCTGGTTGTGCGCGCATAGTAAAAAGTGCTCCTGGCAGCTAGAGAGTGCCGCGTTGACCACTGCACATGAAGAAATAAGCACCTGCAACGTTTGGTTTAGGTTTTAGGTGCATTTTTAATTTTATTGCTTAAATCGCATTTTCTCGACGAGCTGAGCACGTTTTCTGAAATGTGCTCCTCCCGTCGCTCTGGTTGGGTGCGCATAGTAAAAAGTGCTCTTGGCAGCTCGGGAGTGCCGCGTTGACCACTGCGCATGAAGAAATAAGCACCTGCAACGTTTGGTTTAGGTTTTAGGTGCATTTTTAATTTTATTGCTTAAATCGCATTTTCTCGACGAGCTGAGCACGTTTTCTGAAATGTGCTCCTCCCGTCGCTCTGGTTGGGCGTGCATAGTAAAAAGTGCTCCTGGCAGCTAGAGAGTGCCGCGTTGACCACTGCGCAAGAAGAAATAAGCACCTGCAACGTTTGGTTTAGGTTTTAGGTGCATTTTTAATTTTATTGCTTAAATCGCATTCTCTCGACGAGCTGAGCACGTTTTCTGAAATGTGCTCCTCCCGTCGCTCTGGTTGGGTGCGCACAGTAAAAAGAGCTCCTGGCAGCTAGGGAGTGCCGCGTTGACCACTGCGCACGAAGAAATAAGCACCTGCAACGTTTGGTTTAGGTTTTAGGTGCATTTTTAATTTTATTGCTTAAATCGCATTCTCTCGACGAGCTGAGCACGTTTTCTGAAATGTGCTCCTCCCGTCACTCTGGTTGGGTGCGCACAGTAAAAAGTGCTCCTGGCTGCTAGGGAGTGCCGCGTTGAGCACTACGCACGAAGAAATAAGCACCTGCAACGTTTGGTTTAGGTTTTAGCTGCATTTTTAATTTTATTGCTTAAATCGCATTTTCTCGACCAGCTGAGCACGTTTTCTGAAATGTGCTCCTCCCTTCGCTCTGGTTGGGTGCGCACAGTAAAAAGAGCTCCTGGCAGCTAGGGAGTTCCGCGTTGACCACTGCGCACGAAGAAATAAGCACCTGCAACGTTTGGTTTAGGTTTTAGGTGCATTTTTAATTTTACTGCTTAAATCGCATTCTCTCGACGAGCTGAGCACGTTTTCTGAAATGTGCTCCTCCCGTCGCTCTGGTTGGGTGCGCACAGTAAAAAGAGCTCCTGGCAGCTAGGGAGTTCCGCGTTGACCACTGCGCACGAAGAAATAAGCACCTGCAACGTTTGGTTTAGGTTTTAGGTGCATTTTTAATTTTATTGCTTAAATCGCATTCTCTCGACGAGCTGAGCACGTTTTCTGAAATGTGCTCCTCCCGTCGCTCTGGTTGGGTGCGCACAGTAAAAAGTGCTCTTGGCAGCTAGAGAGTGCCGCGTTGACCACTGCGCACGAAGAAATAAGCACCTGCAACGTTTGGTTTAGGTTTTAGGTGCATTTTTAATTTTATTGCGTAAATCGCATTCTCTCGACGAGCTGAGCACATTTTCTGAAATGTGCTCCTCCCGTCGCTCTGGTTGGGTGCGCACAGTAAAAAGTGCTCTTGGCAGCTCGGGAGTGCCGCGTTGACCACTGCGCATGAAGAAATAAGCACCTGCAACGTTTGGTTTAGGTTTTAGGTGCATTTTTAATTTTATTGCTTAAATCGCATTTTCTCGACGAGCTGAGCACGTTTTCTGAAATGTGCTCCTCCCGTCGCTCTGGTTGGGCGCGCATAGTAAAAAGTGCTCCTGGCAGCTAGAGAGAGCCGCGTTGACCACTGCGCAAGAAGAAATAAGCACCTGCAACGTTTGGTCTAGGTTTTAGGTGCATTTTTAATTTTATTGCTTAAATCGCATTTTCTCGACAAGCTGAGCACGTTTTCTGAAATGTGCTTCTTCCGTCGCTCTGGTTGGGTGCGCACAGTAAAAAGAGCTCCTGGCAGCTAGGGAGTGCCGCGTTGACCACTGCGCACGAAGAAATAAGCACCTGCAACGTTTGGTTTAGGTTTTAGGTGCATTTTTAATTTTATTGCTTAAATTGCATTCTCTCGACGAGCTGAGCACGTTTTCTGAAATGTGCTCCTCCCGTCGCTCTTGTTGGGCGCGCATAGTAAAAAGTGCTCCTGGCAGCTAGAGAGTGCCGCGTTGACCACTGCGCACGAAGAAATAAGCACCTGCAACGTTTGGTTTAGGTTTTAGGTGCATTTTTAATTTTATTGCTTAAATCGCATTTTCTCGACGAGCTGAGCAAGTTTTCTGAAATGTGCTCCTCCCGTCGCTCTGGTTGTGCGCGCATAGTAAAAAGTGCTCCTGGCAGCTAGAGAGTGCCGCGTTGACCACTGCACATGAAGAAATAAGCACCTGCAACGTTTGGTTTAGGTTTTAGGTGCATTTTTAATTTTATTGCTTAAATCGCATTTTCTCGACGAGCTGAGCACGTTTTCTGAAATGTGCTCCTCCCGTCGCTCTGGTTGGGTGCGCATAGGAAAAAGTTCTCCTGGCAGCTAGAGAGTTCCGCGTTGACCACTGCGCATGAAGAAATAAGCACCTGCAACGTTTGGTTTAGGTTTTAGGTGCATTTTTAATTTTATTGCTTAAATCGCATTTTCTCGACAAGCTGAGCACGTTTTCTGAAATGTGCTCCTCCCGTCGCTCTGGTTGGGTGCGCATAGGAAAAAGTGCTCTTGGCAGCTTGAGAGTGCCGCGTTGACCACTGCGCTTGAAGAAATAACCACCTGCAACGTTTGGTTTAGGTTTTGGGTGCATTTTTAATTTTATTGCTTAAATCGCAATTTCTCGACGAGCTGAGCACGTTTTCTGAAATGTGCTCCTCCCGTCACTCTGGTTGGGTGCGCATAGTAAAAAGTGCTCTTGGCAGCTAGGGAGTGCCGCGTTGACCACTGCACATGAAGAAATAAGCACCTGCAACGTTTGGTTTAGGGGTTAGGTGCATTTTTAATTTTATTGCTTAAATCGCATTTTCTCGACGAGCTGAGCACGTTTTCTGAAATGTGCTCCTCCCGTCACTCTGGTTGGGTGCGCACAGTAAAAAGTGCTCTTGGCAGCTAGAGAGTGCCGCGTTGACCACTGCGCATGAAGAAATAAGCACCTGCAACGTTTGGTTTAGGTTTTAGGTGCATTTTTAATTTTATTGCTTAAATCGCATTTTCTCGACGAGCTGAGCACGTTTTCTGAAATGTGCTCCTCCCGTCACTCTGGTTGGGTGCGCACAGTAAAAAGTGCTCCTGGCAGCTAGGGAGTGCCGCGTTGAGCACTGCGCACGAAGAAATAAGCACCTGCAACGTTTGGTTTAGGTTTTAGGTGCATTTTTAATTTTATTGCTTAAATCGCATTTTCTCGACGAGCTGAGCACGTTTTCTGAAATGTGCTCCTCCCGTCACTCTGGTTGGGTGCGCACAGTAAAAAGTGCTCTTGGCAGCTAGAGAGTGCCGCGTTGACCACTGCGCATGAAGAAATAAGCACCTGCAACGTTTGGTTTAGGTTTTAGGTGCATTTTTAATTTTATTGCTTAAATCGCATTTTCTCGACGAGCTGAGCACGTTTTCTGAAATGTGCTCCTCCCGTCGCTCTGGTTGGGTGCGCACAGTAAAAAGAGCTCCTGGCAGCTAGGGAGTGCCGCGTTGACCACTGCGCACGAAGAAATAGGCACCTGCAACGTTTGGTTTAGGTTTTAGGTGCATTTTTAATTTTATTGCTTAAATCGCATTCTCTCGACGAGCTGAGCACGTTTTCTGAAATGTGCTCCTCCCGTCGCTCTGGTTGGGTGCGCACAGTAAAAAGAGCTCCTGGCAGCTAGGGAGTTCCGCGTTGACCACTGCGCACGAAGAAATAAGCACCTGCAACGTTTGGTTTAGGTTTTAGGTGCATTTTTTATTTTATTTCTTCAATCGCATTCTCTCGACGAGCTGAGCACGTTTTCTGAAATGTGCTCCTCCCGTCGCTCTGGTTGGGTGCACACAGTAAAAAGAGCTCCTGGCAGCTAGGGAGTGCCGCGTTGACCACTGCGCACGAAGAAATAAGCACCTGCAACGTTTGGTTTAGGGTTTAGGTGCATTTTTTATTTTATTGCTTAAATCGCATTCTCTCGACGAGCTGAGCACGTTTTCTGAAATGTGCTCCTCCCGTCGCTCTGGTTGGGTGCGCGTAGTAAAAAGTGCTCCTGGCAGCTAGAGAGTGCCGCGTTGACCACTGCGCATGAAGAAATAAGCACCTGCAACGTTTGGTTTAGGTTTTAGGTGCATTTTTAATTTTATTGCTTAAATCGCATTTTCTCGACGAGCTGAGCACGTTTTCTGAAATGTGCTCCTCCCGTCGCTCTCTTTGGGTGCTTACAGTAAAAAGAGCTCCTGGCAGCTAGGGAGTTCCGCGTTGACCACTGCGCACGAAGAAATAAGCACCTGCAACGTTTGGTTTAGGTTTTAGGTGCATTTTTAATTTTATTGCTTAAATCGCATTCTCTCGACGAGCTGAGCACGTTTTCTGAAATGTGCTCCTCCCGTCGCTCTGGTTGGGTGCGCACAGTAAAAAGTGCTCTTGGCAGCTCGGGAGTGCCGCGTTGACCACTGCGCATGAAGAAATAAGCACCTGCAACGTTTGGTTTAGGTTTTAGGTGCATTTTTAATTTTATTGCTTAAATCGCATTTTCTCGACGAGCTGAGCACGTTTTCTGAAATGTGCTCCTCCCGTCGCTCTGGTTGGGCGTGCATAGTAAAAAGTGCTCCTGGCAGCTAGAGAGTGCCGCGTTGACCACTGCGCAAGAAGAAATAAGCACCTGCAACGTTTGGTTTAGGTTTTAGGTGCATTTTTAATTTTATTGCTTAAATCGCATTCTCTCGACGAGCTGAGCACGTTTTCTGAAATGTGCTCCTCCCGTCGCTCTGGTTGGGTGCGCACAGTAAAAAGAGCTCCTGGCAGCTAGGGAGTGCCGCGTTGACCAATGCGCACGAAGAAATAAGCACCTGCAACGTTTGGTTTAGGTTTTAGGTGCATTTTTAATTTTATTGCTTAAATCGCATTCTCTCGACGAGCTGAGCACGTTTTCTGAAATGTGCTCCTCCCGTCACTCTGGTTGGGTGCGCACAGTAAAAAGTGCTCCTGGCAGCTAGGGAGTGCCGCGTTGAGCACTACGCACGAAGAAATAAGCACCTGCAACGTTTGGTTTAGGTTTTAGCTGCATTTTTAATTTTATTGCTTAAATCGCAGTTTCTCGACGAGCTGAGCACGTTTTCTGAAATGTGCTCCTCCCTTCGCTCTGGTTGGGTGCGCACAGTAAAAAGAGCTCCTGGCAGCTAGGGAGTTCCGCGTTGACCACTGCGCACGAAGAAATAAGCACCTGCAACGTTTGGTTTAGGTTTTAGGTGCATTTTTAATTTTATTGCTTAAATCGCATTCTCTCGACGAGCTGAGCACGTTTTCTGAAATGTGCTCCTCCCGTCGCTCTGGTTGGGTGCGCACAGTAAAAAGTGCTCTTGGCAGCTCGGGAGTGCCGCGTTGACCACTGCGCATGATGAAATAAGCACCTGCAACGTTTGGTTTAGGTTTTAGGTGCATTTTTAATTTTATTGCTTAAATCGCATTTTCTCGACGAGCTTAGCACGTTTTCTGAAATGTGCTCCTCCCGTCGCTCTGGTTGGGCGCGCATAGTAAAAAGTGCTCCTGGCAGCTAGAGAGTGCCGCGTTGACCACTGCGCAAGAAGAAATAAGCACCTGCAACGTTTGGTTTAGGTTTTAGGTGCATTTTTAATTTTATTGCTTAAATCGCATTTTCTCGACAAGCTGAGCACGTTTTCTGAAATGTGCTCCTCCCGTCGCTCTGGTTGGGTGCGCACAGTAAAAAGAGCTCCTGGCAGCTAGGGAGTGCCGCGTTGACCACTGCGCACGAAGAAATAAGCACCTGCAACGTTTGGTTTAGGTTTTAGGTGCATTTTTAATTTTATTGCTTAAATCGCATTCTCTCGACGAGCTGAGCACGTTTTCTGAAATGTGCTCCTCCCGTCGCTCTGGTTGGGCGCGCATAGTAAAAAGTGCTCCTGGCAGCTAGAGAGTGCCGCGTTGACCACTGCGCATGAAGAAATAAGCACCTGCAACGTTTGGTTTAGGTTTTAGGTGCATTTTTAATTTTATTGCTTAATTCGCATTTTCTCGACAAGCTGAGCACGTTTTCTGAAATGTGCTCCTCCCGTCACTCTGGTTGGGTGCGCATAGGAAAAAGTGCTCTTGGCAGCTAAAGAGTGCCGCGTTGAGCACTGCGCACGAAGAAATAAGCACCTGCAACGTTTGGTTTAGGTTTTAGGTGCATTTTTAATTTTATTGCTTAAATCGCATTTTCTCGACGAGCTGAGCACGTTTTTTGAAATGGGCTATTCCCGTCGCTCTGGTTGGGTGCGCACAGTAAAAAGAGCTCCTGGCAGCTAGAGAGTGCCGCGTTGACCACTGCGCACGAAGAAATAAGCACCTGCAACGTTTGGTTTAGGTTTTAGGTGCCTTTTTTATTTTATTGCTTAAATCGCATTCTCTCGACGAGCTGAGCACGTTTTCTGAAATGTGCTCCTCCCGTCGCTCTGGTTGGGTGCACACAGTAAAAAGAGCTCCTGGCAGCTAGGGAGTGCCGCGTTGACCGCTGCGCACGAAGAAATAAGCACCTGCAACGTTTGGTTTAGGTTTTAGGTGCATTTTTTATTTTATTGCTTAAATCGCATTCTCTCGACGAGCTGAGCACGTTTTCTGAAATGTGCTCCTCCCGTCGCTCTGGTTGGGTGCGCGTAGTAAAAAGTGCTCCTGGCAGGTAGAGAGTGCCGCGTTGACCACTGCGCATGAAGAAATAAGCACCTGCAACGTTTGGTTTAGGTTTTAGGTGCATTTTTAATTTTATTGCTTAATTCGCATTTTCTCGACAAGCTGAGCACGTTTTCTGAAATGTGCTCCTCCCGTCGCTCTGGTTGGGTGCGCACAGTAAAAAGAGCTCCTGGCAGCTAGGGAGTGCCGCGTTGACCACTGCGCACGAAGAAATAAGCACCTGCAACGTTTGGTTTAGGTTTTAGGTGCATTTTTAATTTTATTGCTTAAATCGCATTCTCTCGACGAGCTGAGCACGTTTTCTGAAATGTGCTCCTCCCGTCACTCTGGTTGGGTGCGCACAGTAAAAAGTGCACCTGGCAGCCAGGGAGTGCCGCGTTGAGCACTACGCACGAAGAAATAAGCACCTGCAACGTTTGGTTTAGGTTTTAGGTGCATTTTTAATTTTATTGCTTAAATCGCATTCTCTCGACGAGCTGAGCACGTTTTCTGAAATGTGCTCCTCCCGTCGCTCTGGTTGGGTGCGCACAGTAAAAAGTGCTCTTGGCAGCTCGGGAGTGCCGCGTTGACCACTGCGCATGATGAAATAAGCACCTGCAACGTTTGGTTTAGGTTTTAGGTGCATTTTTAATTTTATTGCTTAAATCGCATTTTCTCGACGAGCTTAGCACGTTTTCTGAAATGTGCTCCTCCCGTCGCTCTGGTTGGGCGCGCATAGTAAAAAGTGCTCCTGGCAGCTAGAGAGTGCCGCGTTGACCACTGCGCAAGAAGAAATAAGCACCTGCAACGTTTGGTTTAGGTTTTAGGTGCATTTTTAATTTTATTGCTTAAATCGCATTTTCTCGACAAGCTGAGCACGTTTTCTGAAATGTGCTCCTCCCGTCGCTCTGGTTGGGTGCGCACAGTAAAAAGAGCTCCTGGCAGCTAGGGAGTGCCGCGTTGACCACTGCGCACGAAGAAATAAGCACCTGCAACGTTTGGTTTAGGTTTTAGGTGCATTTTTAATTTTATTGCTTAAATCGCATTCTCTCGACGAGCTGAGCACGTTTTCTGAAATGTGCTCCTCCCGTCGCTCTGGTTGGGCGCGCATAGTAAAAAGTGCTCCTGGCAGCTAGAGAGTGCCGCGTTGACCACTGCGCATGAAGAAATAAGCACCTGCAACGTTTGGTTTAGGTTTTAGGTGCATTTTTAATTTTATTGCTTAATTCGCATTTTCTCGACAAGCTGAGCACGTTTTCTGAAATGTGCTCCTCCCGTCACTCTGGTTGGGTGCGCATAGGAAAAAGTGCTCTTGGCAGCTAAAGAGTGCCGCGTTGAGCACTGCGCACGAAGAAATAAGCACCTGCAACGTTTGGTTTAGGTTTTAGGTGCATTTTTAATTTTATTGCTTAAATCGCATTTTCTCGACGAGCTGAGCACGTTTTTTGAAATGGGCTATTCCCGTCGCTCTGGTTGGGTGCGCACAGTAAAAAGAGCTCCTGGCAGCTAGAGAGTGCCGCGTTGACCACTGCGCACGAAGAAATAAGCACCTGCAACGTTTGGTTTAGGTTTTAGGTGCCTTTTTTATTTTATTGCTTAAATCGCATTCTCTCGACGAGCTGAGCACGTTTTCTGAAATGTGCTCCTCCCGTCGCTCTGGTTGGGTGCACACAGTAAAAAGAGCTCCTGGCAGCTAGGGAGTGCCGCGTTGACCGCTGCGCACGAAGAAATAAGCACCTGCAACGTTTGGTTTAGGTTTTAGGTGCATTTTTTATTTTATTGCTTAAATCGCATTCTCTCGACGAGCTGAGCACGTTTTCTGAAATGTGCTCCTCCCGTCGCTCTGGTTGGGTGCGCGTAGTAAAAAGTGCTCCTGGCAGGTAGAGAGTGCCGCGTTGACCACTGCGCATGAAGAAATAAGCACCTGCAACGTTTGGTTTAGGTTTTAGGTGCATTTTTAATTTTATTGCTTAATTCGCATTTTCTCGACAAGCTGAGCACGTTTTCTGAAATGTGCTCCTCCCGTCGCTCTGGTTGGGTGCGCACAGTAAAAAGAGCTCCTGGCAGCTAGGGAGTGCCGCGTTGACCACTGCGCACGAAGAAATAAGCACCTGCAACGTTTGGTTTAGGTTTTAGGTGCATTTTTAATTTTATTGCTTAAATCGCATTCTCTCGACGAGCTGAGCACGTTTTCTGAAATGTGCTCCTCCCGTCACTCTGGTTGGGTGCGCACAGTAAAAAGTGCACCTGGCAGCCAGGGAGTGCCGCGTTGAGCACTACGCACGAAGAAATAAGCACCTGCAACGTTTGGTTTAGGTTTTAGGTGCATTTTTAATTTTATTGCTTAAATCGCATTCTCTCGACGAGCTGAGCACGTTTTCTGAAATGTGCTCCTCCCGTCGCTCTGGTTGGGTGCGCACAGTAAAAAGTGCTCTTGGCAGCTCGGGAGTGCCGCGTTGACCACTGCGCATGAAGAAATAAGCACCTGCAACGTTTGGTTTAGGTTTTAGGTGCATTTTTAATTTTATTGCTTAAATCGCATTTTCTCGACGAGCTGAGCACGTTTTCTGAAATGTGCTCCTCCCGTCGCTCTGGTTGGGCGCGCATAGTAAAAAGTGCTCCTGGCAGCTAGAGAGTGCCGCGTTGACCACTGCGCAAGAAGAAATAAGCACCTGCAACGTTTGGTCTAGGTTTTAGGTGCATTTTTAATTTTATTGCTTAAATCGCATTTTCTCGACAAGCTGAGCACGTTTTCTGAAATGTGCTCCTTCCGTCGCTCTGGTTGGGTGCGCACAGTAAAAAGAGCTCCTGGCAGCTAGGGAGTGCCGCGTTGACCACCGCGCACGAAGAAATAAGCACCTGCAACGTTTGGTTTAGGTTTTAGGTGCATTTTTAATTTTATTGCTTAAATCGCATTCTCTCGACGAGCTGAGCACGTTTTCTGAAATGTGCTCCTCCCGTCGCTCTGGTTGGGCGCGCATAGTAAAAAGTGCTCCTGGCAGCTAGAGAGTGCCGCGTTGACCACTGCGCATGAAGAAATAAGCACCTGCAACGTTTGGTTTAGGTTTTAGGTGCATTTTTAATTTTATTGCTTAAATCGCATTTTCTCGACAAGCTGAGCACGTTTTCTGAAATGTGCTCCTCCCGTCACTCTGGTTGGGTGCGCAGAGTAAAAAGTGCTCTTGGCAGCTAGAGAGTGCCGCGTTGACCACTGCGCATGAAGAAATAAGCACCTGCAACGTTTGGTTTAGGTTTTAGGTGCATTTTTAATTTTATTGCTTAAATCGCATTTTCTCGACGAGCTGAGCACGTTTTCTGAAATGTGCTCCTCCCGTCACTCTGGTTGGGTGCGCATAGTAAAAAGTGCTCTTGGCAGCTAAAGAGTGCCGCGTTGAGCACTGCGCACGAAGAAATAAGCACCTGCAACGTTTGGTTTAGGTTTTAGGTGCATTTTTAATTTTATTGCTTAAATTGCATTTTCTCGACGAGCTGAGCACGTTTTTTGAAATGGGCTCCTCCCGTCGCTCTGGTTGGGTGCGCACAGTAAAAAGAGCTCCTGGCAGCTAGAGAGTTCCGCGTTGACCACTGCGCACGAAGAAATAAGCACCTGCAACGTTTGGTTTAGGTTTTAGGTGCATTTTTTATTTTATTGCTTAAATCGCATTCTCTCGACGAGCTGAGCACGTTTTCTGAAATGTGCTCCTCCCGTCGCTCTGGTTGGGAGCACACAGTAAAAAGAGCTCCTGGCAGCTAGGGAGTGCCGCGTTGACCGCTGCGCACGAAGAAATAAGCACCTGCAACGTTTGGTTTAGGTTTTAGGTGCATTTTTTATTTTATTGCTTAAATCGCATTCTCTCGACGAGCTGAGCACGTTTTCTGAAATGTGCTCCTCCCGTCGCTCTGGTTGGGTGCGCGTAGTAAAAAGTGCTCCTGGCAGCTAGAGAGTGCCGCGTTGACCACTGCGCATGAAGAAATAAGCACCTGCAACGTTTGGTTTAGGTTTTAGGTGCATTTTTAATTTTATTGCTTAAATCGCATTTTCTCGACGAGCTGAGCACGTTTTCTGAAATGGGCTCCTCCCGTCGCTCTGGTTGGGTGCGCACAGTAAAAAGAGCTCCTGGCAGCTAGGGAGTGCCGCGTTGACCACTGCGCACAAAGAAATAAGCACCTGCAACGTTTGGTTTAGGTTTTAGGTGCATTTTTTATTGTATTGCTTAAATCGCATTCTCTCGACGAGCTGAGCACGTTTTCTGAAATGTGCTCCTCCCGTCGCTCTGGTTGGGTGCGCGTAGTAAAAAGTGCTCCTGGCAGCTAGAGAGTGCCGCGTTGACCACTGCGCATGAAGAAATAAGCACCTGCAACGTTTGGTTTAGGTTTTAGGTGCATTTTTAATTTTATTGCTTAAATCGCATTTTCTCGACGAGCTGAGCACGTTTTCTGAAATGTGCTCCTCCCGTCGCTCTGGTTGGGTGCGCACAGTAAAAAGAGCTCCTGGCAGCTAGGGAGTGCCGCGTTGACCACTGCGCACAAAGAAATAAGCACCTGCAACGTTTGGTTTAGGTTTTAGGTGCATTTTTTATTGTATTGCTTAAATCGCATTCTCTCGACGAGCTGAGCACGTTTTCTGAAATGTGCTCCTCCCGTCGCTCTGGTTGGGTGCGCGTAGTAAAAAGTGCTCCTGGCATCTAGAGAGTGCCGCGTTGACCACTGCGCATGAAGAAATAAGCACCTGCAACGTTTGGTTTAGGTTTTAGGTGCATTTTTAATCTTATTGCTTAAATCGCATTTTCTCGACGAGCTGAGCACGTTTTCTGAAATGTGCTCCTCCCGTCACTCTGGTTGGGTGCGCACAGTAAAAAAGTGCTCTTGGCAGCTAGAGAGTGCCGCGTTGACCACTGCGCATGAAGAAATATGCACCTGCAACGTTTGGTTTAGGTTTTAGGTGCATTTTTAATTTTATTGCTTAAATCGCATTTTCTCGACGAGCTGAGCACGTTTTCTGAAATGTGCTCCTCCCGTCACTCTGGTTGGGTGCGCACAGTAAAAAGTGCTCTTGGCAGCTAGAGAGTGCCGCGTTGACCACTGCGCATGAAGAAATAAGCACCTGCAACGTTTGGTTTAGGTTTTAGGTGCATTTTTAATTTTATTGCTTAAATCGCATTTTCTCGACGAGCTGAGCACGTTTTCTGAAATGTGCTCCTCCCGTCACTCTGGTTGGGTGCGCACAGTAAAAAATGCTCTTGGCAGCTAGAGAGTGCCGCGTTGACCACTGCGCATGAAGAAATAAGCACCTGCAACGTTTGGTTTAGGTTTTATGTGCATTTTTAATTTTATTGCTTAAATCGCATTTTCTCGACGAGCTGAGCACGTTTTCTGAAATGTGCTCCTCCCGTCACTCTGGTTGGGTGCGCACAGTAAAAAGTGCTCCTGGCAGCTAGGGAGTGCCGCGTTGAGCACTGCGCACGAAGAAATAAGCACCTGCAACGTTTGGTTTAGGTTTTAGGTGCATTTTTAATTTTATTGCTTAAATTGCATTTTCTCGACGAGCTGAGCACGTTTTTTGAAATGGGCTCCTCCCGTCGCTCTGGTTGGGTGCGCACAGTAAAAAGAGCTCCTGGCAGCTAGAGAGTGCCGCGTTGACCACTGCGCACGAAGAAATAAGCACCTGCAACGTTTGGTTTAGGTTTTAGGTGCATTTTTTATTTTATTGCTTAAATCGCATTCTCTCGACGAGCTGAGCACGTTTTCTGAAATGTGCTCCTCCCGTCGCTCTGGTTGGGAGCACACAGTAAAAAGAGCTCCTGGCAGCTAGGGAGTGCCGCGTTGACCGCTGCGCACGAAGAAATAAGCACCTGCAACGTTTGGTTTAGGTTTTAGGTGCATTTTTTATTTTATTGCTTAAATCGCATTCTCTCGACGAGCTGAGCACGTTTTCTGAAATGTGCTCCTCCCGTCGCTCTGGTTGGGTGCGCGTAGTAAAAAGTGCTCCTGGCAGCTAGAGAGTGCCGCGTTGACCACTGCGCATGAAGAAATAAGCACCTGCAACGTTTGGTTTAGGTTTTAGGTGCATTTTTAATTTTATTGCTTAAATCGCATTTTCTCGACGAGCTGAGCACGTTTTCTGAAATGTGCTCCTCCCGTCGCTCTGGTTGGGTGCGCACAGTAAAAAGAGCTCCTGGCAGCTAGGGAGTGCCGCGTTGACCACTGCGCACAAAGAAATAAGCACCTGCAACGTTTGGTTTAGGTTTTAGGTGCATTTTTTATTGTATTGCTTAAATCGCATTCTCTCGACGAGCTGAGCACGTTTTCTGAAATGTGCTCCTCCCGTCGCTCTGGTTGGGTGCGCACAGTAAAAAGTGCTCTTGGCAGCTAGAGAGTGCCGCGTTGACCACTGCGCATGAAGAAATAAGCACCTGCAACGTTTGGTTTAGGTTTTAGGTGCATTTTTAATTTTATTGCTTAAATCGCATTTTCTCGACGAGCTGAGCACGTTTTCTGAAATGTGCTCCTCCCGTCGCTCTGGTTGGGTGCGCACAGTAAAAAGAGCTCCTGGCAGCTAGGGAGTGCCGCGTTGACCACTGCGCACGAAGAAATAAGCACCTGCAACGTTTGGTTTGGGTTTTAGGTGCATTTTTAATTTTATTGCTTAAATCGCATTCTCTCGACGAGCTGAGCACGTTTTCTGAAATGTGCTCCTCCCGTCGCTCTGGTTGTGCGCGCATAGTAAAAAGTGCTCCTGGCAGCGAGAGAGTGCCGCGTTGACCACTGCGCATGAAGAAATAAGCACCTGCAACGTTTGGTTTAGGTTTTAGGTGCATTTTTAATTCTATTGCTTAAATCGCATTTTCTCGACGAGCTGAGCACGTTTTCTGAAATGTGCTCCTCCCGTCACTCTGGTTGGGTGCGCATAGTAAAAAGTGCTCTTGGCAGCTAAAGAGTGCCGCGTTGACCACTGCGCACAAAGAAATAAGCACCTGCAACGTTTGGTTTAGGTTTTAGGTGCATTTTAAATTTTATTGCTTAAATCGCATTTTCTCGACGAGCTGAGCACGTTTTCTGAAATGTGCTCCTCCCGTCGCTCTGGTTGTGCGCGCATAGTAAAAAGTGGTCCTGGCAGCTAGAGAGTGCCTCGTTGACCACTGCACATGAAGAAATAAGCACCTGCAACGTTTGGTTTAGGTTTTAGGTGCATTTTTAATTTTATTGCTTAAATCGCATTTTCTCGACGAGCTGAGCACGTTTTCTGAAATGTGCTCCTCCCGTCGCTCTGGTTGGGTGCGCACAGTAAAAAGTGCTCCTGGCAGCTAGAGAGTGCCGCGTTGACAACTGCGCATGAAGAAATAAGCACCTGCAACGTTTGGTTTAGGTTTTAGGTGCATTTTTAATTTTATTGCTTAAATCGCATTTTCTCGACGAGCTGAGCACGTTTTCTGAAATGTGCTCCTCCCGTCACTCTGGTTGGGTGCGCACAGTAAAAAGTGCTCCTGGCAGCTAGGGAGTGCCGCGTTGAGCACTGCGCACGAAGAAATAAGCACCTGCAACGTTTGGTTTAGGTTTTAGGTGCATTTTTAATTTTATTGCTTAAATCGCATTCTCTCGACGAGCTGAGCACGTTTTCTGAAATGTGCTCCTCCCGTCGCTCTGGTTGGGTGCGCACAGTAAAAAGGGCTCTTGGCAGCTCGGGAGTGCCGCGTTGAGCACTGCGCACGAAGAAATAAGCACCTGCAACGTTTGGTTTAGGTTTTAGGTGCATTTTTAATTCTATTGCTTAAATCGCATTTTCTCGACGAGCTGAGCACGTTTTCTGAAATGTGCTCCTCCCGTCACTCTGGTTGGGTGCGCACAGTAAAAAGTGCTCTTGGCAGCTAGAGAGTGCCGCGTTGACCACTGCGCATGAAGAAATAAGCACCTGCAACATTTGGTTTAGGTTTTGGGTGCATTTTTAATTTTATTGCTTAAATCGCATTTTCTCGACGAGCTGAGCACGTTTTCTGAAATGTGCTCCTCCCGTCACTCTGGTTGGGTGCGCACAGTAAAAAGTGCTCCTGGCAGCTAGGGAGTGCCGCGTTGAGCACTGCGCACGAAGAAATAAGCACCTGCAACGTTTGGTTTAGGTTTTAGGTGCATTTTTAATTTTATTGCTTAAATCGCATTTTCTCGACGAGCTGAGCACGTTTTCTGAAATGGGCTCCTCCCGTCGCTCTGGTTGGGTGCGCACAGTAAAAAGAGCTCCTGGCAGCTAGGGAGATCCGCGTTGACCACTGCGCACGAAGAAATAAGCACCTGCAACGTTTGGTTTAGGTTTTAGGTGCATTTTTTATTTTATTGCTTAAATCGCATTCTCTCGACGAGCTGAGCACGTTTTCTGAAATGTGCTCCTCCCGTCGCTCTGGTTTGGTGCACACAGTAAAAAGAGCTCCTGGCAGCTAGGGAGTGCCGCGTTGACCGCTGCACACGAAGAAATAAGCACCTGCAACGTTTGGTTTAGGTTTTAGGTGCATTTTTTATTTTATTGCTTAAATCGCATTCTCTCGACGAGCTGAGCACGTTTTCTGAAATGTGCTCCTCCCGTCGCTCTGGTTGGGTGCGCGTAGTAAAAAGTGCTCCTGGCAGCTAGAGAGTGCCGCGTTGACCACTGCGCATGAAGAAATAAGCACCTGCAACGTTTGGTTTAGGTTTTAGGTGCATTTTTAATTTTATTGCTTAAATCGCATTTTCTCGACGAGCTGAGCACGTTTTCTGAAATGTGCTCCTCCCGTCGCTCTGGTTGGGTGCGCACAGTAAAAAGAGCTCCTGGCAGCTCGGGAGTGCCGCGTTGACCACTGCGCACAAAGAAATAAGCACCTGCAACGTTTGGTTTACGTTTTAGGTGCATTTTTTATTGTATTGCTTAAATCGCATTCTCTCGACGAGCTGAGCACGTTTTCTGAAATGTGCTCCTCCCGTCGCTCTGGTTGGGCGCGCATAGTAAAAATTGCTCCTGGCAGCTAGAGAGTTCCGCGTTGACCACTGCGCACGAAGAAATAAGCACCTGCAACGTTTGGTTTAGGTTTTAGGTGCATTTTTTATTTTATTGCTTAAATCGCATTCTCCTGACGAGCTGAGCACGTTTTCTGAAATGTGCTCCTCCCGTCGCTCTGGTTGGGTGCACACAGTAAAAAGAGCTCCTGGCAGCTAGGGAGTGCCGCGTTGACCGCTGCGCACGAAGAAATAAGCACCTGCAACGTTTGGTTTAGGTTTTAGGTGCATTTTTTATTTTATTGCTTAAATCGCATTCTCTCGACGAGCTGAGCACGTTTTCTGAAATGTGCTCCTCCCGTCGCTCTGGTTGGGTGCGCGTAGTAAAAAGTGCTCCTGGCAGCTAGAGAGTGCCGCGTTGACCACTGCGCATGAAGAAATAAGCACCTGCAACGTTTGGTTTAGGTTTTAGCTGCATTTTTAATTTTATTGCTTAAATCGCATTTTCTCGACGAGCTGAGCACGTTTTCTGAAATGTGCTCCTCCCGTCGCTCTGGTTGGGTGCGCACAGTAAAAAGAGCTCCTGGCAGCTAGGGAGTGCCGCGTTGACCACTGCGCACGAAGAAATAAGCACCTGCAACGTTTGGTTTAGGTTTTAGATGCATTTTTTATTTTATTGCTTAAATCGCATTCTCTCGACGAGCTGAGCACGTTTTCTGAAATGTGCTCCTCCCGTCACTCTGGTTGGGTGCGCACAGTAAAAAGTGCTCCTGGCAGCTAGGGAGTGCCGCGTTGAGCACTACGCACGAAGAAATAAGCACCTGCAACGTTTGGTTTAGGTTTTAGCTGCATTTTTAATTTTATTGCTTAAATCGCATTTTCTCGACGAGCTGAGCACGTTTTCTGAAATGTGCTCCTCCCGTCGCTCTGGTTGGGTGCGCACAGTAAAAAGAGCTCCTGGCAGCTAGGGAGTTCCGCGTTGACCACTGCGCACGAAGAAATAAGCACCTGCAACGTTTGGTTTAGGTTTTAGGTGCATTTTTAATTTTATTGCTTAAATCGCATTCTCTCGACGAGCTGAGCACGTTTTCTGAAATGTGCTCCTCCCGTCGCTCTGGTTGGGTGTGCACAGTAAAAAGTGCTCTTGGCAGCTCGGGAGTGCCGCGTTGACCACTGCGCATGAAGAAATAAGCACCTGCAACGTTTGGTTTAGGTTTTAGGTGCATTTTTAATTTTATTGCTTAAATCGCATTTTCTCCGCGAGCTGAGCACGTTTTCTGAAATGTGCTCCTCCCGTCGCTCTGGTTGGGCGCGCATAGTAAAAAGTGCTCCTGGCAGCTAGAGAGTGCCGCGTTGACCACTGCGCAAGAAGAAATAAGCACCTGCAACGTTTGGTTTAGGTTTTAGGTGCATTTTTAATTTTATTGCTTAAATCGCATTTTCTCGACAAGCTGAGCACGTTTTCTGAAATGTGCTCCTCCCGTCGCTCTGGTTGGGTGCGCACAGTAAAAAGAGCTCCTGGCAGCTAGGGAGTGCCGCGTTGACCACTGCGCACGAAGAAATAAGCACCTGCAACGTTTGGTTTAGGTTTTAGGTGCATTTTTAATTTTATTGCTTAAATCGCATTCTCTCGACGAGCTGAGCACGTTTTCTGAAATGTGCTCCTCCCGTCGCTCTGGTTGGGCGCGCATAGTGCTCCTGGCAGCTAGAGAGTGCCGCGTTGACCACTGCGCATGAAGAAATAAGCACCTGCAACGTTTGGTTTAGGTTTTAGGTGCATTTTTAATTTTATTGCTTAATTCGCATTTTCTCGACAAGCTGAGCACGTTTTCTGAAATGTGCTCCTCCCGTCGCTCTGGTTGGGTGCGCATAGGAAAAAGTGCTCTTGGCAGCTAGAGAGTGCCGCGTTGACCACTGCGCTTGAAGAAATAACCACCTGCAACGTTTGGTTTAGGTTTTAGGTGCATTTTTAATTTTATTGCTTAAATCGCATTTTCTCGACAAGCTGAGCACGTTTTCTGAAATGTGCTCCTCCCGTCGCTCTGGTTGGGTGCGCATAGGAAAAAGTGCTCCTGGCAGCTAGAGAGTTCCGCGTTGACCACAGCGCATGAAGAAATAAGCACCTGCAACGTTTGGTTTAGGTTTTAGGTGCATTTTTAATTTTATTGCTTAAATCGCATTTTCTCGACAAGCTGAGCACGTTTTCTGAAATGTGCTCCTCCCGTCGCTCTGGTTGGGTGCGCATAGGAAAAAGTGCTCTTGGCAGCTAGAGAGTGCCGCGTTGACCACTGCGCTTGAAGAAATAATCACCTGCAACGTTTGGGCTAGGTTTTGGGTGCATTTTTAATTTTATTGCTAAAATCGCATTTTCTCGACGAGCTGAGCACGTTTTCTGAAATGTGCTCCTCCCGTCACTCTGGTTGGGTGCGCATAGTAAAAAGTGCTCTTGGCAGCTAGGGAGTGCCGCGTTGACCACTGCACATGAAGAAATAAGCACCTGAAACGTTTGGTTTAGGTTTTAGGTGCATTTTCAATTTTATTGCTTAAATCGCATTTTCTCGACCAGCTGAGCACGTTTTCTGAAATGTGCTCCTCCCGTCACTCTGGTTGGGTGCGCACAGTAAAAAGTGCTCCTGGCAGCTAGGGAGTGCCGCGTTGAGCACTGCGCACGAAGAAATAAGAACCTGCAACGTTTGGTTTAGGTTTTAGGTGCATTTTTAATTTTATTGCTTAAATCGCATTTTCTCGACGAGCTGAGCACGTTTTCTGAAATGTGCTCCTCCCGTCACTCTGGTTGGGTGCGCACAGTAAAAAGTGCTCTTGGCAGCTAGAGAGTGCCGCGTTGACCACTGCGCATGAAGAAATAAGCACCTGCAACGTTTGGTTTAGGTTTTAGGTGCATTTTTAATTTTATTGCTTAAATCGCATTTTCTCGACGAGCTGAGCACGTTTTCTGAAATGTGCTCCTCCCGTCGCTCTGGTTGGGTGCGCACAGTAAAAAGAGCTCCTGGCAGCTAGGGAGTGCCGCGTTGACCACTGCGCACGAAGAAATAAGCACCTGCAACGTTTGGTTTAGGTTTTAGGTGCATTTTTAATTTTATTGCTTAAATCGCATTCTCTCGACGAGCTGAGCACGTTTTCTGAAATGTGCTCCTCCCGTCGCTCTGGTTTGGTGCGCACAGTAAAAAGAGCTCCTGGCAGCTAGGGAGTGCCGCTTTGACCACTGCGCACGAAGAAATAAGCACCTGCAACGTTTGGTTTAGGTTTTAGGTGCATTTTTAATTTTATTGCTTAAATCGCATTCTCTCGACGAGCTGAGCACGTTTTCTGAAATGTGCTCCTCCCGTCGCTCTGGTTGGGTGCGCACAGTAAAAAGAGCTCCTGGCAGCTAGGGAGTGCCGCGTTGACCACCGCGCACGAAGAAATAAACACCTGCAACGTTTGGTTTAGGTTTTAGGTGCATTTTTAATTTTATTGCTTAAATCGCATTCTCTCGACGAGCTGAGCACGTTTTCTGAAATGTGCTCCTCCCGTCACTCTGGTTGGGTGCGCATGGTAAAAAGTGCTCTTGGCAGCTAAAGAGTGCCGCGTTGAGCACTGCGCACGAAGAAATAAGCACCTGCAACGTTTGGTTTAGGTTTTAGGTGCATTTTTAATTTTATTGCTTAAATTGCATTTTCTCGACGAGCTGAGCACGTTTTTTGAAATGGGCTCCTCCCGTCGCTCTGGTTGGGTGCGCACAGTAAAAAGAGCTCCTGGCAGCTAGAGAGTGCCGCGTTGACCACTGCGCACGAAGAAATAAGCACCTGCAACGTTTGGTTTAGGTTTTAGGTGCATTTTTTATTTTATTGCTTAAATCGCATTCTCTCGACGAGCTGAGCACGTTTTCTGAAATGTGCTCCTCCCGTCGCTCTGGTTGGGAGCACACAGTAAAAAGAGCTCCTGGCAGCTAGGGAGTGCCGCGTTGACCGCTGCGCACGAAGAAATAAGCACCTGCAACGTTTGGTTTAGGTTTTAGGTGCATTTTTTATTTTATTGCTTAAATCGCATTCTCTCGACGAGCTGAGCACGTTTTCTGAAATGTGCTCCTCCCGTCACTCTGGTTGGGTGCGCATGGTAAAAAGTGCTCTTGGCAGCTAGAGAGTGCCGCGTTGACCTATGCGCATGAAGAAATAAGCACCTGCAACGTTTGGTTTAGGTTTTAGGTGCATTTTTAATTTTATTGCTTAAATCGCATTTTCTCGACGAGCTGAGCACGTTTTCTGAAATGTGCTCCTCCCGTCGCTCTGGTTGGGTGCGCACAGTAAAAAGAGCTCCTGGCAGCTAGGGATTTCCGCGTTGACCACTGCGCACAAAGAAATAAGCACCTGCAACGTTTGGTTTAGGTTTTAGGTGCATTTTTTATTGTATTGCTTAAATCGCATTCTCTCGACGAGCTGAGCACGTTTTCTGAAATGTGCTCCTCCCGTCGCTCTGGTTGGGTGCGCGTAGTAAAAAGTGCTCCTGGCATCTAGAGAGTGCCGCGTTGACCACTGCGCATGAAGAAATAAGCACCTGCAACGTTTGGTTTAGGTTTTAGGTGCATTTTTAATCTTATTGCTTAAATCGCATTTTCTCGACGAGCTGAGCACGTTTTCTGAAATGTGCTCCTCCCGTCACTCTGGTTGGGTGCGCACAGTAAAAAAGTGCTCTTGGCAGCTAGAGAGTGCCGCGTTGACCACTGCGCATGAAGAAATAAGCACCTGCAACGTTTGGTTTAGGTTTTAGGTGCATTTTTAATTTTATTGCTTAAATCGCATTTTCTCGACGAGCTGAGCACGTTTTCTGAAATGTGCTCCTCCCGTCACTCTGGTTGGGTGCGCACAGTAAAAAGTGCTCTTGGCAGCTAGAGAGTGCCGCGTTGACCACTGCGCATGAAGAAATAAGCACCTGCAACGTTTGGTTTAGGTTTTAGGTGCATTTTTAATTTTATTGCTTAAATCGCATTTTCTCGACGAGCTGAGCACGTTTTCTGAAATGTGCTCCTCCCGTCACTCTGGTTGGGTGCGCACAGTAAAAAATGCTCTTGGCAGCTAGAGAGTGCCGCGTTGACCACTGCGCATGAAGAAATAAGCACCTGCAACGTTTGGTTTAGGTTTTATGTGCATTTTTAATTTTATTGCTTAAATCGCATTTTCTCGACGAGCTGAGCACGTTTTCTGAAATGTGCTCCTCCCGTCACTCTGGTTGGGTGCGCACAGTAAAAAGTGCTCCTGGCAGCTAGGGAGTGCCGCGTTGAGCACTGCGCACGAAGAAATAAGCACCTGCAACCTTTGGTTTAGGTTTTAGGTGCATTTTTAATTTTATTGCTTAAATCGCATTTTCTCGACGAGCTGAGCACGTTTTCTGAAATGGGCTCCTCCCGTCGCTCTGGTTGGGTGCGCACAGTAAAAAGAGCTCCTGGCAGCTAGGGAGTTCCGCGTTGACCACTGCGCACGAAGAAATAAGCACCTGCAACGTTTGGTTTAGGTTTTAGGTGCATTTTTTATTTTATTGCTTAAATCGCATTCTCCTGACGAGCTGAGCACGTTTTCTGAAATGTGCCCTCCCGTCGCTCTGGTTGGGTGCACACAGTAAAAAGAGCTCCTGGCAGCTAGGGAGTGCCGCGTTGACCGCTGCGCACGAAGAAATAAGCACCTGCAACGTTTGGTTTAGGTTTTAGGTGCATTTTTTATTTTATTGCTTAAATCGCATTCTCTCGACGAGCTGAGCACGTTTTCTGAAATGTGCTCCTCCCGTCGCTCTGGTTGGGTGCGCGTAGTAAAAAGTGCTCCTGGCAGCTAGAGAGTGCCGCATTGACCACTGCGCATGAAGAAATAAGCACCTGCAACGTTTGGTCTAGGTTTTAGGTGCATTTTTAATTGTATTGCTTAAATCGCATTTTCTCGACGAGCTGAGCACGTTTTCTGAAATGTGCTCCTCCCGTCGCTCTGGTTGGGTGCGCACAGTAAAAAGTGCTCTTGGCAGCTAGAGAGTGCCGCGTTGACCACTGCGCATGAAGAAATAAGCACCTGCAACGTTTGGTTTAGGTTTTAGGTGCATTTTTAATTTTATTGCTTAAATCGCATTTTCTCGACGAGCTGAGCACGTTTTCTGAAATGTGCTCCTCCCGTCACTCTGGTTGGGTGCGCACAGTAAAAAGTGCTCCTGGCAGCTAGAGAGTGCCGCGTTGACCACTGCGCATGAAGAAATAAGCACCCGCAACGTTTGGTTTAGGTTTTAGGTGCATTTTTAATCTTATTGCTTAAATCGCATTTTCTCGACGAGCTGAGCACGTTTTCTGAAATGTGCTCCTCCCGTCACTCTGGTTGGGTGCGCACAGTAAAAAGTGCTCTTGGCAGCTAGAGAGTGCCGCGTTGACCACTGCGCATGAAGAAATAAGCACCTGCAACGTTTGGTTTAGGTTTTAGGTGCATTTTTAATTTTATTGCTTAAATCGCATTTTCTCGACGAGCTGAGCACGTTTTCTGAAATGTGCTCCTCCCGTCGCTCTGGTTGTGCGCGCATAGTAAAAAGTGCTCCTGGCAGCTAGAGAGTGCCGCGTTGACCACTGCACATGGAGAAATAAGCACCTGCAACGTTTGGTTTAGGTTTTAGGTGCATTTTTTATTTTATTGCTTAAATCGCATTCTCTCGACGAGCTGAGCACGTTTTCTGAAATGTGCTTCTCCCGTCGCTCTGGTTGGGTGCGCGTAGTAAAAAGTGCTCCTGGCAGCTAAAGAGTGCCGCGTTGACCACTGCGCATGAAGAAATAAGCACCTGCAACGTTTGGTTTAGGTTTTAGGTGCATTTTTAATTCTATTGCTTAAATCGCATTTTCTCGACGAGCTGAGCACGTTTTCTGAAATGTGCTCCTCCCGTCACTCTGGTTGGGTGCGCACAGTAAAAAGTGCTCCTGGCAGCTAGGGAGTGCCGCGTTGAGCACTGCGCACGAAGAAATAAGCACCTGCAACGTTTGGTTTAGGTTTTAGGTGCATTTTTAATTTTATTGCTTAAATCGCATTTTCTCGACCAGCTGAGCACGTTTTCTGAAATGTGCTCCTCCCGTCACTCTGGTTGGGTGCGCACAGTAAAAAGTGCTCCTGGCAGCTAGGGAGTGCCGCGTTGAGCACTGCGCACGAAGAAATAAGCACCTGCAACGTTTGGTTTAGGTTTTAGGTGCATTTTTAATTTTATTGCTTAAATCGCATTTTCTCGACGAGCTGAGCACGTTTTCTGAAATGTGCTCCTCCCGTCACTCTGGTTGGGTGCGCACAGTAAAAAGTGCTCTTGGCAGCTAGAGAGTGCCGCGTTGACCACTGCGCATGAAGAAATAAGCACCTGCAACGTTTGGTTTAGGTTTTAGGTGCATTTTTAATTTTATTGCTTAAATCGCATTTTCTCGACGAGCTGAGCACGTTTTCTGAAATGTGCTCCTCCCGTCGCTCTGGTTGGGTGCGCACAGTAAAAAGAGCTCCTGGCAGCTAGGGAGTGCCGCGTTGACCACTGCGCACGAAGAAATAAGCACCTGCAACGTTTGGTTTGGGTTTTAGGTGCATTTTTAATTTTATTGCTTAAATCGCATTCTCTCGACGAGCTGAGCACGTTTTCTGAAATGTGCTCCTCCCGTCGCTCTGGTTGTGCGCGCATAGTAAAAAGTGCTCCTGGCAGCGAGAGAGTGCCGCGTTGACCACTGCGCATGAAGAAATAAGCACCTGCAACGTTTGGTTTAGGTTTTAGGTGCATTTTTAATTCTATTGCTTAAATCGCATTTTCTCGACGAGCTGAGCACGTTTTCTGAAATGTGCTCCTCCCGTCACTCTGGTTGGGTGCGCATAGTAAAAAGTGCTCTTGGCAGCTAAAGAGTGCCGCGTTGACCACTGCGCACAAAGAAATAAGCACCTGCAACGTTTGGTTTAGGTTTTAGGTGCATTTTAAATTTTATTGCTTAAATCGCATTTTCTCGACGAGCTGAGCACGTTTTCTGAAATGTGCTCCTCCCGTCGCTCTGGTTGTGCGCGCATAGTAAAAAGTGGTCCTGGCAGCTAGAGAGTGCCGCGTTGACCACTGCACATGAAGAAATAAGCACCTGCAACGTTTGGTTTAGGTTTTAGGTGCATTTTTAATTTTATTGCTTAAATCGCATTTTCTCGACGAGCTGAGCACGTTTTCTGAAATGTGCTCCTCCCGTCGCTCTGGTTGGGTGCGCACAGTAAAAAGTGCTCCTGGCAGCTAGAGAGTGCCGCGTTGACCACTGCGCATGAAGAAATAAGCACCTGCAACGTTTGGTTTAGGTTTTAGGTGCATTTTTAATTTTATTGCTTAAATCGCATTTTCTCGACGAGCTGAGCACGTTTTCTGAAATGTGCTCCTCCCGTCACTCTGGTTGGGTGCGCACAGTAAAAAGTGCTCCTGGCAGCTAGGGAGTGCCGCGTTGAGCACTGCGCACGAAGAAATAAGCACCTGCAACGTTTGGTTTAGGTTTTAGGTGCATTTTTAATTTTATTGCTTAAATCGCATTCTCTCGACGAGCTGAGCACGTTTTCTGAAATGTGCTCCTCCCGTCGCTCTGGTTGGGTGCACACAGTAAAAAGGGCTCTTGGCAGCTCGGGAGTGCCGCGTTGACCACTGCGCATGAAGAAATAAGCACCTGCAACGTTTGGTTTAGGTTTTAGGTGCATTTTTAATTTTATTGCTTAAATCGCATTTTCTCGACGAGCTGAGCACGTTTTCTGAAATGTGCTCTCCCGTCGCTCTGGTTGGGCGTGCATAGTAAAAAGTGCTCCTGGCAGCTAGAGAGTGCCGCGTTGACCACTGCGCAAGAAGAAATAAGCACCTGCAACGTTTGGTTTAGGTTTTAGGTGCATTTTTAATTTTATTGCTTAAATCGCATTCTCTCGACGAGCTGAGCACGTTTTCTGAAATGTGCTCCTCCCGTCGCTCTGGTTGGGTGCGCACAGTAAAAAGAGCTCCTGGCAGCTAGGGAGTGCCGCGTTGACCACTGCGCACGAAGAAATAAGCACCTGCAACGTTTGGTTTAGGTTTTAGGTGCATTTTTAATTTTATTGCTTAAATCGCATTCTCTCGACGAGCTGAGCACGTTTTCTGAAATGTGCTCCTCCCGTCACTCTGGTTGGGTGCGCATAGTAAAAAGTGCTCTTGGCAGCTAAAGAGTGCCGCGTTGACCACTGCGCACAAAGAAATAAGCACCTGCAACGTTTGGTTTAGGTTTTAGGTGCATTTTAAATTTTATTGCTTAAATCGCATTTTCTCGACGAGCTGAGCACGTTTTCTGAAATGTGCTCCTCCCGTCGCTCTGGTTGTGCGCGCATAGTAAAAAGTGCTCCTGGCAGCTAGAGAGTGCCGCGTTGACCACTGCGCAAGAAGAAATAAGCACCTGCAACGTTTGGTCTAGGTTTTAGGTGCATTTTTAATTTTATTGCTTAAATCGCATTTTCTCGACAAGCTGAGCACGTTTTCTGAAATGTGCTCCTTCCGTCGCTCTGGTTGGGTGCGCACAGTAAAAAGAGCTCCTGGCAGCTAGGGAATGCCGCGTTGACCACTGCGCACGAAGAAATAAGCACCTGCAACGTTTGGTTTAGGTTTTAGGTGCATTTTTAATTTTATTGCTTAAATCGCATTCTCTCGACGAGCTGAGCACGTTTTCTGAAATGTGCTCCTCCCGTCGCTCTGGTTGGGCGCGCATAGTAAAAAGTGCTCCTGGCAGCTAGAGAGTGCCGCGTTGACCACTGCGCATGAAGAAATAAACACCTGCAACGTTTGGTTTAGGTTTTAGGTGCATTTTTAATTTTATTGCTTAAATCGCATTTTCTCGACAAGCTGAGCACGTTTTCTGAAATGTGCTCCTCCCGTCACTCTGGTTGGGTGCGCACAGTAAAAAGTGCTCTTGGCAGCTAGAGAGTGCCACGTTGACCACTGCGCATGAAGAAATAACCACCTGCAACGTTTGGTTTAGGTTTAAGGTGCATTTTTAATTTTATTGCTTAAATCGCATTTTCTCGACGAGCTGAGCACGTTTTCTGAAATGTGCTCCTCCCGTCGCTCTGGTTGGGTGCGCATAGTAAAAAGTGCTCTTGGCAGCTAAAGAGTGCCGCGTTGACCACTGCGCACAAAGAAATAAGCACCTGCAACGTTTGGTTTAGGTTTTAGGTGCATTTTAAATTTTATTGCTTAAATCGCATTTTCTCGACGAGCTGAGCAAGTTTTCTGAAATGTGCTCCTCCCGTCGCTCTGGTTGTGCGCACAGTAAAAAGAGCTCCTGGCAGCTAGGGAATGCCGCGTTGACCACTGCGCACGAAGAAATAAGCACCTGCAACGTTTGGTTTAGGTTTTAGGTGCATTTTTAATTTTATTGCTTAAATCGCATTCTCTCGACGAGCTGAGCACGTTTTCTGAAATGTGCTCCTCCCGTCGCTCTGGTTGGGCGCGCATAGTAAAAAGTGCTCCTGGCAGCTAGAGAGTGCCGCGTTGACCACTGCGCATGAAGAAATAAACACCTGCAACGTTTGGTTTAGGTTTTAGGTGCATTTTTAATTTTATTGCTTAAATCGCATTTTCTCGACAAGCTGAGCACGTTTTCTGAAATGTGCTCCTCCCGTCACTCTGGTTGGGTGCGCACAGTAAAAAGTGCTCTTGGCAGCTAGAGAGTGCCACGTTGACCACTGCGCATGAAGAAATAACCACCTGCAACGTTTGGTTTAGGTTTAAGGTGCATTTTTAATTTTATTGCTTAAATCGCATTTTCTCGACGAGCTGAGCACGTTTTCTGAAATGTGCTCCTCCCGTCGCTCTGGTTGGGTGCGCATAGTAAAAAGTGCTCTTGGCAGCTAAAGAGTGCCGCGTTGACCACTGCGCACAAAGAAATAAGCACCTGCAACGTTTGGTTTAGGTTTTAGGTGCATTTTAAATTTTATTGCTTAAATCGCATTTTCTCGACGAGCTGAGCAAGTTTTCTGAAATGTGCTCCTCCCGTCGCTCTGGTTGTGCGCGCATAGTAAAAAGTGCTCCTGGCAGCTAGAGAGTGCCGCGTTGACCACTGCACATGAAGAAATAAGCACCTGCAACGTTTGGTTTAGGTTTTAGGTGCATTTTTAATTTTATTGCTTTAATCGCATTTTCTCGACGAGCTGAGCACGTTTTCTGAAATGTGCTCCTCCCGTCGCTCTGGTTGGGTGCGCATAGTAAAAAGTGCTCTTGGCAGCTAGAGAGTGCCGCGTTGACCACTGCGCATGAAGAAATAAGCACCTGCAACGTTTGGTTTAGGTTTGAGGTGCATTTTTAATTTTATTGCTTAAATCGCATTTTCTCGACGAGCTGAGCACGTTTTCTGAAATGTGCTCCTCCCGTCACTCTGGTTGGGTGCGCACAGTAAAAAGTGCTCCTGGCAGCTAGGGAGTGCCAAGTTGAGCACTGCGCACGAAGAAATAAGCACCTGCAACGTTTGGTTTAGGTTTTAGGTGCATTTTTAATTTTATTGCTTAAATCGCATTTTCTCGACGAGCTGAGCACGTTTTCTGAAATGTGCTCCTCCCGTCACTCCGGTTGGGTGCGCACAGTAAAAAGTGCTCTTGGCAGCTAGAGAGTGCCGCGTTGACCACTGCGCATGAAGAAATAAGCACCTGCAACGTTTGGTTTAGGTTTTAGGTGCATTTTTAATTTTATTGCTTAAATCGCATTTTCTCGACGAGCTGAGCACGTTTTCTGAAATGTGCTCCTCCCGTCACTCTGGTTGGGTGCGCACAGTAAAAAGTGCTCCTGGCAGCTAGGGAGTGCCGCGTTGAGCACTGCGCACGAAGAAATAAGCACCTGCAACGTTTGGTTTAGGTTTTAGGTGCATTTTTAATTTTATTGCTTAAATCGCATTTTCTCGACGAGCTGAGCACGTTTTTTGAAATGGGCTCCTCCCGTCGCTCTGGTTGGGTGCGCACAGTAAAAAGAGCTCCTGGCAGCTAGGGAGTTCCGCGTTGACCACTGCGCACGAAGAAATAAGCACCTGCAACGTTTGGTTTAGGTTTTAGGTGCATTTTTTATTTTATTGCTTAAATCGCATTCTCTCGACGAGCTGAGCACGTTTTCTGAAATGTGCTCCTCCCGTCGCTCTGGTTGGGTGCGCACAGTAAAAAGAGCTCCTGGCAGCTAGGGAGTGCCGCGTTGACCACTGCGCACAAAGAAATAAGCACCTGCAACGTTTGGTTTAGGTTTTAGGTGCATTTTTTATTGTATTGCTTAAATCGCATTCTCTTGACGAGCTGAGCACGTTTTCTGAAATGTGCTCCTCCCGTCGCTCTGGTTGGGTGCGCGTAGTAAAAAGTGCTCCTGGCAGCTAGAGAGTGCCGCGTTGACCACTGCGCATGAAGAAATAAGCACCTGCAACGTTTGGTTTAGGTTTTAGGTGCATTTTTAATCTTATTGCTTAAATCGCATTTTCTCGACGAGCTGAGCACGTTTTCTGAAATGTGCTCCTCCCGTCACTCTGGTTGGGTGCGCACAGTAAAAAAGTGCTCTTGGCAGCTAGAGAGTGCCGCGTTGACCACTGCGCATGAAGAAATAAGCACCTGCAACGTTTGGTTTAGGTTTTAGGTGCATTTTTAATTTTATTGCTTAAATCGCATTTTCTCGACGAGCTGAGCACGTTTTCTGAAATGTGCTCCTCCCGTCACTCTGGTTGGGTGCGCACAGTAAAAAGTGCTCTTGGCAGCTAGAGAGTGCCGCGTTGACCACTGCGCATGAAGAAATAAGCACCTGCAACGTTTGGTTTAGGTTTTAGGTGCATTTTTAATTTTATTGCTTAAATCGCATTTTCTCGACGAGCTGAGCACGTTTTCTGAAATGTGCTCCTCCCGTCACTCTGGTTGGGTGCGCACAGTAAAAAATGCTCTTGGCAGCTAGAGAGTGCCGCGTTGACCACTGCGCATGAAGAAATAAGCACCTGCAACGTTTGGTTTAGGTTTTATGTGCATTTTTAATTTGATTGCTTAAATCGCATTTTCTCGACGAGCTGAGCACGTTTTCTGAAATGTGCTCCTCCTGTCACTCTGGTTGGGTGCGCACAGTAAAAAGTGCTCCTGGCAGCTAGGGAGTGCCGCGTTGAGCACTGCGCACGAAGAAATAAGCACCTGCAACGTTTGGTTTAGGTTTTAGGTGCATTTTTAATTTTATTGCTTAAATCGCATTTTCTCGACGAGCTGAGCACGTTTTCTGAAATGGGCTCCTCCCGTCGCTCTGGTTGGGTGCGCACAGTAAAAAGAGCTCCTGGCAGCTAGGGAGTTCCGCGTTGACCACTGCGCACGAAAAAATAAGCACCTGCAACGTTTGGTTTAGGTTTTAGGTGCATTTTTTATTTTATTGCTTAAATCGCATTCTCCTGACGAGCTGAGCACGTTTTCTGAAATGTGCTCCTCCCGTCGCTCTGGTTGGGTGCACATAGTAAAAAGAGCTCCTGGCAGCTAGGGAGTGCCGCGTTGACCGCTGCGCACGAAGAAATAAGCACCTGCAACGTTTGGTTTAGGTTTTAGGTGCATTTTTTATTTTATTGCTTAAATCGCATTCTCTCGACGAGCTGAGCACGTTTTCTGAAATGTGCTCCTCCCGTCGCTCTGGTTGGGTGCGCGTAGTAAAAAGTGCTCCTGGCAGCTAGAGAGTGCCGCGTTGACCACTGCGCATGAAGAAATAAGCACCTGCAACGTTTGGTTTAGGTTTTAGGTGCATTTTTAATTTTATTGCTTAAATCGCATTTTCTCGACGAGCTGAGCACGTTTTCTGAAATGTGCTCCTCCCGTCACTCTGGTTGGGTGCGCACAGTAAAAAGTTCTCCTGGCAGCTAGAGAGTGCCGCGTTGACCACTGCGCATGAAGAAATAAGCACCTGCAACGTTTGGTTTAGGTTTTAGGTGCATTTTTAATTTTATTGCTTAAATCGCATTCTCTCGACGAGCTGAGCTCGTTTTCTGAAATGTGCTCCTCCCGTCGCTCTGGTTGGGCGCGCATAGTAAAAAGTGCTCCTGGCAGCTAGAGAGTGCCGCGTTGACCACTGCGCATGAAGAAATAAGCACCTGCAACGTTTGGTTTAGGTTTTAGGTGCATTTTTAATTTTATTGCTTAAATCGCATTTTCTCGACGAGCTGAGCACGTTTTCTGAAATGTGCTCCTCCCGTCGCTCTGGTTGGGCGCGCATAGTAAAAAGTGCTCCTGGCAGCTAGAGAGTGCCGCGTTGACCACTGCACATGAAGAAATAAGCACCTGCAACGTTTGGTTTAGGTTTTAGGTGCATTTTTAAGTTTATTGCTTAAATCGCATTTTCTCGACGAGCTGAGCACGTTTTCTGAAATGTGCTCCTCCCGTCGCTCTGGTTGGGTGCGCACAGTAAAAAGAGCTCCTGGCAGCTAGGGAGTGCCGCGTTGACCACTGCGCACGAAGAAATAAGCACCTGCAACGTTTGGTTTAGGTTTTAGGTGCATTTTTAATTTTATTGCTTAAATCGCATTCTCTCGACGAGCTGAGCACGTTTTCTGAAATGTGCTCCTCCCGTCGCTCTGGTTGGGTGCGCACAGTAAAAAGTGCTCTTGGCAGCTCGGGAGTGCCGCGTTGACCACTGCGCATGAAGAAATAAGCACCTGCAACGTTTGGTTTAGGTTTTAGGTGCATTTTTTATTTTATTGCTTAAATCGCATTGTCTCGACGAGCTGAGCACGTTTTCTGAAATGTGCTCCTCCCGTCGCTCTGGTTGGGTGCACACAGTAAAAAGAGCTCCTGGCAGCTAGGGAGTGCCGCGTTGACCACTGCGCACGAAGAAATAAGCACCTGCAACGTTTGGTTTAGGTTTTAGGTGCATGTTTTATTTTATTGCTTAAATCGCATTCTCTCGACGAGCTGAGCACGTTTTCTGAAATGTGCTCCTCCCGTCACTCTGGTTGGGTGCGCATAGTAAAAAGTGCTCTTGGCAGCTAGGGAGTGCCGCGTTGACCACTGCACATGAAGAAATAAGCACCTGCAACGTTTGGTTTAGGTTTTAGGTGCATTTTTAATTTTATTGCTTAAATCGCATTTTCTCGACGAGCTGAGCACGTTTTCTGAAATGTGCTCCTCCCGTCGCTCTGGTTGGGCGCGCATAGTAAAAAGTGCTCCTGGCAGCTAGAGAGTGCCGCGTTGACCACTGCGCAAGAAGAAATAAGCACCTGCAACGTTTGGTTTAGGTTTTAGGTGCATTTTTAATTTTATTGCTTAAATCGCATTCTCTCGACAAGCTGAGCACGTTTTCTGAAATGTGCTCCTCCCGTCGCTCTGGTTGGGTGCGCACAGTAAAAAGAGCTCCTGGCAGCTAGGGAGTGCCGCGTTGACCACTGCGCACGAAGAAATAAGCACCTGCAACGTTTGGTTTAGGTTTTAGGTGCATTTTTAATTTTATTGCTTAAATCGCATTCTCTCGACGAGCTGAGCACGTTTTCTGAAATGTGCTCCTCCCGTCGCTCTGGTTGGGCGCGCATAGTAAAAAGTGCTCCTGGCAGCTAGAGAGTGCCGCGTTGACCACTGCGCATGAAGAAATAAGCACCTGCAACGTTTGGTTTAGGTTTTAGGTGCATTTTTAATTTTATTGCTTAAATTGCATTTTCTCGACAAGCTGAGCACGTTTTCTGAAATGTGCTCCTTCCGTCGCTCTGGTTGGGTGCGCACAGTAAAAAGAGCTCCTGGCAGCTAGGGAGTGCCGCGTTGACCACTGCGCATGAAGAAATAACCACCTGCAACGTTTGGTTTAGGTTTTAGGTATATTTTTAATTTTATTGCTTAAATCGCATTTTCTCGACAAGCTGAGCACGTTTTCTGAAATGTGCTCCTCCCGTCGCTCTGGTTGGGTGCGCATAGGAAAAAGTGCTCTTGGCAGCTAAAGAGTGCCGCGTTGACCACTGCGCACAAAGAAATAAGCACCTGCAACGTTTGGTTTAGGTTTTAGGTGCATTTTAAATTTTATTGCTTAAATCGCATTTTCTCGACGAGCTGAGCAAGTTTTCTGAAATGTGCTCCTCCCGTCGCTCTGGTTGGGTGCGCATAGGAAAAAGTGCTCTTGGCAGCGAGAGAGTGCCGCGTTGACCACTGCACATGAAGAAATAAGCACCTGCAACGTTTGGTTTAGGTTTTAGGTGCATTTTTAATTTTATTGCTTAAATCGCATTTTCTCGACGAGCTGAGCACGTTTTCTGAAATGTGCTCCTCCCGTCACTCTGGTTGGGTGCGCATAGTAAAAAGTGCTCTTGGCAGCTAAAGAGTGCCGCGTTGACCACTGCGCACAAAGAAATAAGCACCTGCAACGTTTGGTTTAGGTTTTAGGTGCATTTTAAATTTTATTGCTTAAATCGCATTTTCTCGACGAGCTGAGCACGTTTTCTGAAATGTGCTCCTCCCGTCGCTCTGGTTGTGCGCGCATAGTAAAAAGTGCTCCTGGCAGCTAGAGAGTGCCGCGTTGACCACTGCACATGAAGAAATAAGCACCTGCAACGTTTGGTTTAGGTTTTAGGTTCATTTTTAATTTTATTGCTTAAATCGCATTTTCTCGACGAGCTGAGCACGTTTTCTGAAATGTGCTCCTCCCGTCGCTCTGGTTGGGTGCGCACAGTAAAAAGTGCTCTTGGCAGCTAGAGAGTGCCGCGTTGACCACTGCGCATGAAGAAATAAGCACCTGCAACGTTTGGTTTAGGTTTTAGGTGCATTTTTAATTTTATTGCTTAAATCGCATTCTCTCGACGAGCTGAGCACGTTTTCTGAAATGTGCTCCTCCCGTCGCTCTGGTTGGGTGCGCGTAGTAATAAGTGCTCCTGGCAGCTAGAGAGTGCCGTGTTGACCACTGCGCATGAAGAAATAAGCACCTGCAACGTTTGGTTTAGGTTTTAGGTGCATTTTTAATTTTATTGCTTAAATCGCATTTTCTCGACGAGCTGAGCACGTTTTCTGAAATGTGCTCCTCCCGTCGCTCTGGTTGGGTGCGCACAGTAAAAAGAGCTCCTGGCAGCTAGGGAGTGCCGCGTTGACCACTGCGCACGAAGAAATAAGCACCTGCAACGTTTGGTTTAGGTTTTAGATGCATTTTTTATTTTATTGCTTAAATCGCATTCTCTCGACGAGCTGAGCACGTTTTCTGAAATGTGCTCCTCCCTTCGCTCTGGTTGGGTGCGCACAGTAAAAAGTGCTCCTGGCAGCTAGGGAGTGCCGCGTTGAGCACTACGCACGAAGAAATAAGCACCTGCAACGTTTGGTTTAGGTTTTAGCTGCATTTTTAATTTTATTGCTTAAATCGCATTTTCTCGACGAGCTTAGCACGTTTTCTGAAATGTGCTCCTCCCGTCGCTCTGGTTGGGTGCGCACAGTAAAAAGAGCTCCTGGCAGCTAGGGAGTGCCGCGTTGACCACTGCGCACGAAGAAATAAGCACCTGCAACGTTTGGTTTAGGTTTTAGGTGCATTTTTAATTTTATTGCTTAAATCGCATTCTCTCGACGAGCTGAGCACGTTTTCTGAAATGTGCTCCTCCCGTCGCTCTGGTTGGGCGCGCATAGTAAAAAGTGCTCCTGGCAGCTAGAGAGTGCCGCGTTGACCACTGCGCATGAAGAAATAAGCACCTGCAACGTTTGGTTTAGGTTTTAGGTGCATTTTTAATTTTATTGCTTAATTCGCATTTTCTCGACAAGCTGAGCACGTTTTCTGAAATGTGCTCCTCCCGTCGCTCTGGTTGGGTGCGCATAGGAAAAAGTGCTCTTGGCAGCTAGAGAGTGCCGCGTTGACCACTGCGCTTGAAGAAATAACCACCTGCAACGTTTGGTTTAGGTTTTAGGTGCATTTTTAATTTTATTGCTTAAATCGCATTTTCTCGACAAGCTGAGCACGTTTTCTGAAATGTGCTCCTCCCGTCGCTCTGGTTGGGTGCGCATAGGAAAAAGTGCTCCTGGCAGCTAGAGAGTTCCGCGTTGACCACTGCGCATGAAGAAATAAGCACCTGCAACGTTTGGTTTAGGTTTTAGGTGCATTTTTAATTTTATTGCTTAAATCGCATTTTCTCGACAAGCTGAGCACGTTTTCTGAAATGTGCTCCTCCCGTCGCTCTGGTTGGGTGCGCATAGGAAAAAGTGCTCTTGGCAGCTAGAGAGTGCCGCGTTGACCACTGCGCTTGAAGAAATAATCACCTGCAACGTTTGGGCTAGGTTTTGGGTGCATTTTTAATTTTATTGCTAAAATCAGATTTTCTCGACGAGCTGAGCACGTTTTCTGAAATGTGCTCCTCCCGTCACTCTGGTTGGGTGCGCATAGTAAAAAGTGCTCTTGGCAGCTAGGGAGTGCCGCGTTGAGCACTGCACATGAAGAAATAAGCACCTGAAACGTTTGGTTTAGGTTTTAGGTGCATTTTCAATTTTATTGCTTAAATCGCATTTTCTCGACGAGCTGAGCACGTTTTCTGAAATGTGCTCCTCCCGTCACTCTGGTTGGGTGCGCACAGTAAAAAGTGCTCTTGGCAGCTAGAGAGTGCCGCGTTGACCACTGCGCATGAAGAAATAAGCACCTGCAACGTTTGGTTTAGGTTTTAGGTGCATTTTTAATTTTATTGCTTAAATCGCATTTTCTCGACGAGCTGAGCACGTTTTCTGAAATGTGCTCCTCCCGTCGCTCTGGTTGGGTGCGCACAGTAAAAAGAGCTCCTGGCAGCTAGGGAGTGCCGCGTTGACCACTGCGCACGAAGAAATAAGCACCTGCAACGTTTGGTTTAGGTTTTAGGTGCATTTTTAATTTTATTGCTTAAATCGCATTCTCTCGACGAGCTGAGCACGTTTTCTGAAATGTGCTCCTCCCGTCGCTCTGGTTTGGTGCGCACAGTAAAAAGAGCTCCTGGCAGCTAGGGAGTGCCGCTTTGACCACTGCGCACGAAGAAATAAGCACCTGCAACGTTTGGTTTAGGTTTTAGGTGCATTTTTAATTTTATTGCTTAAATCGCATTCTCTCGACGAGCTGAGCACGTTTTCTGAAATGTGCTCCTCCCGTCACTCAGGTTGGGTGCGCACAGTAAAAAGTGCTCCTGGCAGCTAGGGAGTGCCGCGTTGAGCACTACGCACGAAGAAATAAGCACCTGCAACGTTTGGTTTAGGTTTTAGCTGCATTTTTAATTTTATTGCTTAAATCGCATTTTCTCGACGAGCTGAGCACGTTTTCTGAAATGTGCTCCTCCCGTCGCTCTGGTTGGGTGCGCGTAGTAAAAAGTGCTCCTGGCAGCTAGAGAGTGCCGCGTTGACCACTGCGCATGAAGAAATAAGCACCTGCAACGTTTGGTTTAGGTTTTAGGTGCATTTTTAATTTTATTGCTTAAATCGCATTTTCTCGACGAGCTGAGCACGTTTTCTGAAATGTGCTCCTCCCGTCACTCTGGTTGGGTGCGCACAGTAAAAAGTGCTCTTGGCAGCTAGAGAGTGCCGCGTTGACCACTGCGCATGAAGAAATAACCACCTGCAACGTTTGGTTTAGGTTTTAGGTGCATTTTTAATTTTATTGCTTAAATCGCATTTTCTCGACGAGCTGAGCACGTTTTCTGAAATGTGCTCCTCCCGTCACTCTGGTTGGGTGCGCATAGTAAAAAGTGCTCTTGGCAGCTAAAGAGTGCCGCGTTGACCACTGCGCACAAAGAAATAAGCACCTGCAACGTTTGGTTTAGGTTTTAGGTGCATTTTAAATTTTATTGCTTAAATCGCATTTTCTCGACGAGCTGAGCACGTTTTCTGAAATGTGCTCCTCCTGTCGCTCTGGTTGTGCGCGCATAGTAAAAAGTGCTCCTGGCAGCTAGAGAGTGCCGCGTTGACCACTGCGCATGAAGAAATAAGCACCTGCAACGTTTGGTTTAGGTTTTAGGTGCATTTTTAATTTTATTGCTTAAATCGCATTCTCTCGACGAGCTGAGCACGTTTTCTGAAATGTGCTCCTCCCGTCGCTCTGGTTGGGTGCGCGTAGTAAAAAGTGCTCCTGGCAGCTAGAGAGTGCCGTGTTGACCACTGCGCATGAAGAAATAAGCACCTGCAACGTTTGGTTTAGGTTTTAGGTGCATTTTTAATTTTATTGCTTAAATCGCATTTTCTCGACGAGCTGAGCACGTTTTCTGAAATGTGCTCCTCCCGTCGCTCTGGTTGGGTGCGCACAGTAAAAAGAGCTCCTGGCAGCTAGGGAGTGCCACGTTGACCACTGCGCACGAAGAAATAAGCACCTGCAACGTTTGGTTTAGGTTTTAGATGCATTTTTTATTTTATTGCTTAAATCGCATTCTCTCGACGAGCTGAGCACGTTTTCTGAAATGTGCTCCTCCCGTCACTCTGGTTGGGTGCGCACAGTAAAAAGTGCTCCTGGCAGCTAGGGAGTGCCGCGTTGAGCACTACGCACGAAGAAATAAGCACCTGCAACGTTTGGTTTAGGTTTTAGCTGCATTTTTAATTTTATTGCTTAAATCGCATTTTCTCGACGAGCTGAGCACGTTTTCTGAAATGTGCTCCTCCCGTCGCTCTGGTTGGGTGCGCACAGTAAAAAGAGCTCCTGGCAGCTAGGGAGTTCCGCGTTGACCACTGCGCACGAAGAAATAAGCACCTGCAACGTTTGGTTTAGGTTTTAGGTGCATTTTTAATTTTATTGCTTAAATCGCATTCTCTCGACGAGCTGAGCACGTTTTCTGAAATGTGCTCCTCCCGTCGCTCTGGTTGGGTGTGCACAGTAAAAAGTGCTCTTGGCAGCTCGGGAGTGCCGCGCTGACCACTGCGCATGAAGAAATAAGCACCTGCAACGTTTGGTTTAGGTTTTAGGTGCATTTTTAATTTTATTGCTTAAATCGCATTTTCTCGACGAGCTGAGCACGTTTTCTGAAATGTGCTCCTCCCGTCGCTCTGGTTGGGCGCGCATAGTAAAAAGTGCTCCTGGCAGCTAGAGAGTGCCGCGTTGACCACTGCGCAAGAAGAAATAAGCACCTGCAACGTTTGGTTTAGGTTTTAGGTGCATTTTTAATTTTATTGCTTAAATCGCATTTTCTCGACAAGCTGAGCACGTTTTCTGAAATGTGCTCCTCCCGTCGCTCTGGTTGGGTGCGCACAGTAAAAAGAGCTCCTGGCAGCTAGGGAGTGCCGCGTTGACCACTGCGCACGAAGAAATAAGCACCTGCAACGTTTGGTTTAGGTTTTAGGTGCATTTTTAATTTTATTGCTTAAATCGCATTCTCTCGACGAGCTGAGCACGTTTTCTGAAATGTGCTCCTCCCGTCGCTCTGGTTGGGCGCGCATAGTAAAAAGTGCTCCTGGCAGCTAGAGAGTGCCGCGTTGACCACTGCGCATGAAGAAATAAGCACCTGCAACGTTTGGTTTAGGTTTTAGGTGCATTTTTAATTTTATTGCTTAATTCGCATTTTCTCGACAAGCTGAGCACGTTTTCTGAAATGTGCTCCTCCCGTCGCTCTGGTTGGGTGCGCATAGGAAAAAGTGCTCTTGGCAGCTAGAGAGTGCCGCGTTGACCACTGCGCTTGAAGAAATAACCACCTGCAACGTTTGGTTTAGGTTTTAGGTGCATTTTTAATTTTATTGCTTAAATCGCATTTTCTCGACAAGCTGAGCACGTTTTCTGAAATGTGCTCCTCCCGTCGCTCTGGTTGGGTGTGCATAGGAAAAAGTGCTCCTGGCAGCTAGAGAGTTCCGCGTTGACCACTGCGCATGAAGAAATAAGCACCTGCAACGTTTGGTTTAGGTTTTAGGTGCATTTTTAATTTTATTGCTTAAATCGCATTTTCTCGACAAGCTGAGCACGTTTTCTGAAATGTGCTCCTCCCGTCGCTCTGGTTGGGTGCGCATAGGAAAAAGTGCTCTTGGCAGCTAGAGAGTGCCGCGTTGACCACTGCGCTTGAAGAAATAATCACCTGCAACGTTTGGGCTAGGTTTTGGGTGCATTTTTAATTTTATTGCTAAAATCGCATTTTCTCGACGAGCTGCGCACGTTTTCTGAAATGTGCTCCTCCCGTCACTCTGGTTGGGTGCGCATAGTAAAAAGTGCTCTTGGCAGCTAGGGAGTGCCGCGTTGACCACTGCACATGAAGAAATAAGCACCTGAAACGTTTGGTTTAGGTTTTAGGTGCATTTTCAATTTTATTGCTTAAATCGCATTTTCTCGACGAGCTGAGCACGTTTTCTGAAATGTGCTCCTCCCGTCACTCTGGTTGGGTGCGCACAGTAAAAAGTGCTCTTGGCAGCTAGAGAGTGCCGCGTTGACCACTGCGCATGAAGAAATAAGCACCTGCAACGTTTGGTTTAGGTTTTAGGTGCATTTTTAATTTTATTGCTTAAATCGCATTTTCTCGACGAGCTGAGCACGTTTTCTGAAATGTGCTCCTCCCGTCACTCTGGTTGGGTGCGCACAGTAAAAAGTGCTCCTGGCAGCTAGGGAGTGCCGCGTTGAGCACTGCGCACGAAGAAATAAGCACCTGCAACGTTTGGTTTAGGTTTTAGGTGCATTTTTAATTTTATTGCTTAAATCGCATTTTCTCGACCAGCTGAGCACGTTTTCTGAAATGTGCTCCTCCCGTCACTCTGTTTGGTTGCGCACAGTAAAAAGTGCTCCTGGCAGCTAGGGAGTGCCGCGTTGAGCACTGCGCACGAAGAAATAAGAACCTGCAACGTTTGGTTTAGGTTTTAGGTGCATTTTTAATTTTATTGCTTAAATCGCATTTTCTCGACGAGCTGAGCACGTTTTCTGAAATGTGCTCCTCCCGTCACTCTGGTTGGGTGCGCACAGTAAAAAGTGCTCTTGGCAGCTAGAGAGTGCCGCGTTGACCACTGCGCATGAAGAAATAAGCACCTGCAACGTTTGGTTTAGGTTTTAGGTGCATTTTTAATTTTATTGCTTAAATCGCATTTTCTCGACGAGCTGAGCACGTTTTCTGAAATGTGCTCCTCCCGTCGCTCTGGTTGGATGCGCACAGTAAAAAGAGCTCCTGGCAGCTAGGGAGTGCCGCGTTGACCACTGCGCACGAAGAAATAAGCACCTGCAACGTTTGGTTTAGGTTTTAGGTGCATTTTTAATTTTATTGCTTAAATCGCATTCTCTCGACGAGCTGAGCACGTTTTCTGAAATGTGCTCCTCCCGTCGCTCTGGTTTGGTGCGCACAGTAAAAAGAGCTCCTGTTAGCTAGGGAGTGCCGCTTTGACCACTGCGCACGAAGAAATAAGCACCTGCAACGTTTGGTTTAGGTTTTAGGTGCATTTTTAATTTTATTGCTTAAATCGCATTCTCTCGACGAGCTGAGCACGTTTTCTGAAATGTGCTCCTCCCGTCACTCAGGTTGGGTGCGCACAGTAAAAAGTGCTCTTGGCAGCTCGGGAGTGCCGCGTTGACCACTGCGCATGAAGAAATAAGCACCTGCAACGTTTGGTTTAGGTTTTAGGTGCATTTTTAATTTTATTGCTTAAATCGCATTTTCTCGACGAGCTGAGCACGTTTTCTGAAATGTGCTCCTCCCGTCGCTCTGGTTGGGCGCGCATAGTAAAAAGTGCTCCTGGCAGCTAGAGAGTGCCGCGTTGACCACTGCGCAAGAAGAAATAAGCACCTGCAACGTTTGGTTTAGGTTTTAGGTGCATTTTTAATTTTATTGCTTAAATCGCATTTTCTCGACAAGCTGAGCACGTTTTCTGAAATGTGCTCCTCCCGTCGCTCTGGTTGGGTGCGCACAGTAAAAAGAGCTCCTGGCAGCTAGGGAGTGCCGCGTTGACCACTGCGCACGAAGAAATAAGCACCTGCAACGTTTGGTTTAGGTTTTAGGTGCATTTTTAATTTTATTGCTTAAATCGCATTTTCTCGACGAGCTGAGCACGTTTTCTGAAATGTGCTCCTCCCGTCGCTCTGGTTGTGCGCGCATAGTAAAAAGTGCTCCTGGCAGCTCGAGAGTGCCGCGTTGACCACTGCACATGAAGAAATAAGCACCTGCAACGTTTGGTTTAGGTTTTAGGTGCATTTTAAATTTTATTGCTTAAATCGCATTCTCTCGACGAGCTGAGCACGTTTTCTGAAATGTGCTCCTCCCGTCGCTCTGGTTGGGTGCGCACAGTAAAAAGTGCTCTTGGCAGCTCGGGAGTGCCGCGTTGACCACTGCGCATGAAGAAATAAGCACCTGCAACGTTTGGTTTAGGTTTTAGGTGCATTTTTAATTTTATTGCTTAAATCGCATTTTCTCGACAAGCTGAGCACGTTTTCTGAAATGTGCTCCTCCCGTCGCTCTGGTTGGGCGCGCATAGTAAAAAGTGCTCCTGGCAGCTAGAGAGTGCCGCGTTGACCACTGCGCAAGAAGAAATAAGCACCTGCAACGTTTGGTTTAGGTTTTAGATGCATTTTTTATTTTATTGCTTAAATCGCATTCTCTCGACGAGCTGAGCACGTTTTCTGAAATGTGCTCCTCCCGTCACTCTGGTTGGGTGCGCACAGTAAAAAGTGCTCCTGGCAGCTAGGGAGTTCCGCGTTGAGCACTACGCACGAAGAAATAAGCACCTGCAACGTTTGGTTTAGGTTTTAGCTGCATTTTTAATTTTATTGCTTAAATCGCATTTTCTCGACGAGCTGAGCACGTTTTCTGAAATGTGCTCCTCCCGTCGCTCTGGTTGGGTGCGCACAGTAAAAAGAGCTCCTGGCAGCTAGGGAGTTCCGCGTTGACCACTGCGCACGAAGAAATAAGCACCTGCAACGTTTGGTTTAGGTTTTAGGTGCATTTTTAATTTTATTGCTTAAATCGCATTCTCTCGACGAGCTGAGCACGTTTTCTGAAATGTGCTCCTCCCGTCGCTCTGGTTGGGTGTGCACAGTAAAAAGTGCTCTTGGCAGCTCGGGAGTGCCGCGTTGACCACTGCGCATGAAGAAATAAGCACCTGCAACGTTTGGTTTAGGTTTTAGGTGCATTTTTAATTTTATTGCTTAAATCGCATTTTCTCGACGAGCTGAGCACGTTTTCTGAAATGTGCTCCTCCCGTCGCTCTGGTTGGGCGCGCATAGTAAAAAGTGCTCCTGGCAGCTAGAGAGTGCCGCGTTGACCACTGCGCAAGAAGAAATAAGCACCTGCAACGTTTGGTTTAGGTTTTAGGTGCATTTTTAATTTTATTGCTTAAATCGCATTTTCTCGACAAGCTGAGCACGTTTTCTGAAATGTGCTCCTCCCGTCGCTCTGGTTGGGTGCGCACAGTAAAAAGAGCTCCTGGCAGCTAGGGAGTGCCGCGTTGACCACTGCGCACGAAGAAATAAGCACCTGCAACGTTTGGTTTAGGTTTTAGGTGCATTTTTAATTTTATTGCTTAAATCGCATTCTCTCGACGAGCTGAGCACGTTTTCTGAAATGTGCTCCTCCCGTCGCTCTGGTTGGGCGCGCATAGTAAAAAGTGCTCCTGGCAGCTAGAGAGTGCCGCGTTGACCACTGCGCATGAAGAAATAAGCACCTGCAACGTTTGGTTTAGGTTTTAGGTGCATTTTTAATTTTATTGCTTAATTCGCATTTTCTCGACAAGCTGAGCACGTTTTCTGAAATGTGCTCCTCCCGTCGCTCTGGTTGGGTGCGCATAGGAAAAAGTGCTCTTGGCAGCTAGAGAGTGCCGCGTTGACCACTGCGCTTGAAGAAATAACCACCTGCAACGTTTGGTTTAGGTTTTAGGTGCATTTTTAATTTTATTGCTTAAATCGCATTTTCTCGACAAGCTGAGCACGTTTTCTGAAATGTGCTCCTCCCGTCGCTCTGGTTGGGTGCGCATAGGAAAAAGTGCTCCTGGCAGCTAGAGAGTTCCGCGTTGACCACTGCGCATGAAGAAATAAGCACCTGCAACGTTTGGTTTAGGTTTTAGGTGCATTTTTAATTTTATTGCTTAAATCGCATTTTCTCGACAAGCTGAGCACGTTTTCTGAAATGTGCTCCTCCCGTCGCTCTGGTTGGGTGCGCATAGGAAAAAGTGCTCTTGGCAGCTAGAGAGTGCCGCGTTGACCACTGCGCTTGAAGAAATAATCACCTGCAACGTTTGGGCTAGGTTTTGGGTGCATTTTTAATTTTATTGCTAAAATCGCATTTTCTCGACGAGCTGAGCACGTTTTCTGAAATGTGCTCCTCCCGTCACTCTGGTTGGGTGCGCATAGTAAAAAGTGCTCTTGGCAGCTAGGGAGTGCCGCGTTGACCACTGCACATGAAGAAATAAGCACCTGAAACGTTTGGTTTAGGTTTTAGGTGCATTTTCAATTTTATTGCTTAAATCGCATTTTCTCGACGAGCTGAGCACGTTTTCTGAAATGTGCTCCTCCCGTCACTCTGGTTGGGTGCGCACAGTAAAAAGTGCTCTTGGCAGCTAGAGAGTGCCGCGTTGACCACTGCGCATGAAGAAATAAGCACCTGCAACGTTTGGTTTAGGTTTTAGGTGCATTTTTAATTTTATTGCTTAAATCGCATTTTCTCGACGAGCTGAGCACGTTTTCTGAAATGTGCTCCTCCCGTCACTCTGGTTGGGTGCGCACAGTAAAAAGTGCTCCTGGCAGCTAGGGAGTGCCGCGTTGAGCACTGCGCACGAAGAAATAAGCACCTGCAACGTTTGGTTTAGGTTTTAGGTGCATTTTTAATTTTATTGCTTAAATCGCATTTTCTCGACCAGCTGAGCACGTTTTCTGAAATGTGCTCCTCCCGTCACTCTGGTTGGGTGCGCACAGTAAAAAGTGCTCCTGGCAGCTAGGGAGTGCCGCGTTGAGCACTGCGCACGAAGAAATAAGAACCTGCAACGTTTGGTTTAGGTTTTAGGTGCATTTTTAATTTTATTGCTTAAATCGCATTTTCTCGACGAGCTGAGCACGTTTTCTGAAATGTGCTCCTCCCGTCACTCTGGTTGGGTGCGCACAGTAAAAAGTGCTCTTGGCAGCTAGAGAGTGCCGCGTTGACCACTGCGCATGAAGAAATAAGCACCTGCAACGTTTGGTTTAGGTTTTAGGTGCATTTTTAATTTTATTGCTTAAATCGCATTTTCTCGACGAGCTGAGCACGTTTTCTGAAATGTGCTCCTCCCGTCGCTCTGGTTGGGTGCGCACAGTAAAAAGAGCTCCTGGCAGCTAGGGAGTGCCGCGTTGACCACTGCGCACGAAGAAATAAGCACCTGCAACGTTTGGTTTAGGTTTTAGGTGCATTTTTAATTTTATTGCTTAAATCGCATTCTCTCGACGAGCTGAGCACGTTTTCTGAAATGTGCTCCTCCCGTCGCTCTGGTTTGGTGCGCACAGTAAAAAGAGCTCCTGGCAGCTAGGGAGTGCCGCTTTGACCACTGCGCACGAAGAAATAAGCACCTGCAACGTTTGGTTTAGGTTTTAGGTGCATTTTTAATTTTATTGCTTAAATCGCATTCTCTCGACGAGCTGAGCACGTTTTCTGAAATGTGCTCCTCCCGTCACTCAGGTTGGGTGCGCACAGTAAAAAGTGCTCCTGGCAGCTAGGGAGTGCCGCGTTGAGCACTACGCACGAAGAAATAAGCACCTGCAACGTTTGGTTTAGGTTTTAGCTGCATTTTTAATTTTATTGCTTAAATCGCATTTTCTCGACGAGCTGAGCACGTTTTCTGAAATGTGCTCCTCCCTTCGCTCTGGTTGGGTGCGCACAGTAAAAAGAGCTCCTGGCAGCTAGGGAGTTCCGCGTTGACCACTGCGCACGAAGAAATAAGCACCTGGAACGTTTGGTTTAGGTTTTAGGTGCATTTTTAATTTTATTGCTTAAATCGCATTCTCTCGACGAGCTGAGCACGTTTTCTGAAATGTGCTCCTCCCGTCGCTCTGGTTGGGTGCGCACAGTAAAAAGTGCTCTTGGCAGCTCGGGAGTGCCGCGTTGACCACTGCGCATGAAGAAATAAGCACCTGCAACGTTTGGTTTAGGTTTTAGGTGCATTTTTAATTTTATTGCTTAAATCGCATTTTCTCGACGAGCTGAGCACGTTTTCTGAAATGTGCTCCTCCCGTCGCTCTGGTTGGGCGCGCATAGTAAAAAGTGCTCCTGGCAGCTAGAGAGTGCCGCGTTGACCACTGCGCAAGAAGAAATAAGCATCTGCAACGTTTGGTTTAGGTTTTAGGTGCATTTTTAATTTTATTGCTTAAATCGCATTTTCTCGACAAGCTGAGCACGTTTTCTGAAATGTGCTCCTCCCGTCGCTCTGGTTGGGTGCGCACAGTAAAAAGAGCTCCTGGCAGCTAGGGAGTGCCGCGTTGACCACTGCGCACGAAGAAATAAGCACCTGCAACGTTTGGTTTAGGTTTTAGGTGCATTTTTAATTTTATTGCTTAAATCGCATTTTCTCGACGAGCTGAGCACGTTTTCTGAAATGTGCTCCTCCCGTCGCTCTGGTTGTGCGCGCATAGTAAAAAGTGCTCCTGGCAGCTCGAGAGTGCCGCGTTGACCACTGCACATGAAGAAATAAGCACCTGCAACGTTTGGTTTAGGTTTTAGGTGCATTTTTAATTTTATTGCTTAAATCGCATTTTCTCGACGAGCTGAGCACGTTTTCTGAAATGTGCTCCTCCCGTCGCTCTGGTTGGGTGCGCACAGTAAAAAGTGCTCTTGGCAGCTAGAGAGTGCCGCGTTGACCACTGCGCATGAAGAAATAAGCACCTGCAAGGTTTGGTTTAGGTTTTAGGTGCATTTTTAATTTTATTGCTTAAATCGCATTTTCTCGACGAGCTGAGCACGTTTTCTGAAATGTGCTCCTCCCGTCACTCTGGTTGGGTGCGCATAGTAAAAAGTGCTCTTTGCAGCTAAAGAGTGCCGCGTTGACCACTGCGCACAAAGAAATAAGCACCTGCAACGTTTGGTTTAGGTTTTAGGTGCATTTTAAATTTTATTGCTTAAATCGCATTCTCTCGACGAGCTGAGCACGTTTTCTGAAATGTGCTCCTCCCGTCGCTCTGGTTGGGTGCGCACAGTAAAAAGTGCTCTTGGCAGCTCGGGAGTGCCGCGTTGACCACTGCGCATGAAGAAATAAGCACCTGCAACGTTTGGTTTAGGTTTTAGGTGCATTTTTAATTTTATTGCTTAAATCGCATTTTCTCGACAAGCTGAGCACGTTTTCTGAAATGTGCTCCTCCCGTCGCTCTGGTTGGGCGCGCATAGTAAAAAGTGCTCCTGGCAGCTAGAGAGTGCCGCGTTGACCACTGCGCAAGAAGAAATAAGCACCTGCAACGTTTGGTTTAGGTTTTAGGTGCATTTTTAATTTTATTGCTTGAATCGCATTTTCTCGACAAGCTGAGCACGTTTTCTGAAATGTGCTCCTCCCGTCGCTCTGGTTGGGTGCGCACAGTAAAAAGAGCTCCTGGCAGCTAGGGAGTGCCGCGTTGACCACTGCGCACGAAGAAATAAGCACCTGCAACGTTTGGTTTAGGTTTTAGGTGCATTTTTAATTTTAATGCTTAAATCGCATTCTCTCGACGAGCTGAGCACGTTTTCTGAAATGTGCTCCTCCCGTCGCTCTGGTTGGGCGCGCATAGTAAAAAGTGCTCCTGGCAGCTAGAGAGTGCCGCGTTGACCACTGCGCATGAAGAAATAAGCACCTGCAACGTTTGGTTTAGGTTTTAGGTGCATTTTTAATTTTATTGCTTAATTCGCATTTTCTCGACAAGCTGAGCACGTTTTCTGAAATGTGCTCCTCCCGTCGCTCTGGTTGGGTGCGCATAGGAAAAAGTGCTCTTGGCAGCTAGAGAGTGCAGCGTTGACCACTGCGCTTGAAGAAATAACCACCTGCAACGTTTGGTTTAGGTTTTAGGTGCATTTTTAATTTTATTGCTGAAATCGCATTTTCTCGACAAGCTGAGCACGTTTTCTGAAATGTGCTCCTCCCGTCGCTCTGGTTGGGTGCGCATAGGAAAAAGTGCTCCTGGCAGCTAGAGAGTTCCGCGTTGACCACTGCGCATGAAGAAATAAGCACCTGCAACGTTTGGTTTAGGTTTTAGGTGCATTTTTAATTTTATTGCTTAAATCGCATTCTCTCGACGAGCTGAGCACGTTTTCTTAAATGTTCTCCTCCCGTCGCTCTGGTTGGGTGCGCACAGTAAAAAGTGCTCTTGGCAGCTCGGGAGTGCCGCGTTGACCACTGCGCATGAAGAAATAAGCACCCGCAACGTTTGGTTTAGGTTTTAGGTGCATTTTTAATTTCATTGCTTAAATCGCATTTTCTCGACGAGCTGAGCACGTTTTCTGAAATGTGCTCCTCCCGTCGCTCTGGTTGGGCGCGCATAGTAAAAAGTGCTCCTGGCAGCTAGAGAGTGCCGCGTTGACCACTGCGCAAGAAGAAATAAGCACCTGCAACGTTTGGTTTAGGTTTTAGCTGCATTTTTAATTTTATTGCTTAAATCGCATTTTCTCGACAAGCTGAGCACGTTTTCTGAAATGTGCTCCTCCCGTCACTCTGGTTGGGTGCGCACAGTAAAAAGTGCTCCTGGCAGCTAGGGAGTGCCGCGTTGAGCACTACGCACGAAGAAATAAGCACCTGCAACGTTTGGTTTAGGTTTTAGCTGCATTTTTAATTTTATTGCTTAAATCGCATTTTCTCGACGAGCTGAGCACGTTTTCTGAAATGTGCTCCTCCCGTCGCTCTGGTTGGGTGCGCACAGTAAAAAAAGCTCCTGGCAGCTAGGGAGTTCCGCGTTGACTACTGCGCACGAAGAAATAAGCACCTGCAACGTTTGGTTTAGGTTTTAGGTGCATTTTTAATTTTATTGCGTAAATCGCATTCTCTCGACGAGCTGAGCACGTTTTCTGAAATGTGCTCCTCCCGTCGCTCTGGTTGGGTGCGCACAGTAAAAAGTGCTCTTGGCAGCTCGGGAGTGCCGCGTTGACCACTGCGCATGAAGAAATAAGCACCTGCAACGTTTGGTTTAGGTTTTAGGTGCATTTTTAATTTTATTGCTTAAATTGCATTTTCTCGACGAGCTGAGCACGTTTTCTGAAATGTGCTCCTCCCGTCGCTCTGGTTGGGCGCGCATAGTAAAAAGTGCTCCTGGCAGCTAGAGAGTGCCGCGTTGACCACTGCGCACGAAGAAATAAGCACCTGCAACGTTTGGTCTAGGTTTTAGGTGCATTTTTAATTTTATTGCTTAAATAGCATTTTCTCGACAAGCTGAGCACGTTTTCTGAAATGTGCTCCTTCCGTCGCTCTGGTTGGGTGCGCACAGTAAAAAGAGCTCCTGGCAGCTAGGGAGTGCCGCGTTGACCACTGCGCACGAAGAAATAAGCACCTGCAACGTTTGGTTTAGGTTTTAGGTGCATTTTTAATTTTATTGCTTAAATCGCATTCTCTCGACGAGCTGAGCACGTTTTCTGAAATGTGCTCCTCCCGTCGCTCTGGTTGGGCGCGCATAGTAAAAAGTGCTCCTGGCAGCTAGAGAGTGCCGCGTTGACCACTGCGCATGAAGAAATAAGCACCTGCAACGTTTGGTTTAGGTTTTAGGTGCATTTTTAATTTTATTGCTTAAATCACATTTTCTCGACAAGCTGAGCACGTTTTCTGAAATGTGCTCCTCCCGTCACTCTGGTTGGGTGCGCACAGTAAAAAGTGCTCTTGGCAGCTAGAGAGTGCCGCGTTGACCACTGCGCATGAAGAAATAACCACCTGCAACGTTTGGTTTAGGTTTTAGGTGCATTTTTAATTTTATTGCTTAAATCGCATTTTCTCGACGAGCTGAGCACGTTTTCTGAAATGTGCTCCTCCCGTCACTCTGGTTGGGTGCGCATAGTAAAAAGTGCTCTTGGCAGCTAAAGAGTGCCGCGTTGACCACTGCGCACAAAGAAATAAGCACCTGCAACGTTTGGTTTAGGTTTTAGGTGCATTTTAAATTTTATTGCTTAAATCGCATTTTCTCGACGAGCTTAGCAAGTTTTCTGAAATGTGCTCCTCCCGTCGCTCTGGTTGTGCGCGCATAGTAAAAAGTGCTCCTGGCAGCGAGAGAGTGCCGCGTTGACCACTGCACATGAAGAAATAAGCACCTGCAACGTTTGGTTTAGGTTTTAGGTGCATTTTTAATTTTATTGCTTAAATCGCATTTTCTCGACGAGCTGAGCACGTTTTCTGAAATGTGCTCCTCCCGTCGCTCTGGTTGGGTGCGCATAGTAAAAAGTGCTCTTGGCAGCTAGAGAGTGCCGCGTTGACCACTGCGCATGAAGAAATAAGCACCTGCAACGTTTGGTTTAGGTTTTAGGTGCATTTTTAATTTTATTGCTTAAATCGCATTTTCTCGACGAGCTGAGCACGTTTTCTGAAATGTGCTCCTCCCGTCACTCTGGTTGGGTGCGCACAGTAAAAAGTGCTCCTGGCAGCTAGGGAGTGCCGCGTTGAGCACTGCGCACGAAGAAATAAGCACCTGCAACGTTTGGTTTAGGTTTTAGGTGCATTTTTAATTTTATTGCTTAAATCGCATTTTCTCGACGAGCTGAGCACGTTTTCTGAAATGTGTTCCTCCCGTCACTCTGGTTGGGTGCGCACAGTAAAAAGTGCTCTTGGCAGCTAGAGAGTGCCGCGTTGACCACTGCGCATGAAGAAATAAGCACCTGCAACGTTTGGTTTAGGTTTTAGGTGCATTTTTAATTTTATTGCTTAAATCGCATTTTCTCGACGAGCTGAGCACGTTTTCTGAAATGTGCTCCTCCCGTCACTCTGGTTGGGTGCGCACAGTAAAAAGTGCTCTTGGCAGCTAGAGAGTGCCGCGTTGACCACTGCGCATGAAGAAATAAACACCTGCAACGTTTGGTTTAGGTTTTAGGTGCATTTTTAATTTTATTGCTTAAATCGCATTTTCTCGACGAGCTGAGCACGTTTTCTGAAATGTGCTCCTCCCGTCGCTCTGGTTGGGTGCGCACAGTAAAAAGAGCTCCTGGCAGCTAGGGAGTGCCGCGTTGAGCACTGCGCACGAAGAAATAAGCACCTGCAACGTTTGGTTTAGGTTTTAGGTGCATTTTTAATTTTATTGCTTAAATCGCATTTTCTCGACGAGCTGAGCACGTTTTCTGAAATGTGCTCCTCCCGTCACTCTGGTTGGGTGCGCACAGTAAAAAGTGCTCCTGGTAGCTAGGGAGTGCCGCGTTGAGCACTGCGCACGAAGAAATAAGCACCTGCAACGTTTGGTTTAGGTTTTAGGTGCATTTTTAATTTTATTGCTTAAATCGCATTTTCTCGACGAGCTGAGCACGTTTTCTGAAATGTGCTCCTCCCGTCACTCTGGTTGGGTGTGCACAGTAAAAAGTGCTCTTGGCAGCTAGAGAGTGCCGCGTTGACCACTGCGCATGAAGAAATAAGCACCTGCAACGTTTGGTTTAGGTTTTAGGTGCATTTTTAATTTTATTGCTTAAATCGCATTCTCTCGACGAGCTGAGCACGTTTTCTGAAATGTGCTCCTCCCGTCGCTCTGGTTGGGTGCGCGTAGTAAAAAGTGCTCCTGGCAGCTAGAGAGTGCCGTGTTGACCACTGCGCATGAAGAAATAAGCACCTGCAACGTTTGGTTTAGGTTTTAGGTGCATTTTTAATTTTATTGCTTAAATCGCATTTTCTCGACGAGCTGAGCACGTTTTCTGAAATGTGCTCCTCCCGTCGCTCTGGTTGGGTGCGCACAGTAAAAAGAGCTCCTGGCAGCTAGGGAGTGCCGCGTTGACCACTGCGCATGAAGAAATAAGCACCTGCAACGTTTGGTTTAGGTTTTAGGTGCATTTTTAATTTTATTGCTTAAATCGCATTTTCTCGACGAGCTGAGCACGTTTTCTGAAATGTGCTCCTCCCGTCGCTCTGGTTGGGCGCGCATAGTAAAAAGTGCTCCTGGCAGCTAGAGAGTGCCGCGTTGACCACTGCGCAAGAAGAAATAAGCACCTGCAACGTTTGGTTTAGGTTTTAGGTGCATTTTTAATTTTATTGCTTGAATCGCATTTTCTCGACAAGCTGAGCACGTTTTCTGAAATGTGCTCCTCCCGTCGCTCTGGTTGGGTGCGCACAGTAAAAAGAGCTCCTGGCAGCTAGGGAGTGCCGCGTTGACAACTGCGCACGAAGAAATAAGCACCTGCAACGTTTGGTTTAGGTTTTAGGTGCATTTTTAATTTTAATGCTTAAATCGCATTCTCTCGACGAGCTGAGCACGTTTTCTGAAATGTGCTCCTCCCGTCGCTCTGGTTGGGCGCGCATAGTAAAAAGTGCTCCTGGCAGCTAGAGAGTGCCGCGTTGACCACTGCGCATGAAGAAATAAGCACCTGCAACGTTTGGTTTAGGTTTTAGGTGCATTTTTAATTTTATTGCTTAATTCGCATTTTCTCGACAAGCTGAGCACGTTTTCTGAAATGTGCTCCTCCCGTCGCTCTGGTTGGGTGCGCATAGGAAAAAGTGCTCTTGGCAGCTAGAGAGTGCCGCGTTGACCACTGCGCTTGAAGAAATAACCACCTGCAACGTTTGGTTTAGGTGTTAGGTGCATTTTTAATTTTATTGCTTAAATCGCATTTTCTCGACAAGCTGAGCACGTTTTCTGAAATGTGCTCCTCCCGTCGCTCTGGTTGGGTGCGCATAGGAAAAAGTGCTCCTGGCAGCTAGAGAGTTCCGCGTTGACCACTGCGCATGAAGAAATAAGCACCTGCAACGTTTGGTTTAGGTTTTAGGTGCATTTTTAATTTTATTGCTTAAATCGCATTCTCTCGACGAGCTGAGCACGTTTTCTTAAATGTGCTCCTCCCGTCGCTCTGGTTGGGTGCGCACAGTAAAAAGTGCTCTTGGCAGCTCGGGAGTGCCGCGTTGACCACTGCGCATGAAGAAATAAGCACCCGCAACGTTTGGTTTAGGTTTTAGGTGCATTTTTAATTTTATTGCTTAAATCGCATTTTCTCGACGAGCTGAGCACGTTTTCTGAAATGTGCTCCTCCCGTCGCTCTGGTTGGGCGCGCATAGTAAAAAGTGCTCCTGGCAGCTAGGGAGTGCCGCGTTGACCACTGCGCACGAAGAAATAAGCACCTGCAACGTTTGGTTTAGGTTTTAGGTGCATTTTTAATTTTATTGCTTAAATCGCATTCTCTCGACGAGCTGAGCACGTTTTCTGAAATGTGCTCCTCCCGTCACTCTGGTTGGGTGCGCACAGTAAAAAGTGCTCCTGGCAGCTAGGGAGTGCCGCGTTGAGCACTACGCACGAAGAAATAAGCACCTGCAACGTTTGGTTTAGGTTTTAGCTGCATTTTTAATTTTATTGCTTAAATCGCATTTTCTCGACGAGCTGAGCACGTTTTCTGAAATGTGCTCCTCCCGTCGCTCTGGTTGGGTGCGCACAGTAAAAAGAGCTCCTGGCAGCTAGGGAGTTCCGCGTTGACCACTGCGCACGAAGAAATAAGCACCTGCAACGTTTGGTTTAGGTTTTAGGTGCATTTTTAATTTTATTGCGTAAATCGCATTCTCTCGACGAGCTGAGCACGTTTTCTGAAATGTGCTCCTCCCGTCGCTCTGGTTGGGTGCGCACAGTAAAAAGTGCTCTTGGCAGCTCGGGAGTGCCGCGTTGACCACTGCGCATGAAGAAATAAGCACCTGCAACGTTTGGTTTAGGTTTTATGTGCATTTTTAATTTTATTGCTTAAATCGCATTTTCTCGACGAGCTGAGCACGTTTTCTGAAATGTGCTCCTCCCGTGACTCTGGTTGGGTGCGCACAGTAAAAAGTGCTCCTGGCAGCTAGGGAGTGCCGCGTTGAGCACTGCGCACGAAGAAATAAGCACCTGCAACGTTTGGTTTAGGTTTTAGGTGCATTTTTAATTTTATTGCTTAAATCGCATTTTCTCGACGAGCTGAGCACGTTTTCTGAAATGTGCTCCTCCCGTCGCTCTGGTTGGGTGCTTACAGTAAAAAGAGCTCCTGGCAGCTAGAGAGTGCCGCGTTGACCACTGCGCAAGAAGAAATAAGCACCTGCAACGTTTGGTTTAGGTTTTAGGTGCATTTTTAATTTTATTGCTTAAATCGCATTTTCTCGACAAGCTGAGCACGTTTTCTGAAATGTGCTCCTCCCGTCGCTCTGGTTGGGTGCGCACAGTAAAAAGTGCTCTTGGCAGCTCGGGAGTGCCGCGTTGACCACTGCGCATGAGGAAATAAGCACCCGCAACGTTTGGTTTAGGTTTTAGGTGCATTTTTAATTTTATTGCTTAAATCGCATTTTCTCGACGAGCTGAGCACGTTTTCTGAAATGTGCTCCTCCCGTCGCTCTGGTTGGGCGCGCATAGTAAAAAGTGCTCCTGGCAGCTAGAGAGTGCCGCGTTGACCACTGCGCAAGAAGAAATAAGCACCTGCAACGTTTGGTTTAGGTTTTAGCTGCATTTTTAATTTTATTGCTTAAATCGCATTTTCTCGACAAGCTGAGCACGTTTTCTGAAATGTGCTCCTCCCGTCGCTCTGGTTGGGTGCGCACAGTAAAAAGAGCTCCTGGCAGCTAGGGAGTGCCGCGTTGACCACTGCGCACGAAGAAATAAGCACCTGCAACGTTTGGTTTAGGTTTTAGGTGCATTTTTAATTTTATTGCTTAAATCGCATTCTCTCGACGAGCTGAGCACGTTTTCTGAAATGTGCTCCTCCCGTCACTCTGGTTGGGTGCGCACAGTAAAAAGTGCTCCTGGCAGCTAGGGAGTGCCGCGTTGAGCACTACGCACGAAGAAATAAGCACCTGCAACGTTTGGTTTAGGTTTTAGCTGCATTTTTAATTTTATTGCTTAAATCGCATTTTCTCGACGAGCTGAGCACGTTTCCTGAAATGTGCTCCTCCCGTCGCTCTGGTTGGGTGCGCACAGTAAAAAGAGCTCCTGGCAGCTAGGGAGTTCCGCGTTGACCACTGCGCACGAAGAAATAAGCACCTGCAACGTTTGGTTTAGGTTTTAGGTGCATTTTTAATTTTATTGCGTAAATCGCATTCTCTCGACGAGCTGAGCACGTTTTCTGAAATGTGCTCCTCCCGTCGCTCTGGTTGGGTGCGCACAGTAAAAAGTGCTCTTGGCAGCTCGGGAGTGCCGCGTTGACCACTGCGCATGAAGAAATAAGCACCTGCAACGTTGGTTTAGGTTTTAGGTGCATTTTTAATTTTATTGCTTAAATCGCATTTTCTCGACGAGCTGAGCACGTTTTCTGAAATGTGCTCCTCCCGTCGCTCTGGTTGGGCGCGCATAGTAAAAAGTGCTCCTGGCAGCTAGAGAGTGCCGCGTTGACCACTGCGCAAGAAGAAATAAGCACCTGCAACGTTTGGTTTAGGTTTTAGATGCATTTTTTATTTTATTGCTTAAATCGCATTCTCTCGACGAGCTGAGCACGTTTTCTGAAATGTGCTCCTCCCGTCGCTCTGGTTGGGTGCGCACAGTAAAAATAGCTCCTGGCAGCTAGGGAGTTCCGCGTTGACCACTGCGCACGAAGAAATAAGCACCTGCAACGTTTGGTTTAGGTTTTAGGTGCATTTTTAATTTTATTGCTTAAATCGCATTCTCTCGACGAGCTGAGCACGTTTTCTGAAATGTGCTCCTCCCGTCGCTCTGGTTGGGTGCGCACAGTAAAAAGTGCTCTTGGCAGCTCGGGAGTTCCGCGTTGACCACTGCGCATGAAGAAATAAGCACCTGCAACGTTTGGTTTAGGTTTTAGGTGCATTTTTAATTGTATTGCTTAAATCGCATTTTCTCGACGAGCTGAGCACGTTTTCTGAAATGTGCTCCTCCCGTCGCTCTGGTTGGGCGCGCATAGTAAAAAGTGCTCCTGGCAGCTAGAGAGTGCCGCGTTGACCACTGCGCAAGAAGAAATAAGCACCTGCAACGTTTGGTTTAGGTTTTAGGTGCATTTTTAATTTTATTGCTTAAATCGCATTTTCTCGACAAGCTGAGCACGTTTTCTGAAATGTGCTCCTCCCGTCGCTCTGGTTGGGTGCGCACAGTAAAAAGAGCTCCTGGCAGCTAGGGAGTGCTGCGTTGACCACTGCGCACGAAGAAATAAGCACCTGCAACGTTTGGTTTAGGTTTTAGGTGCATTTTTAATTTTATTGCTTAAATCGCATTCTCTCGACGAGCTGAGCACGTTTTCTGAAATGTGCTCCTCCCGTCGCTCTGGTTGGGCGCGCATAGTAAAAAGTGCTCCTGGCAGCTAGAGAGTGCCGCGTTGACCACTGCGCATGAAGAAATAAGCACCTGCAACGTTTGGTTTAGGTTTTAGGTGCATTTTTAATTTTATTGCTTAATTCGCATTTTCTCGACAAGCTGAGCACGTTTTCTGAAATGTGCTCCTCCCGTCGCTCTGGTTGGGTGCGCATAGGAAAAAGTGCTCTTGGCAGCTAGAGAGTGCCGCGTTGACCACTGCGCTTGAAGAAATAACCACCTGCAACGTTTGGTTTAGGTTTTAGGTGCATTTTTAATTTTATTGCTTAAGTCGCATTTTCTCGACAAGCTGAGCACGTTTTCTGAAATGTGCTCCTCCCGTCGCTCTGGTTGGGTGCGCATAGGAAAAAGTGCTCCTGGCAGCTAGAGAGTTCCGCGTTGACCACTGCGCATGAAGAAATAAGCACCTGCAACGTTTGGTTTAGGTTTTGGGTGCATTTTTAATTTTATTGCTTAAATCGCAATTTCTCGACGAGCTGAGCACGTTTTCTGAAATGTGCTCCTCCCGTCACTCTGGTTGGGTGCGCATAGTAAAAAGTGCTCTTGGCAGCTAGGGAGTGCCGCGTTGACCACTGCACATGAAGAAATAAGCACCTGCAACGTTTGGTTTAGGTTTTAGGTGCATTTTTAATTTTATTGCTTAAATCGCATTTTCTCGACGAGCTGAGCACGTTTTCTGAAATGTGCTCCTCCCGTCACTCTGGTTGGGTGCGCACAGTAAAAAGTGCTCTTGGCAGCTAGAGAGTGCCGCGTTGACCACTGCGCATGAAGAAATAAGCACCTGCAACGTTTGGTTTAGGTTTTAGGTGCATTTTTAATTTTATTGCTTAAATCGCATTTTCTCGACCAGCTGAGCACGTTTTCTGAAATGTGCTCCTCCCGTCACTCTGGTTGGGTGCGCACAGTAAAAAGAGCTCCTGGCAGCTAGGGAGTTCCGCGTTGACCACTGCGCACGAAGAAATAAGCACCTGCAACGTTTGGTTTAGGTTTTAGGTGCATTTTTAATTTTATTGCTTAAATCGCATTCTCTCGACGAGCTGAGCACGTTTTCTGAAATGTGCTCCTCCCGTCGCTCTGGTTGGGTGCGCACAGTAAAAAGTGCTCTTGGCAGCTCGGGAGTGCCGCGTTGACCACTGCGCATGAAGAAATAAGCACCTGCAACGTTTGGTTTAGGTTTTAGGTGCATTTTTAATTTTATTGCTTAAATCGCATTTTCTCGACGAGCTGAGCACGTTTTCTGAAATGTGCTCCTCCCGTCGCTCTGGTTGGGTGCGCACAGTAAAAAGAGCTCCTGGCAGCTAGGGAGTGCCGCGTTGACCACTGCGCACGAAGAAATAAGCACCTGCAACGTTTGGTTTAGGTTTTAGGTGCATTTTTAATTTTATTGCTTAAATCGCATTCTCTCGACGAGCTGAGCACGTTTTCTGAAATGTGCTCCTCCCGTCGCTCTGGTTGGGCGCGCATAGTAAAAAGTGCTCCTGGCAGCTAGAGAGTGCCGCGTTGACCACTGCGCATGAAGAAATAAGCACCTGCAACGTTTGGTTTAGGTTTTAGGTGCATTTTTAATTTTATATCTTAATTCGCATTTTCTCGACAAGCTGAGCACGTTTTCTGAAATGTGCTCCTCCCGTCGCTCTGGTTGGGTGCGCATAGGAAAAAGTGCTCTTGGCAGCTAGAGAGTGCCGCGTTGACCACTGCGCTTGAAGAAATAACCACCTGCAACGTTTGGTTTAGGTTTTAGGTGCATTTTTAATTTTATTGCTTGAATCGCATTTTCTCGACAAGCTGAGCACGTTTTCTGAAATGTGCTCCTCCCGTCGCTCTGGTTGGGTGCGCGTAGGAAAAAGTGCTCCTGGCAGCTAGAGAGTTCCGCGTTGACCACTGCGCATGAAGAAATAAGCACCTGCAACGTTTGGTTTAGGTTTTAGGTGCATTTTTAATTTTATTGCTTAAATCGCATTCTCTCGACGAGCTGAGCACGTTTTCTGAAATGTGCTCCTCCCGTCGCTCTGGTTGGGTGCGCACAGTAAAAAGTGCTCTTGGCAGCTCGGGAGTGCCGCGTTGACCACTGCGCATGAAGAAATAAGCACCCGCAACGTTTGGTTTAGGTTTTAGGTGCATTTTTAATTTTATTGCTTAAATCGCATTTTCTCGACGAGCTGAGCACGTTTTCTGAAATGTGCTCCTCCCGTCGCTCTGGTTGGGCGCGCATAGTAAAAAGTGCTCCTGGCAGCTAGAGAGTGCCGCGTTGACCACTGCGCATGAAGAAATAAGCACCTGCAACGTTTGGTTTAGGTTTTAGCTGCATTTTTAATTTTATTGCTTAAATCGCATTTTCTCGACAAGCTGAGCACGTTTTCTGAAATGTGCTCCTCCCGTCGCTCTGGTTGGGTGCGCACAGTAAAAAGAGCTCCTGGCAGCTAGGGAGTGCCGCGTTGACCACTGCGCACGAAGAAATAAGCACCTGCAACGTTTGGTTTAGGTTTTAGGTGCATTTTTAATTTTATTGCTTAAATCGCATTCTCTCGACGAGCTGAGCACGTTTTCTGAAATGTGCTCCTCCCGTCACTCTGGTTGGGTGCGCACAGTAAAAAGTGCTCCTGGCAGCTAGGGAGTGCCGCGTTGAGCACTACGCACGAAGAAATAAGCACCTGCAACGTTTGGTTTAGGTTTTAGCTGCATTTTTAATTTTATTGCTTAAATCGCATTTTCTCGACGAGCTGAGCACGTTTTCTGAAATGTGCTCCTCCCGTCGCTCTGGTTGGGTGCGCACAGTAAAAAGAGCTCCTGGCAGCTAGGGAGTTCCGCGTTGACTACTGCGCACGAAGAAATAAGCACCTGCAACGTTTGGTTTAGGTTTTAGGTGCATTTTTAATTTTATTGCGTAAATCGCATTCTCTCGACGAGCTGAGCACGTTTTCTGAAATGTGCTCCTCCCGTCGCTCTGGTTGGGTGCGCACAGTAAAAAGTGCTCTTGGCAGCTCGGGAGTGCCGCGTTGACCACTGCGCATGAAGAAATAAGCACCTGCAACGTTGGTTTAGGTTTTAGGTGCATTTTTAATTTTATTGCTTAAATCGCATTTTCTCGACGAGCTGAGCACGTTTTCTGAAATGTGCTCCTCCCGTCGCTCTGGTTGGGCGCGCATAGTAAAAAGTGCTCCTGGCAGCTAGAGAGTGCCGCGTTGACCACTGCGCAAGAAGAAATAAGCACCTGCAACGTTTGGTCTAGGTTTTAGGTGCATTTTTAATTTTATTGCTTAAATCGCATTTTCTCGACAAGCTGAGCACGTTTTCTGAAATGTGCTCCTTCCGTCGCTCTGGTTGGGTGCGCACAGTAAAAAGAGCTCCTGGCAGCTAGGGAGTGCCGCGTTGACCACTGCGCACGAAGAAATAAGCACCTGCAACGTTTGGTTTAGGTTTTAGTTGCATTTTTAATTTTATTGCTTCAATCGCATTCTCTCGACGAGCTGAGCACGTTTTCTGAAATGTGCTCCTCCCGTCGCTCTGGTTGGGCGCGCATAGTAAAAAGTGCTCCTGGCAGCTAGAGAGTGCCGCGTTGACCACTGCGCACGAAGAAATAAGCACCTGCAACGTTTGGTTTAGGTTTTAGGTGCATTTTTAATTTTATTGCTTAAATCGCATTTTCTCGACGAGCTGAGCAAGTTTTCTGAAATGTGCTCCTCCCGTCGCTCTGGTTGTGCGCGCATAGTAAAAAGTGCTCCTGGCAGCTAGAGAGTGCCGCGTTGACCACTGCACATGAAGAAATAAGCACCTGCAACGTTTGGTTTAGGTTTTAGGTGCATTTTTAATTTTATTGCTTAAATCGCATTTTCTCGACGAGCTGAGCACGTTTTCTGAAATGTGCTCCTCCCGTCGCTCTGGTTGGGTGCGCATAGTAAAAAGTGCTCTTGGCAGCTAGAGAGTGCCGCGTTGACCACTGCGCATGAAGAAATAAGCACCTGCAACGTTTGGTTTAGGTTTTATGTGCATTTTTAATTTTATTGCTTAAATCGCATTTTCTCGACGAGCTGAGCACGTTTTCTGAAATGTGCTCCTCCCGTCGCTCTGGTTGGGTGCGCATAGTAAAAAGTGCTCTTGGCAGCTAGAGAGTGCCGCGTTGACCACTGCGCATGAAGAAATAAGCACCTGCAACGTTTGGTTTAGGTTTTAGGTGCATTTTTAATTTTATTGCTTAAATCGCATTTTCTCGACGAGCTGAGCACGTTTTCTGAAATGTGCTCCTCCCGTCACTCTGGTTGGGTGCGCACAGTAAAAAGTGCTCTTGGCAGCTAGAGAGTGCCGCGTTGACCACTGCGCATGAAGAAATAAGCACCTGCAACGTTTGGTTTAGGTTTTAGGTGCATTTTTAATTTTATTTCTTAAATCGCATTTTCTCGACGAGGTGAGCACGTTTTCTGAAATGTGCTCCTCCCGTCACTCTGGTTGGGTGCGCACAGTAAAAAGTGCTCCTGGCAGCTAGGGAGTGCCGCGTTGAGCACTGCGCACGAAGAAATAAGCACCTGCAACGTTTGGTTTAGGTTTTAGATGCATTTTTTATTTTATTGCTTAAATCGCATTCTCTCGACGAGCTGAGCACGTTTTCTGAAATGTGCTCCTCCCGTCGCTCTGGTTGGGTGCGCACAGTAAAAAGAGCTCCTGGCAGCTAGGGAGTTCCGCGTTGACCACTGCGCACGAAGAAATAAGCACCTGCAACGTTTGGTTTAGGTTTTAGGTGCATTTTTAATTTTATTGCTTAAATCGCATTCTCTCGACGAGCTGAGCACGTTTTCTGAAATGTGCTCCTCCCGTCGCTCTGGTTGGGCGCGCATAGTAAAAAGTGCTCCTGGCAGCTAGAGAGTGCCGCGTTGACCACTGCGCACGAAGAAATAAGCACCTGCAACGTTTGGTTTAGGATTTAGGTGCATTTTTAATTTTATTGCTTAAATCGCATTTTCTCGACGAGCTGAGCAAGTTTTCTGAAATGTGCTCCTCCCGTCGCTCTGGTTGTGCGCGCATAGTAAAAAGTGCTCCTGGCAGCTAGAGAGTGCCGCGTTGACCACTGCACATGAAGAAATAAGCACCTGCAACGTTTGGTTTAGGTTTTAGGTGCATTTTTAATTTTATTGCTTAAATCGCATTTTCTCGACGAGCTGAGCACGTTTTCTGAAATGTGCTCCTCCCGTCGCTCTGGTTGGGTGCGCATAGTAAAAAGTGCTCTTGGCAGCTAGAGAGTGCCGCGTTGACCACTGCGCATGAAGAAATAAGCACCTGCAACGTTTGGTTTAGGTTTTAGGTGCATTTTTAATTTTATTGCTTAAATCGCATTTTCTCGACGAGCTGAGCACGTTTTCTGAAATGTGCTCCTCCCGTCACTCTGGTTGGGTGCGCACAGTAAAAAGTGCTCCTGGCAGCTAGGGAGTGCCGCGTTGAGCACTGCGCACGAAGAAATAAGCACCTGCAACGTTTGGTTTAGGTTTTAGGTGCATTTTTAATTTTATTGCTTAAATCGCATTTTCTCGACGAGCTGAGCACGTTTTCTGAAATGTGCTCCTCCCGTCACTCTGGTTGGGTGCGCACAGTAAAAAGTGCTCTTGGCAGCTAGAGAGTGCCGCGTTGACCACTGCGCATGAAGAAATAAGCACCTGCAACGTTTGGTTTAGGTTTTAGGTGCATTTTTAATTTTATTGCTTAAATCGCATTTTCTCGACGAGGTGAGCACGTTTTCTGAAATGTGCTCCTCCCGTCACTCTGGTTGGGTGCGCACAGTAAAAAGTGCTCCTGGCAGCTAGGGAGTGCCGCGTTGAGCACTGCGCACGAAGAAATAAGCACCTGCAACGTTTGGTTTAGGTTTTAGATGCATTTTTTATTTTATTGCTTAAATCGCATTCTCTCGACGAGCTGAGCACGTTTTCTGAAATGTGCTCCTCCCGTCGCTCTGGTTGGGTGCGCACAGTAAAAAGAGCTCCTGGCAGCTAGGGAGTTCCGCGTTGACCACTGCGCACGAAGAAATAAGCACCTGCAACGTTTGGTTTAGGTTTTAGGTGCATTTTTAATTTTATTGCTTAAATCGCATTCTCTCGACGAGCTGAGCACGTTTTCTGAAATGTGCTCCTCCCGTCGCTCTGGTTGGGTGCGCACAGTAAAAAGTGCTCTTGGCAGCTCGGGAGTGCCGCGTTGACCACTGCGCATGAAGAAATAAGCACCTGCAACGTTTGGTTTAGGTTTTAGGTGCATTTTTAATTTTATTGCTTAAATCGCATTTTCTCGACGAGCTGAGCACGTTTTCTGAAATGTGCTCCTCCCGTCGCTCTGGTTGGGCGCGCATAGTAAAAAGTGCTCCTGGCAGCTAGAGAGTGCCGCGTTGACCACTGCGCAAGAAGAAATAAGCACCTGCAACGTTTGGTTTAGGTTTTAGGTGCATTTTTAATTTTATTGCTTAAATCGCATTTTCTCGACAAGCTGAGCACGTTTTCTGAAATGTGCTCCTCCCGTCGCTCTGGTTGGGTGCGCACAGTAAAAAGAGCTCCTGGCAGCTAGGGAGTGCTGCGTTGACCACTGCGCACGAAGAAATAAGCACCTGCAACGTTTGGTTTAGGTTTTAGGTGCATTTTTAATTTTATTGCTTAAATCGCATTCTCTCGACGAGCTGAGCACGTTTTCTGAAATGTGCTCCTCCCGTCGCTCTGGTTGGGCGCGCATAGTAAAAAGTGCTCCTGGCAGCTAGAGAGTGCCGCGTTGACCACTGCGCATGAAGAAATAAGCACCTGCAACGTTTGGTTTAGGTTTTAGGTGCATTTTTAATTTTATTGCTTAATTCGCATTTTCTCGACAAGCTGAGCACGTTTTCTGAAATGTGCTCCTCCCGTCGCTCTGGTTGGGTGCGCATAGGAAAAAGTGCTCTTGGCAGCTAGAGAGTGCCGCGTTGACCACTGCGCTTGAAGAAATAACCACCTGCAACGTTTGGTTTAGGTTTTAGGTGCATTTTTAATTTTATTGCTTAAGTCGCATTTTCTCGACAAGCTAAGCACGTTTTCTGAAATGTGCTCCTCCCGTCGCTCTGGTTGGGTGCGCATAGGAAAAAGTGCTCCTGGCAGCTAGAGAGTTCCGCGTTGACCACTGCGCATGAAGAAATAAGCACCTGCAACGTTTGGTTTAGGTTTTAGGTGCATTTTTAATTTTATTGCTTAAATCGCATTTTCTCGACAAGCTGAGCACGTTTTCTGAAATGTGCTCCTCCCGTCGCTCTGGTTGGGTGCGCATAGGAAAAAGTGCTCTTGGCAGCTAGAGAGTGCCGCGTTGACCACTGCGCTTGAAGAAATAACCACCTGCAACGTTTGGTTTAGGTTTTGGGTGCATTTTTAATTTTATTGCTTAAATCGCAATTTCTCGACGAGCTGAGCACGTTTTCTGAAATGTGCTCCTCCCGTCACTCTGGTTGGGTGCGCATAGTAAAAAGTGCTCTTGGCAGCTAGGGAGTGCCGCGTTGACCACTGCACATGAAGAAATAAGCACCTGCAACGTTTGGTTTAGGTTTTAGGTGCATTTTTAATTTTATTGCTTAAATCGCATTTTTTCGACGAGCTGAGCACGTTTTCTGAAATGTGCTCCTCCCGTCACTCTGGTTGGGTGCGCACAGTAAAAAGTGCTCTTGGCAGCTAGAGAGTGCCGCGTTGACCACTGCGCATGAAGAAATAAGCACCTGCAACGTTTGGTTTAGGTTTTAGGTGCATTTTTAATTTTATTGCTTAAATCGCATTTTCTCGACCAGCTGAGCACGTTTTCTGAAATGTGCTCCTCCCGTCACTCTGGATGGGTGCGCACAGTAAAAAGTGCTCCTGGCAGCTAGGGAGTGCCGCGTTGAGCACTGCGCACGAAGAAATAAGCACCTGCAACGTTTGGTTTAGGTTTTAGGTGCATTTTTAATTTTATTGCTTAAATCGCATTTTCTCGACGAGCTGAGCACGTTTTCTGAAATGTGCTCCTCCCGTCACTCTGGTTGGGTGCGCACAGTAAAAAGTGCTCTTGGCAGCTAGAGAGTGCCGCGTTGACCACTGCGCATGAAGAAATAAGCACCTGCAACGTTTGGTTTAGGTTTTAGGTGCATTTATAATTTTATTGCTTAAATCGCATTTTCTCGACGAGCTGAGCACGTTTTCTGAAATGTGCTCCTCCCGTCGCTCTGGTTGGGTGCGCACAGTAAAAAGAGCTCCTGGCAGCTAGGGAGTGCCGCGTTGACCACTGCGCACGAAGAAATAAGCACCTGCAACGTTTGGTTTAGGTTTTAGGTGCATTTTTAATTTTATTGCTTAAATCGCATTCTCTCGACGAGCTGAGCACGTTTTCTGAAATGTGCTCCTCCCGTCGCTCTGGTTGGGTGCGCGTAGTAAAAAGAGCTCCTGGCAGCTAGGGAGTTCCGCGTTGACCATTGCGCACGAAGAAATAAGCACCTGCAACGTTTGGTTTAGGTTTTAGGTGCATTTTTAATTTTATTGCTTAAATCGCATTCTCTCGACGAGCTGAGCACGTTTTCTGAAATGTGCTCCTCCCGTCGCTCTGGTTGGGTGCGCACAGTAAAAAGTGCTCCTGGCAGCTAGGGAGTTCCGCGTTGAGCACTACGCACGAAGAAATAAGCACCTGCAACGTTTGGTTTAGGTTTTAGCTGCATTTTTAATTTTATTGCTTAAATCGCATTTTCTCGACGAGCTGAGCACGTTTTCTGAAATGTGCTCCTCCCTTCGCTCTGGTTGGGTGCGCACAGTAAAAAGAGCTCCTGGCAGCTAGGGAGTTCCGCGTTGACCACTGCGCACGAAGAAATAAGCACCTGCAACGTTTGGTTTAGGTTTTAGGTGCATTTTTAATTTTATTGCTTAAATCGCATTCTCTCGACGAGCTGAGCACGTTTTCTGAAATGTGCTCCTCCCGTCGCTCTGGTTGGGTGCGCACAGTAAAAAGAGCTCCTGGCAGCTAGGGAGTGCCGCGTTGACCACTGCGCACGAAGAAATAAGCACCTGCAACGTTTGGTTTAGGTTTTAGGTGCATTTTTAATTTTATTGCTTAAATCGCATTTTCTCGACGAGCTGAGCACGTTTTCTGAAATGTGCTCCTCCCGTCGCTCTGGTTGGGTGCGCACAGTAAAAAGAGCTCCTGGCAGCTAGGGAGTGCCGCGTTGACCACTGCGCATGAAGAAATAAGCACCTGCAACGTTTGGTTTAGGTTTTAGGTGCATTTTTAATTTTATTGCTTAAATCGCATTTTCTCGACGAGCTGAGCACGTTTTCTGAAATGTGCTCCTCCCGTCGCTCTGGTTGGGCGCGCATAGTAAAAAGTGCTCCTGGCAGCTAGAGAGTGCCGCGTTGACCACTGCGCAAGAAGAAATAAGCACCTGCAACGTTTGGTTTAGGTTTTAGGTGCATTTTTAATTTTATTGCTTGAATCGCATTTTCTCGACAAGCTGAGCACGTTTTCTGAAATGTGCTCCTCCCGTCGCTCTGGTTGGGTGCGCACAGTAAAAAGAGCTCCTGGCAGCTAGGGAGTGCCGCGTTGACAACTGCGCACGAAGAAATAAGCACCTGCAACGTTTGGTTTAGGTTTTAGGTGCATTTTTAATTTTAATGCTTAAATCGCATTCTCTCGACGAGCTGAGCACGTTTTCTGAAATGTGCTCCTCCCGTCGCTCTGGTTGGGCGCGCATAGTAAAAAGTGCTCCTGGCAGCTAGAGAGTGCCGCGTTGACCACTGCGCATGAAGAAATAAGCACCTGCAACGTTTGGTTTAGGTTTTAGGTGCATTTTTAATTTTATTGCTTAATTCGCATTTTCTCGACAAGCTGAGCACGTTTTCTGAAATGTGCTCCTCCCGTCGCTCTGGTTGGGTGCGCATAGGAAAAAGTGCTCTTGGCAGCTAGAGAGTGCCGCGTTGACCACTGCGCTTGAAGAAATAACCACCTGCAACGTTTGGTTTAGGTGTTAGGTGCATTTTTAATTTTATTGCTTAAATCGCATTTTCTCGACAAGCTGAGCACGTTTTCTGAAATGTGCTCCTCCCGTCGCTCTGGTTGGGTGCGCATAGGAAAAAGTGCTCCTGGCAGCTAGAGAGTTCCGCGTTGACCACTGCGCATGAAGAAATAAGCACCTGCAACGTTTGGTTTAGGTTTTAGGTGCATTTTTAATTTTATTGCTTAAATCGCATTCTCTCGACGAGCTGAGCACGTTTTCTTAAATGTGCTCCTCCCGTCGCTCTGGTTGGGTGCGCACAGTAAAAAGTGCTCTTGGCAGCTCGGGAGTGCCGCGTTGACCACTGCGCATGAAGAAATAAGCACCCGCAACGTTTGGTTTAGGTTTTAGGTGCATTTTTAATTTTATTGCTTAAATCGCATTTTCTCGACGAGCTGAGCACGTTTTCTGAAATGTGCTCCTCCCGTCGCTCTGGTTGGGCGCGCATAGTAAAAAGTGCTCCTGGCAGCTAGGGAGTGCCGCGTTGACCACTGCGCACGAAGAAATAAGCACCTGCAACGTTTGGTTTAGGTTTTAGGTGCATTTTTAATTTTATTGCTTAAATCGCATTCTCTCGACGAGCTGAGCACGTTTTCTGAAATGTGCTCCTCCCGTCGCTCTGGTTGGGTGCGCACAGTAAAAAGAGCTCCTGGCAGCTAGGGAGTGCCGCGTTGACCACTGCGCTTGAAGAAATAACCACCTGCAACGTTTGGTTTAGGTTTTAGGTGCATTTTTAATTTTATTGCTTAAATCGCATTTTCTCGACAAGCTGAGCACGTTTTCTGAAATGTGCTCCTCCCGTCGCTCTGGTTGGGCGCGCATAGGAAAAAGTGCTCCTGGCAGCTAGAGAGTTCCGCGTTGACCACTGCGCATGAAGAAATAAGCACCTGCAACGTTTGGTTTAGGTTTTAGGTGCATTTTTAATTTTATTGCTTAAATCGCATTCTCTCGACGAGCTGAGCACGTTTTCTGAAATGTGCTCCTCCCGTCGCTCTGGTTGGGTGCGCACAGTAAAAAGAGCTCCTGGCAGCTAGGGAGTGCCGCGTTGACCACTGCGCACGAAGAAATAAGCACCTGCAACGTTTGGTTTAGGTTTTAGGTGCATTTTTAATTTTATTGCTTAAATCGCATTCTCTCGACGAGCTGAGCACGTTTTCTGAAATGTGCTCCTCCCGTCACTCTGGTTGGGTGCGCACAGTAAAAAGTGCTCCTGGCAGCTAGGGAGTGCCGCGTTGAGCACTACGCACGAAGAAATAAGCACCTGCAACGTTTGGTTTAGGTTTTAGCTGCATTTTTAATTTTATTGCTTAAATCGCATTTTCTCGACGAGCTGAGCACGTTTCCTGAAATGTGCTCCTCCCGTCGCTCTGGTTGGGTGCGCATAGGAAAAAGTGCTCTTGGCAGCTAGAGAGTGCCGCGTTGACCACTGCGCTTGAAGAAATAACCACCTGCAACGTTTGGTTTAGGTTTTAGGTGCATTTTTAATTTTATTGCTTAAGTCGCATTTTCTCGACAAGCTGAGCACGTTTTCTGAAATGTGCTCCTCCCGTCGCTCTGGTTGGGTGCGCATAGGAAAAAGTGCTCCTGGCAGCTAGAGAGTTCCGCGTTGACCACTGCGCATGAAGAAATAAGCACCTGCAACGTTTGGTTTAGGTTTTGGGTGCATTTTTAATTTTATTGCTTAAATCGCAATTTCTCGACGAGCTGAGCACGTTTTCTGAAATGTGCTCCTCCCGTCACTCTGGTTGGGTGCGCATAGTAAAAAGTGCTCTTGGCAGCTAGGGAGTGCCGCGTTGACCACTGCACATGAAGAAATAAGCACCTGCAACGTTTGGTTTAGGTTTTAGGTGCATTTTTAATTTTATTGCTTAAATCGCATTTTCTCGACGAGCTGAGCACGTTTTCTGAAATGTGCTCCTCCCGTCACTCTGGTTGGGTGCGCACAGTAAAAAGTGCTCTTGGCAGCTAGAGAGTGCCGCGTTGACCACTGCGCATGAAGAAATAAGCACCTGCAACGTTTGGTTTAGGTTTTAGGTGCATTTTTAATTTTATTGCTTAAATCGCATTTTCTCGACCAGCTGAGCACGTTTTCTGAAATGTGCTCCTCCCGTCACTCTGGTTGGGTGCGCACAGTAAAAAGTGCTCCTGGCAGCTAGGGAGTGCCGCGTTGAGCACTGCGCACGAAGAAATAAGCACCTGCAACGTTTGGTTTAGGTTTTAGGTGCATTTTTAATTTTATTGCTTAAATCGCATTTTCTCGACGAGCTGAGCACGTTTTCTGAAATGTGCTCCTCCCGTCACTCTGGTTGGGTGCGCACAGTAAAAAGTGCTCTTGGCAGCTAGAGAGTGCCGCGTTGACCACTGCGCATGAAGAAATAAGCACCTGCAACGTTTGGTTTAGGTTTTAGGTGCATTTTTAATTTTATTGCTTAAATCGCATTTTCTCGACGAGCTGAGCACGTTTTCTGAAATGTGCTCCTCCCGTCGCTCTGGTTGGGTGCGCATAGTAAAAAGTGCTCTTGGCAGCTAGAGAGTGCCGCGTTGACCACTGCGCATGAAGAAATAAGCACCTGCAACGTTTGGTTTAGGTTTTAGGTGCATTTTTAATTTTATTGCTTAAATCGCATTTTCTCGACGAGCTGAGCACGTTTTCTGAAATGTGCTCCTCCCGTCACTCTGGTTGGGTGCGCACAGTAAAAAGTGCTCCTGGCAGCTAGGGAGTGCCGCGTTGAGCACTACGCACGAAGAAATAAGCACCTGCAACGTTTGGTTTAGGTTTTAGCTGCATTTTTAATTTTATTGCTTAAATCGCATTTTCTCGACGAGCTGAGCACGTTTTCTGAAATGTGCTCCTCCCTTCGCTCTGGTTGGGTGCGCACAGTAAAAAGAGCTCCTGGCAGCTAGGGAGTTCCGCGTTGACCACTGCGCACGAAGAAATAAGCACCTGCAACGTTTGGTTTAGGTTTTAGGTGCATTTTTAATTTTATTGCTTAAATCGCATTCTCTCGACGAGCTGAGCACGTTTTCTGAAATGTGCTCCTCCCGTCGCTCTGGTTGGGTGCGCACAGTAAAAAGTGCTCTTGGCAGCTCGGGAGTGCCGCGTTGACCACTGCGCATGAAGAAATAAGCACCTGCAACGTTTGGTTTAGGTTTTAGGTGCATTTTTAATTTTATTGCTTAAATCGCATTTTCTCGACGAGCTGAGCACGTTTTCTGAAATGTGCTCCTCCCGTCGCTCTGGTTGGGTGCGCACAGTAAAAAGAGCTCCTGGCAGCTAGGGAGTGCCGCGTTGACCACTGCGCACGAAGAAATAAGCACCTGCAACGTTTGGTTTAGGTTTTAGGTGCATTTTTAATTTTATTGCTTAAATCGCATTCTCTCGACGAGCTGAGCACGTTTTCTGAAATGTGCTCCTCCCGTCGCTCTGGTTGGGCGCGCATAGTAAAAAGTGCTCCTGGCAGCTAGAGAGTGCCGCGTTGACCACTGCGCATGAAGAAATAAGCACCTGCAACGTTTGGTTTAGGTTTTAGGTGCATTTTTAATTTTATATCTTAATTCGCATTTTCTCGACAAGCTGAGCACGTTTTCTGAAATGTGCTCCTCCCGTCGCTCTGGTTGGGTGCGCATAGGAAAAAGTGCTCTTGGCAGCTAGAGAGTGCCGCGTTGACCACTGCGCTTGAAGAAATAACCACCTGCAACGTTTGGTTTAGGTTTTAGGTGCATTTTTAATTTTATTGCTTGAATCGCATTTTCTCGACAAGCTGAGCACGTTTTCTGAAATGTGCTCCTCCCGTCGCTCTGGTTGGGTGCGCGTAGGAAAAAGTGCTCCTGGCAGCTAGAGAGTTCCGCGTTGACCACTGCGCATGAAGAAATAAGCACCTGCAACGTTTGGTTTAGGTTTTAGGTGCATTTTTAATTTTATTGCTTAAATCGCATTCTCTCGACGAGCTGAGCACGTTTTCTGAAATGTGCTCCTCCCGTCGCTCTGGTTGGGTGCGCACAGTAAAAAGTGCTCTTGGCAGCTCGGGAGTGCCGCGTTGACCACTGCGCATGAAGAAATAAGCACCCGCAACGTTTGGTTTAGGTTTTAGGTGCATTTTTAATTTTATTGCTTAAATCGCATTTTCTCGACGAGCTGAGCACGTTTTCTGAAATGTGCTCCTCCCGTCGCTCTGGTTGGGCGCGCATAGTAAAAAGTGCTCCTGGCAGCTAGAGAGTGCCGCGTTGACCACTGCGCATGAAGAAATAAGCACCTGCAACGTTTGGTTTAGGTTTTAGCTGCATTTTTAATTTTATTGCTTAAATCGCATTTTCTCGACAAGCTGAGCACGTTTTCTGAAATGTGCTCCTCCCGTCGCTCTGGTTGGGTGCGCACAGTAAAAAGAGCTCCTGGCAGCTAGGGAGTGCCGCGTTGACCACTGCGCACGAAGAAATAAGCACCTGCAACGTTTGGTTTAGGTTTTAGGTGCATTTTTAATTTTATTGCTTAAATCGCATTCTCTCGACGAGCTGAGCACGTTTTCTGAAATGTGCTCCTCCCGTCACTCTGGTTGGGTGCGCACAGTAAAAAGTGCTCCTGGCAGCTAGGGAGTGCCGCGTTGAGCACTACGCACGAAGAAATAAGCACCTGCAACGTTTGGTTTAGGTTTTAGCTGCATTTTTAATTTTATTGCTTAAATCGCATTTTCTCGACGAGCTGAGCACGTTTTCTGAAATGTGCTCCTCCCGTCGCTCTGGTTGGGTGCGCACAGTAAAAAGAGCTCCTGGCAGCTAGGGAGTTCCGCGTTGACTACTGCGCACGAAGAAATAAGCACCTGCAACGTTTGGTTTAGGTTTTAGGTGCATTTTTGATTTTATTGCGTAAATCGCATTCTCTCGACGAGCTGAGCACGTTTTCTGAAATGTGCTCCTCCCGTCGCTCTGGTTGGGTGCGCACAGTAAAAAGTGCTCTTGGCAGCTCGGGAGTGCCGCGTTGACCACTGCGCATGAAGAAATAAGCACCTGCAACGTTGGTTTAGGTTTTAGGTGCATTTTTAATTTTATTGCTTAAATCGCATTTTCTCGACGAGCTGAGCACGTTTTCTGAAATGTGCTCCTCCCGTCGCTCTGGTTGGGCGCGCATAGTAAAAAGTGCTCCTGGCAGCTAGAGAGTGCCGCGTTGACCACTGCGCAAGAAGAAATAAGCACCTGCAACGTTTGGTCTAGGTTTTAGGTGCATTTTTAATTTTATTGCTTAAATCGCATTTTCTCGACAAGCTGAGCACGTTTTCTGAAATGTGCTCCTTCCGTCGCTCTGGTTGGGTGCGCACAGTAAAAAGAGCTCCTGGCAGCTAGGGAGTGCCGCGTTGACCACTGCGCACGAAGAAATAAGCACCTGCAACGTTTGGTTTAGGTTTTAGTTGCATTTTTAATTTTATTGCTTCAATCGCATTCTCTCGACGAGCTGAGCACGTTTTCTGAAATGTGCTCCTCCCGTCGCTCTGGTTGGGCGCGCATAGTAAAAAGTGCTCCTGGCAGCTAGAGAGTGCCGCGTTGACCACTGCGCACGAAGAAATAAGCACCTGCAACGTTTGGTTTAGGTTTTAGGTGCATTTTTAATTTTATTGCTTAAATCGCATTTTCTCGACGAGCTGAGCAAGTTTTCTGAAATGTGCTCCTCCCGTCGCTCTGGTTGTGCGCGCATAGTAAAAAGTGCTCCTGGCAGCTAGAGAGTGCCGCGTTGACCACTGCACATGAAGAAATAAGCACCTGCAACGTTTGGTTTAGGTTTTAGGTGCATTTTTAATTTTATTGCTTAAATCGCATTTTCTCGACGAGCTGAGCACGTTTTCTGAAATGTGCTCCTCCCGTCGCTCTGGTTGGGTGCGCATAGTAAAAAGTGCTCTTGGCAGCTAGAGAGTGCCGCGTTGACCACTGCGCATGAAGAAATAAGCACCTGCAACGTTTGGTTTAGGTTTTATGTGCATTTTTAATTTTATTGCTTAAATCGCATTTTCTCGACGAGCTGAGCACGTTTTCTGAAATGTGCTCCTCCCGTCGCTCTGGTTGGGTGCGCATAGTAAAAAGTGCTCTTGGCAGCTAGAGAGTGCCGCGTTGACCACTGCGCATGAAGAAATAAGCACCTGCAACGTTTGGTTTAGGTTTTAGGTGCATTTTTAATTTTATTGCTTAAATCGCATTTTCTCGACGAGCTGAGCACGTTTTCTGAAATGTGCTCCTCCCGTCACTCTGGTTGGGTGCGCACAGTAAAAAGTGCTCTTGGCAGCTAGAGAGTGCCGCGTTGACCACTGCGCATGAAGAAATAAGCACCTGCAACGTTTGGTTTAGGTTTTAGGTGCATTTTTAATTTTATTTCTTAAATCGCATTTTCTCGACGAGGTGAGCACGTTTTCTGAAATGTGCTCCTCCCGTCACTCTGGTTGGGTGCGCACAGTAAAAAGTGCTCCTGGCAGCTAGGGAGTGCCGCGTTGAGCACTGCGCACGAAGAAATAAGCACCTGCAACGTTTGGTTTAGGTTTTAGATGCATTTTTTATTTTATTGCTTAAATCGCATTCTCTCGACGAGCTGAGCACGTTTTCTGAAATGTGCTCCTCCCGTCGCTCTGGTTGGGTGCGCACAGTAAAAAGAGCTCCTGGCAGCTAGGGAGTTCCGCGTTGACCACTGCGCACGAAGAAATAAGCACCTGCAACGTTTGGTTTAGGTTTTAGGTGCATTTTTAATTTTATTGCTTAAATCGCATTCTCTCGACGAGCTGAGCACGTTTTCTGAAATGTGCTCCTCCCGTCGCTCTGGTTGGGCGCGCATAGTAAAAAGTGCTCCTGGCAGCTAGAGAGTGCCGCGTTGACCACTGCGCACGAAGAAATAAGCACCTGCAACGTTTGGTTTAGGATTTAGGTGCATTTTTAATTTTATTGCTTAAATCGCATTTTCTCGACGAGCTGAGCAAGTTTTCTGAAATGTGCTCCTCCCGTCGCTCTGGTTGTGCGCGCATAGTAAAAAGTGCTCCTGGCAGCTAGAGAGTGCCGCGTTGACCACTGCACATGAAGAAATAAGCACCTGCAACGTTTGGTTTAGGTTTTAGGTGCATTTTTAATTTTATTGCTTAAATCGCATTTTCTCGACGAGCTGAGCACGTTTTCTGAAATGTGCTCCTCCCGTCGCTCTGGTTGGGTGCGCATAGTAAAAAGTGCTCTTGGCAGCTAGAGAGTGCCGCGTTGACCACTGCGCATGAAGAAATAAGCACCTGCAACGTTTGGTTTAGGTTTTAGGTGCATTTTTAATTTTATTGCTTAAATCGCATTTTCTCGACGAGCTGAGCACGTTTTCTGAAATGTGCTCCTCCCGTCACTCTGGTTGGGTGCGCACAGTAAAAAGTGCTCCTGGCAGCTAGGGAGTGCCGCGTTGAGCACTGCGCACGAAGAAATAAGCACCTGCAACGTTTGGTTTAGGTTTTAGGTGCATTTTTAATTTTATTGCTTAAATCGCATTTTCTCGACGAGCTGAGCACGTTTTCTGAAATGTGCTCCTCCCGTCACTCTGGTTGGGTGCGCACAGTAAAAAGTGCTCTTGGCAGCTAGAGAGTGCCGCGTTGACCACTGCGCATGAAGAAATAAGCACCTGCAACGTTTGGTTTAGGTTTTAGGTGCATTTTTAATTTTATTGCTTAAATCGCATTTTCTCGACGAGGTGAGCACGTTTTCTGAAATGTGCTCCTCCCGTCACTCTGGTTGGGTGCGCACAGTAAAAAGTGCTCCTGGCAGCTAGGGAGTGCCGCGTTGAGCACTGCGCACGAAGAAATAAGCACCTGCAACGTTTGGTTTAGGTTTTAGATGCATTTTTTATTTTATTGCTTAAATCGCATTCTCTCGACGAGCTGAGCACGTTTTCTGAAATGTGCTCCTCCCGTCGCTCTGGTTGGGTGCGCACAGTAAAAAGAGCTCCTGGCAGCTAGGGAGTTCCGCGTTGACCACTGCGCACGAAGAAATAAGCACCTGCAACGTTTGGTTTAGGTTTTAGGTGCATTTTTAATTTTATTGCTTAAATCGCATTCTCTCGACGAGCTGAGCACGTTTTCTGAAATGTGCTCCTCCCGTCGCTCTGGTTGGGTGCGCACAGTAAAAAGTGCTCTTGGCAGCTCGGGAGTGCCGCGTTGACCACTGCGCATGAAGAAATAAGCACCTGCAACGTTTGGTTTAGGTTTTAGGTGCATTTTTAATTTTATTGCTTAAATCGCATTTTCTCGACGAGCTGAGCACGTTTTCTGAAATGTGCTCCTCCCGTCGCTCTGGTTGGGCGCGCATAGTAAAAAGTGCTCCTGGCAGCTAGAGAGTGCCGCGTTGACCACTGCGCAAGAAGAAATAAGCACCTGCAACGTTTGGTTTAGGTTTTAGGTGCATTTTTAATTTTATTGCTTAAATCGCATTTTCTCGACAAGCTGAGCACGTTTTCTGAAATGTGCTCCTCCCGTCGCTCTGGTTGGGTGCGCACAGTAAAAAGAGCTCCTGGCAGCTAGGGAGTGCTGCGTTGACCACTGCGCACGAAGAAATAAGCACCTGCAACGTTTGGTTTAGGTTTTAGGTGCATTTTTAATTTTATTGCTTAAATCGCATTCTCTCGACGAGCTGAGCACGTTTTCTGAAATGTGCTCCTCCCGTCGCTCTGGTTGGGCGCGCATAGTAAAAAGTGCTCCTGGCAGCTAGAGAGTGCCGCGTTGACCACTGCGCATGAAGAAATAAGCACCTGCAACGTTTGGTTTAGGTTTTAGGTGCATTTTTAATTTTATTGCTTAATTCGCATTTTCTCGACAAGCTGAGCACGTTTTCTGAAATGTGCTCCTCCCGTCGCTCTGGTTGGGTGCGCATAGGAAAAAGTGCTCTTGGCAGCTAGAGAGTGCCGCGTTGACCACTGCGCTTGAAGAAATAACCACCTGCAACGTTTGGTTTAGGTTTTAGGTGCATTTTTAATTTTATTGCTTAAGTCGCATTTTCTCGACAAGCTGAGCACGTTTTCTGAAATGTGCTCCTCCCGTCGCTCTGGTTGGGTGCGCATAGGAAAAAGTGCTCCTGGCAGCTAGAGAGTTCCGCGTTGACCACTGCGCATGAAGAAATAAGCACCTGCAACGTTTGGTTTAGGTTTTAGGTGCATTTTTAATTTTATTGCTTAAATCGCATTTTCTCGACAAGCTGAGCACGTTTTCTGAAATGTGCTCCTCCCGTCGCTCTGGTTGGGTGCGCATAGGAAAAAGTGCTCTTGGCAGCTAGAGAGTGCCGCGTTGACCACTGCGCTTGAAGAAATAACCACCTGCAACGTTTGGTTTAGGTTTTGGGTGCATTTTTAATTTTATTGCTTAAATCGCAATTTCTCGACGAGCTGAGCACGTTTTCTGAAATGTGCTCCTCCCGTCACTCTGGTTGGGTGCGCATAGTAAAAAGTGCTCTTGGCAGCTAGGGAGTGCCGCGTTGACCACTGCACATGAAGAAATAAGCACCTGCAACGTTTGGTTTAGGTTTTAGGTGCATTTTTAATTTTATTGCTTAAATCGCATTTTTTCGACGAGCTGAGCACGTTTTCTGAAATGTGCTCCTCCCGTCACTCTGGTTGGGTGCGCACAGTAAAAAGTGCTCTTGGCAGCTAGAGAGTGCCGCGTTGACCACTGCGCATGAAGAAATAAGCACCTGCAACGTTTGGTTTAGGTTTTAGGTGCATTTTTAATTTTATTGCTTAAATCGCATTTTCTCGACCAGCTGAGCACGTTTTCTGAAATGTGCTCCTCCCGTCACTCTGGATGGGTGCGCACAGTAAAAAGTGCTCCTGGCAGCTAGGGAGTGCCGCGTTGAGCACTGCGCACGAAGAAATAAGCACCTGCAACGTTTGGTTTAGGTTTTAGGTGCATTTTTAATTTTATTGCTTAAATCGCATTTTCTCGACGAGCTGAGCACGTTTTCTGAAATGTGCTCCTCCCGTCACTCTGGTTGGGTGCGCACAGTAAAAAGTGCTCTTGGCAGCTAGAGAGTGCCGCGTTGACCACTGCGCATGAAGAAATAAGCACCTGCAACGTTTGGTTTAGGTTTTAGGTGCATTTATAATTTTATTGCTTAAATCGCATTTTCTCGACGAGCTGAGCACGTTTTCTGAAATGTGCTCCTCCCGTCGCTCTGGTTGGGTGCGCACAGTAAAAAGAGCTCCTGGCAGCTAGGGAGTGCCGCGTTGACCACTGCGCACGAAGAAATAAGCACCTGCAACGTTTGGTTTAGGTTTTAGGTGCATTTTTAATTTTATTGCTTAAATCGCATTCTCTCGACGAGCTGAGCACGTTTTCTGAAATGTGCTCCTCCCGTCGCTCTGGTTGGGTGCGCGTAGTAAAAAGAGCTCCTGGCAGCTAGGGAGTTCCGCGTTGACCATTGCGCACGAAGAAATAAGCACCTGCAACGTTTGGTTTAGGTTTTAGGTGCATTTTTAATTTTATTGCTTAAATCGCATTCTCTCGACGAGCTGAGCACGTTTTCTGAAATGTGCTCCTCCCGTCGCTCTGGTTGGGTGCGCACAGTAAAAAGTGCTCCTGGCAGCTAGGGAGTTCCGCGTTGAGCACTACGCACGAAGAAATAAGCACCTGCAACGTTTGGTTTAGGTTTTAGCTGCATTTTTAATTTTATTGCTTAAATCGCATTTTCTCGACGAGCTGAGCACGTTTTCTGAAATGTGCTCCTCCCTTCGCTCTGGTTGGGTGCGCACAGTAAAAAGAGCTCCTGGCAGCTAGGGAGTTCCGCGTTGACCACTGCGCACGAAGAAATAAGCACCTGCAACGTTTGGTTTAGGTTTTAGGTGCATTTTTAATTTTATTGCTTAAATCGCATTCTCTCGACGAGCTGAGCACGTTTTCTGAAATGTGCTCCTCCCGTCGCTCTGGTTGGGTGCGCACAGTAAAAAGAGCTCCTGGCAGCTAGGGAGTGCCGCGTTGACCACTGCGCACGAAGAAATAAGCACCTGCAACGTTTGGTTTAGGTTTTAGGTGCATTTTTAATTTTATTGCTTAAATCGCATTCTCTCGACGAGCTGAGCACGTTTTCTGAAATGTGCTCCTCCCGTCGCTCTGGTTGGGTGCGCGTAGTAAAAAGAGCTCCTGGCAGCTAGGGAGTTCCGCGTTGACCATTGCGCACGAAGAAATAAGCACCTGCAACGTTTGGTTTAGGTTTTAGGTGCATTTTTAATTTTATTGCTTAAATCGCATTCTCTCGACGAGCTGAGCACGTTTTCTGAAATGTGCTCCTCCCGTCGCTCTGGTTGGGTGCGCACAGTAAAAAGTGCTCCTGGCAGCTAGGGAGTTCCGCGTTGAGCACTACGCACGAAGAAATAAGCACCTGCAACGTTTGGTTTAGGTTTTAGCTGCATTTTTAATTTTATTGCTTAAATCGCATTTTCTCGACGAGCTGAGCACGTTTTCTGAAATGTGCTCCTCCCTTCACTCTGGTTGGGTGCGCACAGTAAAAAGAGCTCCTGGCAGCTAGGGAGTTCCGCGTTGACCACTGCGCACGAAGAAATAAGCACCTGCAACGTTTGGTTTAGGTTTTAGGTGCATTTTTAATTTTATTGCTTAAATCGCATTCTCTCGACGAGCTGAGCACGTTTTCTGAAATGTGCTCCTCCCGTCGCTCTGGTTGGGTGCGCACAGTAAAAAGTGCTCTTGGCAGCTCGGGAGTGCCGCGTTGACCACTGCGCATGAAGAAATAAGCACCTGCAACGTTTGGTTTAGGTTTTAGGTGCATTTTTAATTTTATTGCTTAAATCGCATTTTCTCGACGAGCTGAGCACGTTTTCTGAAATGTGCTCCTCCCGTCGCTCTGGTTGGGCGCGCATAGTAAAAAGTGCTCCTGGCAGCTAGAGAGTGCCGCGTTGACCACTGCGCAAGAAGAAATAAGCACCTGCAACGTTTGGTTTAGGTTTTAGATGCATTTTTTATTTTATTGCTTAAATCGCATTCTCTCGACGAGCTGAGCACGTTTTCTGAAATGTGCTCCTCCCGTCGCTCTGGTTGGGTGCGCACAGTAAAAATAGCTCCTGGCAGCTAGGGAGTTCCGCGTTGACCACTGCGCACGAAGAAATAAGCACCTGCAACGTTTGGTTTAGGTTTTAGGTGCATTTTTAATTTTATTGCTTAAATCGCATTCTCTCGACGAGCTGAGCACGTTTTCTGAAATGTGCTCCTCCCGTCGCTCTGGTTGGGTGCGCACAGTAAAAAGTGCTCTTGGCAGCTCGGGAGTGCCGCGTTGACCACTGCGCATGAAGAAATAAGCACCTGCAACGTTTGGTTTAGGTTTTAGGTGCATTTTTAATTGTATTGCTTAAATCGCATTTTCTCGACGAGCTGAGCACGTTTTCTGAAATGTGCTCCTCCCGTCGCTCTGGTTGGGCGCGCATAGTAAAAAGTGCTCCTGGCAGCTAGAGAGTGCCGCGTTGACCACTGCGCAAGAAGAAATAAGCACCTGCAACGTTTGGTTTAGGTTTTAGGTGCATTTTTAATTTTATTGCTTAAATCGCATTTTCTCGACCAGCTGAGCACGTTTTCTGAAATGTGCTCCTCCCGTCACTCTGGTTGGGTGCGCACAGTAAAAAGTGCTCCTGGCAGCTAGGGAGTGCCGCGTTGAGCACTGCGCACGAAGAAATAAGCACCTGCAACGTTTGGTTTAGGTTTTAGGTGCATTTTTAATTTTATTGCTTAAATCGCATTTTCTCGACGAGCTGAGCACGTTTTCTGAAATGTGCTCCTCCCGTCACTCTGGTTGGGTGCGCACAGTAAAAAGTGCTCTTGGCAGCTAGAGAGTGCCGCGTTGACCACTGCGCATGAAGAAATAAGCACCTGCAACGTTTGGTTTAGGTTTTAGGTGCATTTTTAATTTTATTGCTTAAATCGCATTTTCTCGACGAGCTGAGCACGTTTTCTGAAATGTGCTCCTCCCGTCGCTCTGGTTGGGTGCGCATAGTAAAAAGTGCTCTTGGCAGCTAGAGAGTGCCGCGTTGACCACTGCGCATGAAGAAATAAGCACCTGCAACGTTTGGTTTAGGTTTTAGGTGCATTTTTAATTTTATTGCTTAAATCGCATTTTCTCGACGAGCTGAGCACGTTTTCTGAAATGTGCTCCTCCCGTCACTCTGGTTGGGTGCGCACAGTAAAAAGTGCTCCTGGCAGCTAGGGAGTGCCGCGTTGAGCACTACGCACGAAGAAATAAGCACCTGCAACGTTTGGTTTAGGTTTTAGCAGCATTTTTAATTTTATTGCTTAAATCGCATTTTCTCGACGAGCTGAGCACGTTTTCTGAAATGTGCTCCTCCCTTCGCTCTGGTTGGGTGCGCACAGTAAAAAGAGCTCCTGGCAGCTAGGGAGTTCCGCGTTGACCACTGCGCACGAAGAAATAAGCACCTGCAACGTTTGGTTTAGGTTTTAGGTGCATTTTTAATTTTATTGCTTAAATCGCATTCTCTCGACGAGCTGAGCACGTTTTCTGAAATGTGCTCCTCCCGTCGCTCTGGTTGGGTGCGCACAGTAAAAAGTGCTCTTGGCAGCTCGGGAGTGCCGCGTTGACCACTGCGCATGAAGAAATAAGCACCCGCAACGTTTGGTTTAGGTTTTAGGTGCATTTTTAATTTTATTGCTTAAATCGCATTTTCTCGACGAGCTGAGCACGTTTTCTGAAATGTGCTCCTCCCGTCGCTCTGGTTGGGCGCGCATAGTAAAAAGTGCTCCTGGCAGCTAGAGAGTGCCGCGTTGACCACTGCGCATGAAGAAATAAGCACCTGCAACGTTTGGTTTAGGTTTTAGCTGCATTTTTAATTTTATTGCTTAAATCGCATTTTCTCGACAAGCTGAGCACGTTTTCTGAAATGTGCTCCTCCCGTCGCTCTGGTTGGGTGCGCACAGTAAAAAGAGCTCCTGGCAGCTAGGGAGTGCCGCGTTGACCACTGCGCACGAAGAAATAAGCACCTGCAACGTTTGGTTTAGGTTTTAGGTGCATTTTTAATTTTATTGCTTAAATCGCATTCTCTCGACGAGCTGAGCACGTTTTCTGAAATGTGCTCCTCCCGTCACTCTGGTTGGGTGCGCACAGTAAAAAGTGCTCCTGGCAGCTAGGGAGTGCCGCGTTGAGCACTACGCACGAAGAAATAAGCACCTGCAACGTTTGGTTTAGGTTTTAGCTGCATTTTTAATTTTATTGCTTAAATCGCATTTTCTCGACGAGCTGAGCACGTTTTCTGAAATGTGCTCCTCCCGTCGCTCTGGTTGGGTGCGCACAGTAAAAAGAGCTCCTGGCAGCTAGGGAGTTCCGCGTTGACCACTGCGCACGAAGAAATAAGCACCTGCAACGTTTGGTTTAGGTTTTAGGTGCATTTTTAATTTTATTGCGTAAATCGCATTCTCTCGACGAGCTGAGCACGTTTTCTGAAATGTGCTCCTCCCGTCGCTCTGGTTGGGTGCGCACAGTAAAAAGTGCTCTTGGCAGCTCGGGAGTGCCGCGTTGACCACTGCGCATGAAGAAATAAGCACCTGCAACGTTGGTTTAGGTTTTAGGTGCATTTTTAATTTTATTGCTTAAATCGCATTTTCTCGACGAGCTGAGCACGTTTTCTGAAATGTGCTCCTCCCGTCGCTCTGGTTGGGCGCGCATAGTAAAAAGTGCTCCTGGCAGCTAGAGAGTGCCGCGTTGACCACTGCGCAAGAAGAAATAAGCACCTGCAACGTTTGGTCTAGGTTTTAGGTGCATTTTTAATTTTATTGCTTAAATCGCATTTTCTCGACAAGCTGAGCACGTTTTCTGAAATGTGCTCCTTCCGTCGCTCTGGTTGGGTGCGCACAGTAAAAAGAGCTCCTGGCAGCTAGGGAGTGCCGCGTTGACCACTGCGCACGAAGAAATAAGCACCTGCAACGTTTGGTTTAGGTTTTAGTTGCATTTTTAATTTTATTGCTTCAATCGCATTCTCTCGACGAGCTGAGCACGTTTTCTGAAATGTGCTCCTCCCGTCGCTCTGGTTGGGCGCGCATAGTAAAAAGTGCTCCTGGCAGCTAGAGAGTGCCGCGTTGACCACTGCGCACGAAGAAATAAGCACCTGCAACGTTTGGTTTAGGTTTTAGGTGCATTTTTAATTTTATTGCTTAAATCGCATTTTCTCGACGAGCTGAGCAAGTTTTCTGAAATGTGCTCCTCCCGTCGCTCTGGTTGTGCGCGCATAGTAAAAAGTGCTCCTGGCAGCTAGAGAGTGCCGCGTTGACCACTGCACATGAAGAAATAAGCACCTGCAACGTTTGGTTTAGGTTTTAGGTGCATTTTTAATTTTATTGCTTAAATCGCATTTTCTCGACGAGCTGAGCACGTTTTCTGAAATGTGCTCCTCCCGTCGCTCTGGTTGGGTGCGCATAGTAAAAAGTGCTCTTGGCAGCTAGAGAGTGCCGCGTTGACCACTGCGCATGAAGAAATAAGCACCTGCAACGTTTGGTTTAGGTTTTATGTGCATTTTTAATTTTATTGCTTAAATCGCATTTTCTCGACGAGCTGAGCACGTTTTCTGAAATGTGCTCCTCCCGTCGCTCTGGTTGGGTGCGCATAGTAAAAAGTGCTCTTGGCAGCTAGAGAGTGCCGCGTTGACCACTGCGCATGAAGAAATAAGCACCTGCAACGTTTGGTTTAGGTTTTAGGTGCATTTTTAATTTTATTGCTTAAATCGCATTTTCTCGACGAGCTGAGCACGTTTTCTGAAATGTGCTCCTCCCGTCACTCTGGTTGGGTGCGCACAGTAAAAAGTGCTCTTGGCAGCTAGAGAGTGCCGCGTTGACCACTGCGCATGAAGAAATAAGCACCTGCAACGTTTGGTTTAGGTTTTAGGTGCATTTTTAATTTTATTTCTTAAATCGCATTTTCTCGACGAGGTGAGCACGTTTTCTGAAATGTGCTCCTCCCGTCACTCTGGTTGGGTGCGCACAGTAAAAAGTGCTCCTGGCAGCTAGGGAGTGCCGCGTTGAGCACTGCGCACGAAGAAATAAGCACCTGCAACGTTTGGTTTAGGTTTTAGATGCATTTTTTATTTTATTGCTTAAATCGCATTCTCTCGACGAGCTGAGCACGTTTTCTGAAATGTGCTACTCCCGTCGCTCTGGTTGGGTGCGCACAGTAAAAAGAGCTCCTGGCAGCTAGGGAGTTCCGCGTTGACCACTGCGCACGAAGAAATAAGCACCTGCAACGTTTGGTTTAGGTTTTAGGTGCATTTTTAATTTTATTGCTTAAATCGCATTCTCTCGACGAGCTGAGCACGTTTTCTGAAATGTGCTCCTCCCGTCGCTCTGGTTGGGTGCGCACAGTAAAAAGTGCTCTTGGCAGCTCGGGAGTGCCGCGTTGACCACTGCGCATGAAGAAATAAGCACCTGCAACGTTTGGTTTAGGTTTTAGGTGCATTTTTAATTTTATTGCTTAAATCGCATTTTCTCGACGAGCTGAGCACGTTTTCTGAAATGTGCTCCTCCCGTCGCTCTGGTTGGGCGCGCATAGTAAAAAGTGCTCCTGGCAGCTAGAGAGTGCCGCGTTGACCACTGCGCAAGAAGAAATAAGCACCTGCAACGTTTGGTTTAGGTTTTAGGTGCATTTTTAATTTTATTGCTTAAATCGCATTTTCTCGACAAGCTGAGCACGTTTTCTGAAATGTGCTCCTCCCGTCGCTCTGGTTGGGTGCGCACAGTAAAAAGAGCTCCTGGCAGCTAGGGAGTGCTGCGTTGACCACTGCGCACGAAGAAATAAGCACCTGCAACGTTTGGTTTAGGTTTTAGGTGCATTTTTAATTTTATTGCTTAAATCGCATTCTCTCGACGAGCTGAGCACGTTTTCTGAAATGTGCTCCTCCCGTCGCTCTGGTTGGGCGCGCATAGTAAAAAGTGCTCCTGGCAGCTAGAGAGTGCCGCGTTGACCACTGCGCATGAAGAAATAAGCACCTGCAACGTTTGGTTTAGGTTTTAGGTGCATTTTTAATTTTATTGCTTAATTCGCATTTTCTCGACAAGCTGAGCACGTTTTCTGAAATGTGCTCCTCCCGTCGCTCTGGTTGGGTGCGCATAGGAAAAAGTGCTCTTGGCAGCTAGAGAGTGCCGCGTTGACCACTGCGCTTGAAGAAATAACCACCTGCAACGTTTGGTTTAGGTTTTAGGTGCATTTTTAATTTTATTGCTTAAGTCGCATTTTCTCGACAAGCTGAGCACGTTTTCTGAAATGTGCTCCTCCCGTCGCTCTGGTTGGGTGCGCATAGGAAAAAGTGCTCCTGGCAGCTAGAGAGTTCCGCGTTGACCACTGCGCATGAAGAAATAAGCACCTGCAACGTTTGGTTTAGGTTTTGGGTGCATTTTTAATTTTATTGCTTAAATCGCAATTTCTCGACGAGCTGAGCACGTTTTCTGAAATGTGCTCCTCCCGTCACTCTGGTTGGGTGCGCATAGTAAAAAGTGCTCTTGGCAGCTAGGGAGTGCCGCGTTGACCACTGCACATGAAGAAATAAGCACCTGCAACGTTTGGTTTAGGTTTTAGGTGCATTTTTAATTTTATTGCTTAAATCGCATTTTCTCGACGAGCTGAGCACGTTTTCTGAAATGTGCTCCTCCCGTCACTCTGGTTGGGTGCGCACAGTAAAAAGTGCTCTTGGCAGCTAGAGAGTGCCGCGTTGACCACTGCGCATGAAGAAATAAGCACCTGCAACGTTTGGTTTAGGTTTTAGGTGCATTTTTAATTTTATTGCTTAAATCGCATTTTCTCGACCAGCTGAGCACGTTTTCTGAAATGTGCTCCTCCCGTCATTCTGGTTGGGTGCGCACAGTAAAAAGTGCTCCTGGCAGCTAGGGAGTGCCGCGTTGAGCACTGCGCACGAAGAAATAAGCACCTGCAACGTTTGGTTTAGGTTTTAGGTGCATTTTTAATTTTATTGCTTAAATCGCATTTTCTCGACGAGCTGAGCACGTTTTCTGAAATGTGCTCCTCCCGTCACTCTGGTTGGGTGCGCACAGTAAAAAGTGCTCTTGGCAGCTAGAGAGTGCCGCGTTGACCACTGCGCATGAAGAAATAAGCACCTGCAACGTTTGGTTTAGGTTTTAGGTGCATTTTTAATTTTATTGCTTAAATCGCATTTTCTCGACGAGCTGAGCACGTTTTCTGAAATGTGCTCCTCCCGTCGCTCTGGTTGGGTGCGCATAGTAAAAAGTGCTCTTGGCAGCTAGAGAGTGCCGCGTTGACCACTGCGCATGAAGAAATAAGCACCTGCAACGTTTGGTTTAGGTTTTAGGTGCATTTTTAATTTTATTGCTTAAATCGCATTTTCTCGACGAGCTGAGCACGTTTTCTGAAATGTGCTCCTCCCGTCACTCTGGTTGGGTGCGCACAGTAAAAAGTGCTCCTGGCAGCTAGGGAGTGCCGCGTTGAGCACTGCGCACGAAGAAATAAGCACCTGCAACGTTTGGTTTAGGTTTTAGGTGCCTTTTTAATTTTATTGCTTAAATCGCATTTTCTCGACGAGCTGAGCACGTTTTCTGAAATGTGCTCCTCCCGTCACTCTGGTTGGGTGCGCACAGTAAAAAGTGCTCTTGGCAGCTAGAGAGTGCCGCGTTGACCACTGCGCATGAAGAAATAAGCACCTGCAACGTTTGGTTTAGGTTTTAGGTGCGTTTTTAATTTTATTGCTTAAATCGCATTTTCTCGACGAGGTGAGCACGTTTTCTGAAATGTGCTCCTCCCGTCACTCTGGTTGGGTGCGCACAGTAAAAAGTGCTCCTGGCAGCTAGGGAGTGCCGCGTTGAGCACTGCGCACGAAGAAATAAGCACCTGCAACGTTTGGTTTAGGTTTTAGATGCATTTTTTATTTTATTGCTTAAATCGCATTCTCTCGACGAGCTGAGCACGTTTTCTGAAATGTGCTCCTCCCGTCGCTCTGGTTGGGTGCTCACAGTAAAAAGAGCTCCTGGCAGCTAGGGAGTTCCGCGTTGACCACTGCGCACGAAGAAATAAGCACCTGCAACGTTTGGTTTAGGTTTTAGGTGCATTTTTAATTTTATTGCTTAAATCGCATTCTCTCGACGAGCTGAGCACGTTTTCTGAAATGTGCTCCTCCCGTCGCTCTGGTTGGGTGCGCACAGTAAAAAGTGCTCTTGGCAGCTCGGGAGTGCCGCGTTGACCACTGCGCATGAAGAAATAAGCACCTGCAACGTTTGGTTTAGGTTTTAGGTGCATTTTTAATTTTATTGCTTAAATCGCATTTTCTCGACGAGCTGAGCACGTTTTCTGAAATGTGCTCCTCCCGTCGCTCTGGTTGGGCGCGCATAGTAAAAAGTGCTCCTGGCAGCTAGAGAGTGCCGCGTTGACCACTGCGCAAGAAGAAATAAGCACCTGCAACGTTTGGTTTAGGTTTTAGGTGCATTTTTAATTTTATTGCTTAAATCGCATTTTCTCGACAAGCTGAGCACGTTTTCTGAAATGTGCTCCTCCCGCCGCTCTGGTTGGGTGCGCACAGTAAAAAGAGCTCCTGGCAGCAAGGGAATGCTGCGTTGACCACTGCGCACGAAGAAATAAGCACCTGCAACGTTTGGTTTAGGTTTTAGGTGCATTTTTAATTTTATTGCTTAAATCGCATTCTCTCGACGAGCTGAGCACGTTTTCTGAAATGTGCTCCTCCCGTCGCTCTGGTTGGGCGCGCATAGTAAAAAGTGCTCCTGGCAGCTAGAGAGTGCCGCGTTGACCACTGCGCATGAAGAAATAAGCACCTGCAACGTTTGGTTTAGGTTTTAGGTGCATTTTTAATTTTATTGCTTAATTCGCATTTTCTCGACAAGCTGAGCACGTTTTCTGAAATGTGCTCCTCCCGTCGCTCTGGTTGGGTGCGCATAGGAAAAAGTGCTCTTGGCAGCTAGAGAGTGCCGCGTTGACCACTGCGCTTGAAGAAATAACCACCTGCAACGTTTGGTTTAGGTTTTAGGTGCATTTTTAATTTTATTGCTTAATTCGCATTTTCTCGACAAGCTGAGCACGTTTTCTGAAATGTGCTCCTCCCGTCACTCTGGTTGGGTGCGCATAGGAAAAAGTGCTCCTGGCAGCTAGAGAGTTCCGCGTTGACCACTGCGCATGAAGAAATAAGCACCTGCAACGTTTGGTTTAGGTTTTAGGTGCATTTTTAATTTTATTGCTTAAGTCGCATTTTCTCGACAAGCTGAGCACGTTTTCTGAAATGTGCTCCTCCCGTCGCTCTGGTTGGGTGCGCATAGGAAAAAGTGCTCCTGGCAGCTAGAGAGTTCCGCGTTGACCACTGCGCATGAAGAAATAAGCACCTGCAACGTTTGGTTTAGGTTTTGGGTGCATTTTTAATTTTATTGCTTAAATCGCAATTTCTCGACGAGCTGAGCACGTTTTCTGAAATGTGCTCCTCCCGTCGCTCTGGTTGGGTGCTCACAGTAAAAAGAGCTCCTGGCAGCTAGGGATTTCCGCGTTGACCACTGCGCACGAAGAAATAAGCACCTGCAACGTTTGGTTTAGGTTTTAGGTGCATTTTTAATTTTATTGCTTAAATCGCATTCTCTCGACGAGCTGAGCACGTTTTCTGAAATGTGCTCCTCCCGTCGCTCTGGTTGGGTGCGCACAGTAAAAAGTGCTCTTGGCAGCTCGGGAGTGACGCGTTGACCACTGCGCATGAAGAAATAAGCACCTGCAACGTTTGGTTTAGGTTTTAGATGCATTTTTTATTTTATTGCTTAAATCGCATTCTCTCGACGAGCTGAGCACGTTTTCTGAAATGTGCTACTCCCGTCGCTCTGGTTGGGTGCGCACAGTAAAAAGAGCTCCTGGCAGCTAGGGAGTTCCGCGTTGACCACTGCGCACGAAGAAATAAGCACCTGCAACGTTTGGTTTAGGTTTTAGGTGCATTTTTAATTTTATTGCTTAAATCGCATTCTCTCGACGAGCTGAGCACGTTTTCTGAAATGTGCTCCTCCCGTCGCTCTGGTTGGGTGCGCACAGTAAAAAGTGCTCTTGGCAGCTCGGGAGTGCCGCGTTGACCACTGCGCATGAAGAAATAAGCACCTGCAACGTTTGGTTTAGGTTTTAGGTGCATTTTTAATTTTATTGCTTAAATCGCATTTTCTCGACGAGCTGAGCACGTTTTCTGAAATGTGCTCCTCCCGTCGCTCTGGTTGGGCGCGCATAGTAAAAAGTGCTCCTGGCAGCTAGAGAGTGCCGCGTTGACCACTGCGCAAGAAGAAATAACCACCTGCAACGTTTGGTTTAGGTTTTAGGTGCATTTTTAATTTTATTGCTTAAATCGCATTTTCTCGACAAGCTGAGCACGTTTTCTGAAATGTGCTCCTCCCGTCGCTCTGGTTGGGTGCGCACAGTAAAAAGAGCTCCTGGCAGCTAGGGAGTGCTGCGTTGACCACTGCGCACGAAGAAATAAGCACCTGCAACGTTTGGTTTAGGTTTTAGGTGCATTTTTAATTTTATTGCTTAAATCGCATTCTCTCGACGAGCTGAGCACGTTTTCTGAAATGTGCTCCTCCCGTCGCTCTGGTTGGGCGCGCATAGTAAAAAGTGCTCCTGGCAGCTAGAGAGTGCCGCGTTGACCACTGCGCATGAAGAAATAAGCACCTGCAACGTTTGGTTTAGGTTTTAGGTGCATTTTTAATTTTATTGCTTAATTCGCATTTTCTCGACAAGCTGAGCACGTTTTCTGAAATGTGCTCCTCCCGTCGCTCTGGTTGGGTGCGCATAGGAAAAAGTGCTCTTGGCAGCTAGAGAGTGCCGCGTTGACCACTGCGCTTGAAGAAATAACCACCTGCAACGTTTGGTTTAGGTTTTAGGTGCATTTTTAATTTTATTGCTTAAGTCGCATTTTCTCGACAAGCTGAGCACGTTTTCTGAAATGTGCTCCTCCCGTCGCTCTGGTTGGGTGCGCATAGGAAAAAGTGCTCCTGGCAGCTAGAGAGTTCCGCGTTGACCACTGCGCATGAAGAAATAAGCACCTGCAACGTTTGGTTTAGGTTTTGGGTGCATTTTTAATTTTATTGCTTAAATCGCAATTTCTCGACGAGCTGAGCACGTTTTCTGAAATGTGCTCCTCCCGTCACTCTGGTTGGGTGCGCATAGTAAAAAGTGCTCTTGGCAGCTAGGGAGTGCCGCGTTGACCACTGCACATGAAGAAATAAGCACCTGCAACGTTTGGTTTAGGTTTTAGGTGCATTTTTAATTTTATTGCTTAAATCGCATTTTCTCGACGAGCTGAGCACGTTTTCTGAAATGTGCTCCTCCCGTCACTCTGGTTGGGTGCGCACAGTAAAAAGTGCTCTTGGCAGCTAGAGAGTGCCGCGTTGACCACTGCGCATGAAGAAATAAGCACCTGCAACGTTTGGTTTAGGTTTTAGGTGCATTTTTAATTTTATTGCTTAAATCGCATTTTCTCGACCAGCTGAGCACGTTTTCTGAAATGTGCTCCTCCCGTCATTCTGGTTGGGTGCGCACAGTAAAAAGTGCTCCTGGCAGCTAGGGAGTGCCGCGTTGAGCACTGCGCACGAAGAAATAAGCACCTGCAACGTTTGGTTTAGGTTTTAGGTGCATTTTTAATTTTATTGCTTAAATCGCATTTTCTCGACGAGCTGAGCACGTTTTCTGAAATGTGCTCCTCCCGTCACTCTGGTTGGGTGCGCACAGTAAAAAGTGCTCTTGGCAGCTAGAGAGTGCCGCGTTGACCACTGCGCATGAAGAAATAAGCACCTGCAACGTTTGGTTTAGGTTTTAGGTGCATTTTTAATTTTATTGCTTAAATCGCATTTTCTCGACGAGCTGAGCACGTTTTCTGAAATGTGCTCCTCCCGTCGCTCTGGTTGGGTGCGCATAGTAAAAAGTGCTCTTGGCAGCTAGAGAGTGCCGCGTTGACCACTGCGCATGAAGAAATAAGCACCTGCAACGTTTGGTTTAGGTTTTAGGTGCATTTTTAATTTTATTGCTTAAATCGCATTTTCTCGACGAGCTGAGCACGTTTTCTGAAATGTGCTCCTCCCGTCACTCTGGTTGGGTGCGCACAGTAAAAAGTGCTCCTGGCAGCTAGGGAGTGCCGCGTTGAGCACTGCGCACGAAGAAATAAGCACCTGCAACGTTTGGTTTAGGTTTTAGGTGCCTTTTTAATTTTATTGCTTAAATCGCATTTTCTCGACGAGCTGAGCACGTTTTCTGAAATGTGCTCCTCCCGTCACTCTGGTTGGGTGCGCACAGTAAAAAGTGCTCTTGGCAGCTAGAGAGTGCCGCGTTGACCACTGCGCATGAAGAAATAAGCACCTGCAACGTTTGGTTTAGGTTTTAGGTGCGTTTTTAATTTTATTGCTTAAATCGCATTTTCTCGACGAGGTGAGCACGTTTTCTGAAATGTGCTCCTCCCGTCACTCTGGTTGGGTGCGCACAGTAAAAAGTGCTCCTGGCAGCTAGGGAGTGCCGCGTTGAGCACTGCGCACGAAGAAATAAGCACCTGCAACGTTTGGTTTAGGTTTTAGATGCATTTTTTATTTTATTGCTTAAATCGCATTCTCTCGACGAGCTGAGCACGTTTTCTGAAATGTGCTCCTCCCGTCGCTCTGGTTGGGTGCTCACAGTAAAAAGAGCTCCTGGCAGCTAGGGAGTTCCGCGTTGACCACTGCGCACGAAGAAATAAGCACCTGCAACGTTTGGTTTAGGTTTTAGGTGCATTTTTAATTTTATTGCTTAAATCGCATTCTCTCGACGAGCTGAGCACGTTTTCTGAAATGTGCTCCTCCCGTCGCTCTGGTTGGGTGCGCACAGTAAAAAGTGCTCTTGGCAGCTCGGGAGTGCCGCGTTGACCACTGCGCATGAAGAAATAAGCACCTGCAACGTTTGGTTTAGGTTTTAGGTGCATTTTTAATTTTATTGCTTAAATCGCATTTTCTCGACGAGCTGAGCACGTTTTCTGAAATGTGCTCCTCCCGTCGCTCTGGTTGGGCGCGCATAGTAAAAAGTGCTCCTGGCAGCTAGAGAGTGCCGCGTTGACCACTGCGCAAGAAGAAATAAGCACCTGCAACGTTTGGTTTAGGTTTTAGGTGCATTTTTAATTTTATTGCTTAAATCGCATTTTCTCGACAAGCTGAGCACGTTTTCTGAAATGTGCTCCTCCCGCCGCTCTGGTTGGGTGCGCACAGTAAAAAGAGCTCCTGGCAGCAAGGGAATGCTGCGTTGACCACTGCGCACGAAGAAATAAGCACCTGCAACGTTTGGTTTAGGTTTTAGGTGCATTTTTAATTTTATTGCTTAAATCGCATTCTCTCGACGAGCTGAGCACGTTTTCTGAAATGTGCTCCTCCCGTCGCTCTGGTTGGGCGCGCATAGTAAAAAGTGCTCCTGGCAGCTAGAGAGTGCCGCGTTGACCACTGCGCATGAAGAAATAAGCACCTGCAACGTTTGGTTTAGGTTTTAGGTGCATTTTTAATTTTATTGCTTAATTCGCATTTTCTCGACAAGCTGAGCACGTTTTCTGAAATGTGCTCCTCCCGTCGCTCTGGTTGGGTGCGCATAGGAAAAAGTGCTCTTGGCAGCTAGAGAGTGCCGCGTTGACCACTGCGCTTGAAGAAATAACCACCTGCAACGTTTGGTTTAGGTTTTAGGTGCATTTTTAATTTTATTGCTTAATTCGCATTTTCTCGACAAGCTGAGCACGTTTTCTGAAATGTGCTCCTCCCGTCACTCTGGTTGGGTGCGCATAGGAAAAAGTGCTCCTGGCAGCTAGAGAGTTCCGCGTTGACCACTGCGCATGAAGAAATAAGCACCTGCAACGTTTGGTTTAGGTTTTAGGTGCATTTTTAATTTTATTGCTTAAGTCGCATTTTCTCGACAAGCTGAGCACGTTTTCTGAAATGTGCTCCTCCCGTCGCTCTGGTTGGGTGCGCATAGGAAAAAGTGCTCCTGGCAGCTAGAGAGTTCCGCGTTGACCACTGCGCATGAAGAAATAAGCACCTGCAACGTTTGGTTTAGGTTTTGGGTGCATTTTTAATTTTATTGCTTAAATCGCAATTTCTCGACGAGCTGAGCACGTTTTCTGAAATGTGCTCCTCCCGTCGCTCTGGTTGGGTGCTCACAGTAAAAAGAGCTCCTGGCAGCTAGGGATTTCCGCGTTGACCACTGCGCACGAAGAAATAAGCACCTGCAACGTTTGGTTTAGGTTTTAGGTGCATTTTTAATTTTATTGCTTAAATCGCATTCTCTCGACGAGCTGAGCACGTTTTCTGAAATGTGCTCCTCCCGTCGCTCTGGTTGGGTGCGCACAGTAAAAAGTGCTCTTGGCAGCTCGGGAGTGACGCGTTGACCACTGCGCATGAAGAAATAAGCACCTGCAACGTTTGGTTTAGGTTTTAGGTGCATTTTTAATTTTATTGCTTAAATCGCATTTTCTCGACGAGCTGAGCACGTTTTCTGAAATGTGGTCCTCCCGTCGCTCTGGTTGGGCGCGCATAGTAAAAAGTGCTCCTGGCAGCTAGAGAGTGCCGCGTTGACCACTGCGCAAGAAGAAATAAGCACCTGCAACGTTTGGTTTAGGTTTTAGGTGCATTTTTAATTTTATTGCTTATATCGCATTTTCTCGACAAGCTGAGCACGTTTTCTGAAATGTGCTCCTCCCGTCGCTCTGGTTGGGTGCGCACAGTAAAAAGAGCTCCTGGCAGCAAGGGAATGCTGCGTTGACCACTGCGCACGAAGAAATAAGCACCTGCAACGTTTGGTTTAGGTTTTAGGTGCATTTTTAATTTTATTGCTTAAATCGCATTCTCTCGACGAGCTGAGCACGTTTTCTGAAATGTGCTCCTCCCGTCGCTCTGGTTGGGCGCGCATAGTAAAAAGTGCTCCTGGCAGCTAGAGAGTGCCGCGTTGACCACTGCGCATGAAGAAATAAGCACCTGCAACGTTTGGTTTAGGTTTTAGGTGCATTTTTAATTTTATTGCTTAATTCGCATTTTCTCGACAAGCTGAGCACGTTTTCTGAAATGTGCTCCTCCCGTCGCTCTGGTTGGGTGCGCATAGGAAAAAGTGCTCTTGGCAGCTAGAGAGTGCCGCGTTGACCACTGCGCTTGAAGAAATAACCACCTGCAACGTTTGGTTTAGGTTTTAGGTGCATTTTTAATTTTATTGCTTAAGTCGCATTTTCTCGACAAGCTGAGCACGTTTTCTGAAATGTGCTCCTCCCGTCGCTCTGGTTGGGTGCGCATAGGAAAAAGTGCTCCTGGCAGCTAGAGAGTTCCGCGTTGACCACTGCGCATGAAGAAATAAGCACCTGCAACGTTTGGTTTAGGTTTTAGGTGCATTTTTAATTTTATTGCTTAAATCGCAATTTCTCGACGAGCTGAGCACGTTTTCTGAAATGTGCTCCTCCCGTCACTCTGGTTGGGTGCGCATAGTAAAAAGTGCTCTTGGCAGCTAGGGAGTGCCGCGTTGACCACTGCACATGAAGAAATAAGCACCTGCAACGTTTGGTTTAGGTTTTAAGTGCATTTTTAATTTTATTGCTTAAATCGCATTTTCTCGACGAGCTGAGCACGTTTTCTGAAATGTGCTCCTCCCGTCACTCTGGTTGGGTGCGCACAGTAAAAAGTGCTCTTGGCAGCTAGAGAGTGCCGCGTTGACCACTGCGCATGAAGAAATAAGCACCTGCAACGTTTGGTTTAGGTTTTAGGTGCATTTTTAATTTTATTGCTTAAATCGCATTTTCTCGACCAGCTGAGCACGTTTTCTGAAATGTGCTCCTCCCGTCACTCTGGTTGGGTGCGCACAGTAAAAAGTGCTCCTGGCAGCTAGGGAGTGCCGCGTTGAGCACTGCGCACGAAGAAATAAGCACCTGCAACGTTTGGTTTAGGTTTTAGGTGCATTTTTAATTTTATTGCTTAAATCGCATTTTCTCGACGAGCTGAGCACGTTTTCTGAAATGTGCTCCTCCCGTCACTCTGGTTGGGTGCGCACAGTAAAAAGTGCTCTTGGCAGCTAGAGAGTGCCGCGTTGACCACTGCGCATGAAGAAATAAGCACCTGCAACGTTTGGTTTAGGTTTTAGGTGCATTTTTAATTTTATTGCTTAAATCGCTTTTTCTCGACGAGCTGAGCACGTTTTCTGAAATGTGCTCCTCCCGTCGCTCTGGTTGGGTGCGCATAGCAAAAAGTGCTCTTGGCAGCTAGAGAGTGCCGCGTTGAAAACTGCGCATGAAGAAATAAGCACCTGCAACGTTTGGTTTAGGTTTTAGGTGCATTTTTAATTTTATTGCTTAAATCGCATTTTCTCGACGAGCTGAGCACGTTTTCTGAAATGTGCTCCTCTCGTCACTCTGGTTGGGTGCGCACAGTAAAAAGTGCTCCTGGCAGCTAGGGAGTGCCGCGTTGAGCACTGCGCACGAAGAAATAAGCACCTGCAACGTTTGGTTTAGGTTTTAGGTGCATTTTTAATTTTATTGCTTAAATCGCATTTTCTCGACGAGCTGAGCACGTTTTCTGAAATGTGCTCCTCCCGTCACTCTGGTTGGGTGCGCACAGTAAAAAGTGCTCTTGGCAGCTAGAGAGTGCCGCGTTGACCACTGCGCATGAAGAAATAAGCACCTGCAACGTTTGGTTTAGGTTTTAGGTGCGTTTTTAATTTTATTGCTTAAATCGCATTTTCTCGACGAGGTGAGCACGTTTTCTGAAATGTGCTCCTCCCGTCACTCTGGTTGGGTGCGCACAGTAAAAAGTGCTCCTGGCAGCTAGGGAGTGCCGCGTTGAGCACTGCGCACGAAGAAATAAGCACCTGCAACGTTTGGTTTAGGTTTTAGATGCATTTTTTATTTTATTGCTTAAATCGCATTCTCTCGACGAGCTGAGCACGTTTTCTGAAATGTGCTCCTCCCGTCGCTCTGGTTGGGTGCTCACAGTAAAAAGACCTCCTGGCAGCTAGGGAGTTCCGCGTTGACCACTGCGCACGAAGAAATAAGCACCTGCAACGTTTGGTTTAGGTTTTAGGTGCATTTTTAATTTTATTGCTTAAATCGCATTCTCTCGACGAGCTGAGCACGTTTTCTGAAATGTGCTCCTCCCGTCGCTCTGGTTGGGTGCGCACAGTAAAAAGTGCTCTTGGCAGCTCGGGAGTGCCGCGTTGACCACTGCGCATGAAGAAATAAGCACCTGCAACGTTTGGTTTAGGTTTTAGGTGCATTTTTAATTTTATTGCTTAAATCGCATTTTCTCGACGAGCTGAGCACGTTTTCTGAAATGTGCTCCTCCCGTCGCTCTGGTTGGGCGCGCATAGTAAAAAGTGCTCCTGGCAGCTAGAGAGTGCCGCGTTGACCACTGCGCAAGAAGAAATAAGCACCTGCAACGTTTGGTTTAGGTTTTAGGTGCATTTTTAATTTTATTGCTTAAATCGCATTTTCTCGGCAAGCTGAGCACGTTTTCTGAAATGTGCTCCTCCCGTCGCTCTGGTTGGGTGCGCACAGTAAAAAGAGCTCCTGGCAGCAAGGGAATGCTGCGTTGACCACTGCGCACGAAGAAATAAGCACCTGCAACGTTTGGTTTAGGTTTTAGGTGCATTTTTAATTTTATTGCTTAAATCGCATTCTCTCGACGAGCTGAGCACGTTTTCTGAAATGTGCTCCTCCCGTCGCTCTGGTTGGGCGCGCATAGTAAAAAGTGCTCCTGGCAGCTAGAGAGTGCCGCGTTGACCACTGCGCATGAAGAAATAAGCACCTGCAACGTTTGGTTTAGGTTTTAGGTGCATTTTTAATTTTATTGCTTAATTCGCATTTTCTCGACAAGCTGAGCACGTTTTCTGAAATGTGCTCCTCCCGTCGCTCTGGTTGGGTGCGCATAGGAAAAAGTGCTCTTGGCAGCTAGAGAGTGCCGCGTTGACCACTGCGCTTGAAGAAATAACCACCTGCAACGTTTGGTTTAGGTTTTAGGTGCATTTTTAATTTTATTGCTTAAGTCGCATTTTCTCGACAAGCTGAGCACGTTTTCTGAAATGTGCTCCTCCCGTCGCTCTGGTTGGGTGCGCATAGGAAAAAGTGCTCCTGGCAGCTAGAGAGTTCCGCGTTGACCACTGCGCATGAAGAAATAAGCACCTGCAACGTTTGGTTTAGGTTTTAGGTGCATTTTTAATTTTATTGCTTAAATCGCATTTTCTCGACAAGCTGAGCACGTTTTCTGAAATGTGCTCCTCCCGTCGCTCTGGTTGGGTGCGCATAGGAAAAAGTGCTCTTGGCAGCTAGAGAGTGCTGCGTTGACCACTGCGCTTGAAGAAATAACCACCTGCAACGTTTGGTTTAGGTTTTGGGTGCATTTTTAATTTTATTGCTTAAATCGCAATTTCTCGACGAGCTGAGCACGTTTTCTGAAATGTGCTCCTCCCGTCACTCTGGTTGGGTGCGCATAGTAAAAAGTGCTCTTGGCAGCTAGGGAGTGCCGCGTTGACCACTGCACATGAAGAAATAAGCACCTGCAACGTTTGGTTTAGGTTTTAGGTGCATTTTTAATTTTATTGCTTAAATCGCATTTTTTCGACGAGCTGAGCACGTTTTCTGAAATGTGCTCCTCCCGTCACTCTGGTTGGGTGCGCACAGTAAAAAGTGCTCTTGGCAGCTAGAGAGTGCCGCGTTGACCACTGCGCATGAAGAAATAAGCACCTGCAACGTTTGGTTTAGGTTTTAGGTGCATTTTTAATTTTATTGCTTAAATCGCATTTTCTCGACCAGCTGAGCACGTTTTCTGAAATGTGCTCCTCCCGTCACTCTGGATGGGTGCGCACAGTAAAAAGTGCTCCTGGCAGCTAGGGAGTGCCGCGTTGAGCACTGCGCACGAAGAAATAAGCACCTGCAACGTTTGGTTTAGGTTTTAGGTGCATTTTTAATTTTATTGCTTAAATCGCATTTTCTCGACGAGCTGAGCACGTTTTCTGAAATGTGCTCCTCCCGTCACTCTGGTTGGGTGCGCACAGTAAAAAGTGCTCTTGGCAGCTAGAGAGTGCCGCGTTGACCACTGCGCATGAAGAAATAAGCACCTGCAACGTTTGGTTTAGGTTTTAGGTGCATTTTTAATTTTATTGCTTAAATCGCATTTTCTCGACGAGCTGAGCACGTTTTCTGAAATGTGCTCCTCCCGTCGCTCTGGTTGGGTGCGCACAGTAAAAAGAGCTCCTGGCAGCTAGGGAGTGCCGCGTTGACCACTGCGCACGAAGAAATAAGCACCTGCAACGTTTGGTTTAGGTTTTAGGTGCATTTTTAATTTTATTGCTTAAATCGCATTCTCTCGACGAGCTGAGCACGTTTTCTGAAATGTGCTCCTCCCGTCGCTCTGGTTGGGTGCGCGTAGTAAAAAGAGCTCCTGGCAGCTAGGGAGTTCCGCGTTGACCATTGCGCACGAAGAAATAAGCACCTGCAACGTTTGGTTTAGGTTTTAGGTGCATTTTTAATTTTATTGCTTAAATCGCATTCTCTCGACGAGCTGAGCACGTTTTCTGAAATGTGCTCCTCCCGTCGCTCTGGTTGGGTGCGCACAGTAAAAAGTGCTCCTGGCAGCTAGGGAGTGCCGCGTTGAGCACTACGCACGAAGAAATAAGCACCTGCAACGTTTGGTTTAGGTTTTAGCTGCATTTTTAATTTTATTGCTTAAATCGCATTTTCTCGACGAGCTGAGCACGTTTTCTGAAATGTGCTCCTCCCTTCGCTCTGGTTGGGTGCGCACAGTAAAAAGAGCTCCTGGCAGCTAGGGAGTTCCGCGTTGACCACTGCGCACGAAGAAATAAGCACCTGCAACGTTTGGTTTAGGTTTTAGGTGCATTTTTAATTTTATTGCTTAAATCGCATTCTCTCGACGAGCTGAGCACGTTTTCTGAAATGTGCTCCTCCCGTCGCTCTGGTTGGGTGCACACAGTAAAAAGAGCTCCTGGCAGCTAGGGAGTGCCGCGTTGACCGCTGCGCACGAAGAAATAAGCACCTGCAACGTTTGGTTTAGGTTTTAGGTGCATTTTTTATTTTATTGCTTAAATCGCATTCTCTCGACGAGCTGAGCACGTTTTCTGAAATGTGCTCCTCCCGTTGCTCTGGTTGGGTGCGCGTAGTAAAAAGTGCTCCTGGCAGCTAGAGAGTGCCGCGTTGACCACTGCGCATGAAGAAATAAGCACCTGCAACGTTTGGTTTAGGTTTTAGGTGCATTTTTAATTTTATTGCTTAAATCGCATTTTCTCGACGAGCTGAGCACGTTTTCTGAAATGTGCTCCTCCCGTCGCTCTGGTTGGGTGCGCACAGTAAAAAGAGCTCCTGGCAGCTAGGGAGTGCCGCGTTGACCACTGCGCACAAAGAAATAAGCACCTGCAACGTTTGGTTTAGGTTTTAGGTGCATTTTTTATTGTATTGCTTAAATCGCATTCTCTCGACGAGCTGAGCACGTTTTCTGAAATGTGCTCCTCCCGTCGCTCTGGTTGGGTGCGCGTAGTAAAAAGTGCTCCTGGCAGCTAGAGAGTGCCGCGTTGACCACTGCGCATGAAGAAATAAGCACCTGCAACGTTTGGTTTAGGTTTTAGGTGCATTTTTAATTTTATTGCTTAAATCGCATTTTCTCGACGAGCTGAGCAAGTTTTCTGAAATGTGCTCCTCCCGTCGCTCTGGTTGTGCGCGCATAGTAAAAAGTGCTCCTGGCAGCGAGAGAGTGCCGCGTTGACCACTGCACACGAAGAAATAAGCACCTGCAACGTTTGGTTTAGGTTTTAGGTGCATTTTTTATTTTATTGCTTAAATCGCATTCTCTCGACGAGCTGAGCACGTTTTCTGAAATGTGCTCCTCCCGTCGCTCTGGTTGGGTGCGCGTAGTAAAAAGTGCTCCTGGCAGCTAGAGAGTGCCGCGTTGACCACTGCGCATGAAGAAATAAGCACCTGCAACGTTTGGTTTAGGTTTTAGGTGCATTTTTAATTTTATTGCTTAAATCGCATTTTCTCGACGAGCTGAGCACGTTTTCTGAAATGTGCTCCTCCCGTCGCTCTGGTTGGGTGCGCACAGTAAAAAGAGCTCCTGGCAGCTAGGGAGTGCCGCGTTGACCACTGCGCACGAAGAAATAAGCACCTGCAACGTTTGGTTTAGGTTTTAGATGCATTTTTTATTTTATTGCTTAAATTGCATTCTCTCGACGAGCTGAGCACGTTTTCTGAAATGTGCTCCTCCCGTCACTCTGGTTGGGTGCGCACAGTAAAAAGTGCTCCTGGCAGCTAGGGAGTGCCGCGTTGAGCACTACGCACGAAGAAATAAGCACCTGCAACGTTTGGTTTAGGTTTTAGCTGCATTTTTAATTTTATTGCTTAAATCGCATTCTCTCGACGAGCTGAGCACGTTTTCTGAAATGTGCTCCTCCCGTCGCTCTGGTTGGGTGCGCATAGGAAAAAGTGCTCCTGGCAGCTAGAGAGTTCCGCGTTGACCACTGCGCATGAAGAAATAAGCACCTGCAACGTTTGGTTTAGGTTTTGGGTGCATTTTTAATTTTATTGCTTAAATCGCAATTTCTCGACGAGCTGAGCACGTTTTCTGAAATGTGCTCCTCCCGTCACTCTGGTTGGGTGCGCATAGTAAAAAGTGCTCTTGGCAGCTAGGGAGTGCCGCGTTGACCACTGCACATGAAGAAATAAGCACCTGCAACGTTTGGTTTAGGTTTTAGGTGCATTTTTAATTTTATTGCTTAAATCGCATTTTCTCGACGAGCTGAGCACGTTTTCTGAAATGTGCTCCTCCCGTCACTCTGGTTGGGAGCGCACAGTAAAAAGTGCTCTTGGCAGCTAGAGAGTGCCGCGTTGACCACTGCGCATGAAGAAATAAGCACCTGCAACGTTTGGTTTAGGTTTTAGGTGCATTTTTAATTTTATTGCTTAAATCGCATTTTCTCGACCAGCTGAGCACGTTTTCTGAAATGTGCTCCTCCCGTCACTCTGGTTGGGTGCGCACAGTAAAAAGTGCTCCTGGCAGCTAGGGAGTGCCGCGTTGAGCACTGCGCACGAAGAAATAAGCACCTGCAACTTTTGGTTTAGGTTTTAGGTGCATTTTTAATTTTATTGCTTAAATCGCATTTTCTCGACGAGCTGAGCACGTTTTCTGAAATGTGCTCCTCCCGTCACTCTGGTTGGGTGCGCACAGTAAAAAGTGCTCTTGGCAGCTAGAGAGTGCCGCGTTGACCACTGCGCATGAAGAAATAAGCACCTGCAACGTTTGGTTTAGGTTTTAGGTGCGTTTTTAATTTTATTGCTTAAATCGCATTTTCTCGACGAGGTGAGCACGTTTTCTGAAATGTGCTCCTCCCGTCACTCTGGTTGGGTGCGCACAGTAAAAAGTGCTCCTGGCAGCTAGGGAGTGCCGCGTTGAGCACTGCGCACGAAGAAATAAGCACCTGCAACGTTTGGTTTAGGTTTTAGATGCATTTTTTATTTTATTGCTTAAATCGCATTCTCTCGACGAGCTGAGCACGTTTTCTGAAATGTGCTCCTCCCGTCGCTCTGGTTGGGTGCGCACAGTAAAAAGTGCTCTTGGCATCTCGGGAGTGCCGCGTTGACCACTGCGCATGAAGAAATAAGCACCTGCAACGTTTGGTTTAGGTTTTAGGTGCATTTTTAATTTTATTGCTTAAATCGCATTTTCTCGACGAGCTGAGCACGTTTTCTGAAATGTGCTCCTCCCGTCGCTCTGGTTGGGCGCGCATAGTAAAAAGTGCTCCTGGCAGCTAGAGAGTGCCGCGTTGACCACTGCGCAAGAAGAAATAAGCACCTGCAACGTTTGGTTTAGGTTTTAGGTGCATTTTTAATTTTATTGCTTAAATCGCATTTTCTCGACAAGCTGAGCACGTTTTCTGAAATGTGCTCCTCCCGTCGCTCTGGTTGGGTGCGCACAGTAAAAAGAGCTCCTGGCAGCAAGGGAATGCTGCGTTGACCACTGCGCACGAAGAAATAAGCACCTGCAACGTTTGGTTTAGGTTTTAGGTGCATTTTTAATTTTATTGCTTAAATCGCATTCTCTCGACAAGCTGAGCACGTTTTCTGAAATGTGCTCCTCCCGTCGCTCTGGTTGGGTGCTCACAGTAAAAAGAGCTCCTGGCAGCTAGGGAGTTCCGCGTTGACCACTGCGCACGAAGAAATAAGCACCTGCAACGTTTGGTTTAGGTTTTAGGTGCATTTTTAATTTTATTGCTTAATTCGCATTTTCTCGACAAGCTGAGCACGTTTTCTGAAATGTGCTCCTCCCGTCGCTCTGGTTGGGTGCGCATAGGAAAAAGTGCTCTTGGCAGCTAGAGAGTGCCGCGTTGACCACTGCGCTTGAAGAAATAACCACCTGCAACGTTTGGTTTAGGTTTTAGGTGCATTTTTAATTTTATTGCTTAAGTCGCATTTTCTCGACAAGCTGAGCACGTTTTCTGAAATGTGCTCCTCCCGTCGCTCTGGTTGGGTGCGCATAGGAAAAAGTGCTCCTGGCAGCTAGAGAGTTCCGCGTTGACCACTGCGCATGAAGAAATAAGCACCTGCAACGTTTGGTTTAGGTTTTAGGTGCATTTTTAATTTTATTGCTTAAATCGCATTTTCTCGACAAGCTGAGCACGTTTTCTGAAATGTGCTCCTCCCGTCGCTCTGGTTGGGTGCGCATAGGAAAAAGTGCTCTTGGCAGCTAGAGAGTGCCGCGTTGACCACTGCGCTTGAAGAAATAACCACCTGCAACGTTTGGTTTAGGTTTTGGGTGCATTTTTAATTTTATTGCTTAAATCGCAATTTCTCGACGAGCTGAGCACGTTTTCTGAAATGTGCTCCTCCCGTCACTCTGGTTGGGTGCACATAGTAAAAAGTGCTCTTGGCAGCTAGGGAGTGCCGCGTTGACCACTGCACATGAAGAAATAAGCACCTGCAACGTTTGGTTTAGGTTTTAGGTGCATTTTTAATTTTATTGCTTAAATCGCATTTTCTCGACGAGCTGAGCACGTTTTCTGAAATGTGCTCCTCCCGTCACTCTGGTTGGGTGCGCACAGTAAAAAGTGCTCTTGGCAGCTAGAGAGTGCCGCGTTGACCACTGCGCAAGAAGAAATAAGCACCTGCAACGTTTGGTTTAGGTTTTAGGTGCATTTTTAATTTTATTGCTTAAATCGCATTTTCTCGACAAGCTGAGCACGTTTTCTGAAATGTGCTCCTCCCGTCGCTCTGGTTGGGTGCGCACAGTAAAAAGAGCTCCTGGCAGCTAGGGAGTGCCGCGTTGACCACTGCGCACGAAGAAATAAGCACCTGCAACGTTTGGTTTAGGTTTTAGGTGCATTTTTTATTTTATTGCTTAAATCGCATTCTCTCGACGAGCTGAGCACGTTTTCTGAAATGTGCTCCTCCCGTTGCTCTGGTTGGGTGCGCGTAGTAAAAAGTGCTCCTGGCAGCTAGAGAGTGCCGCGTTGACCACTGCGCATGAAGAAATAAGCACCTGCAACGTTTGGTTTAGGTTTTAGGTGCATTTTTAATTTTATTGCTTAAATCGCATTTTCTCGACGAGCTGAGCACGTTTTCTGAAATGTGCTCCTCCCGTCGCTCTGGTTGGGTGCGCACAGTAAAAAGAGCTCCTGGCAGCTAGGGAGTGCCGCGTTGACCACTCCGCACAAAGAAATAAGCACCTGCAACGTTTGGTTTAGGTTTTAGGTGCATTTTTTTATTGTATTGCTTAAATCGCATTCTCTCGACGAGCTGAGCACGTTTTCTGAAATGTGCTCCTCCCGTCGCTCTGGTTGGGTGCGCGTAGTAAAAAGTGCTCCTGGCAGCTAGAGAGTGCCGCGTTGACCACTGCGCATGAAGAAATAAGCACCTGCAACGTTTGGTTTAGGTTTTAGGTGCATTTTTAATTTTATTGCTTAAATCGCATTTTCTCGACGAGCTGAGCACGTTTTCTGAAATGTGCTCCTCCCGTCACTCTGGTTGGGTGCGCATAGTAAAAAGTGCTCTTGGCAGCTAAAGAGTGCCGCGTTGACCACTGCGCACAAAGAAATAAGCACCTGCAACGTTTGGTTTAGGTTTTAGGTGCATTTTAAATTTTATTGCTTAAATCGCATTTTCTCGACGAGCTGAGCAAGTTTTCTGAAATGTGCTCCTCCCGTCGCTCTGGTTGTGCGCGCATAGTAAAAAGTGCTCCTGGCAGCGAGAGAGTGCCGCGTTGACCACTGCACATGAAGAAATAAGCACCTGCAACGTTTGGTTTAGGTTTTAGGTGCATTTTTTATTTTATTGCTTAAATCGCATTCTCTCGACGAGCTGAGCACGTTTTCTGAAATGTGCTCCTCCCGTCGCTCTGGTTGGGTGCGCGTAGTAAAAAGTGCTCCTGGCAGCTAGAGAGTGCCGCGTTGACCACTGCGCATGAAGAAATAAGCACCTGCAACGTTTGGTTTAGGTTTTAGGTGCATTTTTAATTTTATTGCTTAAATCGCATTCTCTCGACGAGCTGAGCACGTTTTCTGAAATGTGCTCCTCCCGTCACTCTGGTTGGGTGCGCACAGTAAAAAGTGCTCCTGGCAGCTAGGGAGTGCCGCGTTGAGCACTACGCACGAAGAAATAAGCACCTGCAACGTTTGGTTTAGGTTTTAGCTGCATTTTTAATTTTATTGCTTAAATCGCATTTTCTCGACGAGCTGAGCACGTTTTCTGAAATGTGCTCCTCCCTTCGCTCTGGTTGGGTGCGCACAGTAAAAAGAGCTCCTGGCAGCTAGGGAGTTCCGCGTTGACCACTGCGCACGAAGAAATAAGCACCTGCAACGTTTGGTTTAGGTTTTAGATGCATTTTTTATTTTATTGCTTAAATTGCATTCTCTCGACGAGCTGAGCACGTTTTCTGAAATGTGCTCCTCCCGTCACTCTGGTTGGGTGCGCACAGTAAAAAGTGCTCCTGGCAGCTAGGGAGTGCCGCGTTGAGCACTACGCACGAAGAAATAAGCACCTGCAACGTTTGGTTTAGGTTTTAGCTGCATTTTTAATTTTATTGCTTAAATCGCATTCTCTCGACGAGCTGAGCACGTTTTCTGAAATGTGCTCCTCCCGTCGCTCTGGTTGGGTGCGCATAGGAAAAAGTGCTCCTGGCAGCTAGAGAGTTCCGCGTTGACCACTGCGCATGAAGAAATAAGCACCTGCAACGTTTGGTTTAGGTTTTGGGTGCATTTTTAATTTTATTGCTTAAATCGCAATTTCTCGACGAGCTGAGCACGTTTTCTGAAATGTGCTCCTCCCGTCACTCTGGTTGGGTGCGCACAGTAAAAAGTGCTCCTGGCAGCTAGGGAGTGCCGCGTTGAGCACTGCGCACGAAGAAATAAGCACCTGCAACGTTTGGTTTAGGTTTTAGGTGCATTTTTAATTTTATTGCTTAAATCGCATTTTCTCGACGAGCTGAGCACGTTTTCTGAAATGTGCTCCTCCCGTCACTCTGGTTGGGTGCGCATAGTAAAAAGTGCTCTTGGCAGCTAGGGAGTGCCGCGTTGACCACTGCACATGAAGAAATAAGCACCTGCAACGTTTGGTTTAGGTTTTAGGTGCATTTTTAATTTTATTGCTTAAATCGCATTTTCTCGACGAGCTGAGCACGTTTTCTGAAATGTGCTCCTCCCGTCACTCTGGTTGGGTGCGCACAGTAAAAAGTGCTCTTGGCAGCTAGAGAGTGCCGCGTTGACCACTGCGCATGAAGAAATAAGCACCTGCAACGTTTGGTTTAGGTTTTAGGTGCATTTTTAATTTTATTGCTTAAATCGCATTTTCTCGACCAGCTGAGCACGTTTTCTGAAATGTGCTCCTCCCGTCACTCTGGATGGGTGCGCACAGTAAAAAGTGCTCCTGGCAGCTAGGGAGTGCCGCGTTGAGCACTGCGCACGAAGAAATAAGCACCTGCAACGTTTGGTTTAGGTTTTAGGTGCATTTTTAATTTTATTGCTTAAATCGCATTTTCTCGACGAGCTGAGCACGTTTTCTGAAATGTGCTCCTCCCGTCACTCTGGTTGGGTGCGCACAGTAAAAAGTGCTCTTGGCAGCTAGAGAGTGCCGCGTTGACCACTGCGCATGAAGAAATAAGCACCTGCAACGTTTGGTTTAGGTTTTAGGTGCATTTTTAATTTTATTGCTTAAATCGCATTTTCTCGACGAGCTGAGCACGTTTTCTGAAATGTGCTCCTCCCGTCGCTCTGGTTGGGTGCGCACAGTAAAAAGAGCTCCTGGCAGCTAGGGAGTGCCGCGTTGACCACTGCGCACGAAGAAATAAGCACCTGCAACGTTTGGTTTAGGTTTTAGGTGCATTTTTAATTTTATTGCTTAAATCGCATTCTCTCGACGAGCTGAGCACGTTTTCTGAAATGTGCTCCTCCCGTCACTCTGGTTGGGTGCGCACAGTAAAAAGAGCTCCTGGCAGCTAGGGAGTTCCGCGTTGACCACTGCGCACGAAGAAATAAGCACCTGCAACGTTTGGTTTAGGTTTTAGGTGCATTTTTTATTTTATTTCTTAAATCGCATTCTCTCGACGAGCTGAGCACGTTTTCTGAAATGTGCTCCTCCCGTCGCTCTGGTTGGGTGCACACAGTAAAAAGAGCTCCTGGCAGCTAGGGAGTGCCGCGTTGACCACTGCGCACGAAGAAATAAGCACCTGCAACGTTTGGTTTAGGGTTTAGGTGCATTTTTTATTTTATTGCTTAAATCGCATTCTCTCGACGAGCTGAGCACGTTTTCTGAAATGTGCTCCTCCCGTCGCTCTGGTTGGGTGCGCGTAGTAAAAAGTGCTCCTGGCAGCTAGAGAGTGCCGCGTTGACCACTGCGCATGAAGAAATAAGCACCTGCATCGTTTGGTTTAGGTTTTAGGTGCATTTTTAATTTTATTGCTTAAATCGCATTTTCTCGACGAGCTGAGCACGTTTTCTGAAATGTGCTCCTCCCGTCGCTCTGGTTGGGTGCTTACAGTAAAAAGAGCTCCTGGCAGCTAGGGAGTTCCGCGTTGACCATTGCGCACGAAGAAATAAGCACCTGCAACGTTTGGTTTAGGTTTTAGGTGCATTTTTAATTTTATTGCTTAAATCGCATTCTCTCGACGAGCTGAGCACGTTTTCTGAAATGTGCTCCTCCCGTCGCTCTGGTTGGGTGCGCACAGTAAAAAGTGCTCTTGGCAGCTCGGGAGTGCCGCGTTGACCACTGCGCATGAAGAAATAAGCACCTGCAACGTTTGGTTTAGGTTTTAGGTGCATTTTTAATTTTATTGCTTAAATCGCATTTTCTCGACGAGCTGAGCACGTTTTCTGAAATGTGCTCCTCCCGTCGCTCTGGTTGGGCGTGCATAGTAAAAAGTGCTCCTGGTAGCTAGAGAGTGCCGCGTTGACCACTGCGCAAGAAGAAATAAGCACCTGCAACGTTTGGTTTAGGTTTTAGGTGCATTTTTAATTTTATTGCTTAAATCGCATTCTCTCGACGAGCTGAGCACGTTTTCTGAAATGTGCTCCTCCCGTCGCTCTGGTTGGGTGCGCACAGTAAAAAGAGCTCCTGGCAGCTAGGGAGTGCCGCGTTAACCACTGCGCACGAAGAAATAAGCACCTGCAACGTTTGGTTTAGGTTTTAGGTGCATTTTTAATTTTATTGCTTAAATCGCATTCTCTCGACGAGCTGAGCACGTTTTCTGAAATGTGCTCCTCCCGTCACTCTGGTTGGGTGCGCACAGTAAAAAGTGCTCCTGGCAGCTAGGGAGTGCCGCGTTGAGCACTACGCACGAAGAAATAAGCACCTGCAACGTTTGGTTTAGGTTTTAGCTGCATTTTTAATTTTATTGCTTAAATCGCATTTTCTCGACGAGCTGAGCACGTTTTCTGAAATGTGCTCCTCCCTTCGCTCTGGTTGGGTGCGCACAGTAAAAAGAGCTCCTGGCAGCTAGGGAGTTCCGCGTTGACCACTGCGCACGAAGAAATAAGCACCTGCAACGTTTGGTTTAGGTTTTAGGTGCATTTTTAATTTTATTGCTTAAATCGCATTCTCTCGACGAGCTGAGCACGTTTTCTGAAATGTGCTCCTCCCGTCGCTCTGGTTGGGTGCGCACAGTAAAAAGTGCTCTTGGCAGCTCGGGAGTGCCGCGTTGACCACTGCGCATGAAGAAATAAGCACCTGCAACGTTTGGTTTTGGTTTTAGGTGCATTTTTAATTTTATTGCTTAAATCGCATTTTCTCGACGAGCTGAGCACGTTTTCTGAAATGTGCTCTTCCCGTCGCTCTGGTTGGGCGTGCATAGTAAAAAGTGCTCCTGGCAGCTAGAGAGTGCCGCGTTGACCACTGCGCAAGAAGAAATAAGCACCTGCAACGTTTGGTTTAGGTTTTAGGTGCATTTTTAATTTTATTGCTTAAATCGCATTCTCTCGACGAGCTGAGCACGTTTTCTGAAATGTGCTCCTCCCGTCGCTCTGGTTGGGTGCGCACAGTAAAAAGAGCTCCTGGCAGCTAGGGAGTGCCGCGTTGACCACTGCGCACGAAGAAATAAGCACCTGCAACGTTTGGTTTAGGTTGTAGGTGCATTTTTAATTTTATTGCTTAAATCGCATTCTCTCGACGAGCTGAGCACGTTTTCTGAAATGTGCTCCTCCCGTCACTCTGGTTGGGTGCGCACAGTAAAAAGTGCTCCTGGCAGCTAGGGAGTGCCGCGTTGAGCACTACGCACGAAGAAATAAGCACCTGCAACGTTTGGTTTAGGTTTTAGCTGCATTTTTAATTTTATTGCTTAAATCGCATTTTCTCGACGAGCTGAGCACGTTTTCTGAAATGTGCTCCTCCCTTCGCTCTGGTTGGGTGCGCACAGTAAAAAGAGCTCCTGGCAGCTAGGGAGTTCCGCGTTGACCACTGCGCACGAAGAAATAAGCACCTGCAACGTTTGGTTTAGGTTTTAGGTGCATTTTTAATTTTATTGCTTAAATCGCATTCTCTCGACGAGCTGAGCACGTTTTCTGAAATGTGCTCCTCCCGTCGCTCTGGTTGGGTGCGCACAGTAAAAAGTGCTCTTGGCAGCTCGGGAGTGCCGCGTTGACCACTGCGCATGAAGAAATAAGCACCTGCAACGTTTGGTTTAGGTTTTAGGTGCATTTTTAATTTTATTGCTTAAATCGCATTTTCTCGACGAGCTGAGCACGTTTTCTGAAATGTGCTCCTCCCGTCGCTCTGGTTGGGCGCGCATAGTAAAAAGTGCTCCTGGCAGCTAGAGAGTGCCGCGTTGACCACTGCGCAAGAAGAAATAAGCACCTGCAACGTTTGGTTTAGGTTTTAGGTGCATTTTTAATTTTATTGCTTAAATCGCATTTTCTCGACAAGCTGAGCACGTTTTCTGAAATGTGCTCCTCCCGTCGCTCTGGTTGGGTGCGCACAGTAAAAAGAGCTCCTGGCAGCTAGGGAGTGCCGCGTTGACCACTGCGCACGAAGAAATAAGCACCTGCAACGTTTGGTTTAGGTTTTAGGTGCATTTTTAATTTTATTGCTTAAATCGCATTCTCTCGACGAGCTGAGCACGTTTTCTGAAATGTGCTCCTCCCGTCGCTCTGGTTGGGCGCGCATAGTAAAAAGTGCTCCTGGCAGCTAGAGAGTGCCGCGTTGACCACTGCGCATGAAGAAATAAGCACCCGCAACGTTTGGTTTAGGTTTTAGGTGCATTTTTAATTTTATTGCTTAAATCGCATTTTCTCGACGAGCTGAGCACGTTTTCTGAAATGTGCTCCTCCCGTCACTCTGGTTGGGTGCGCATAGGAAAAAGTGCTCTTGGCAGCTAGAGAGTGCCGCGTTGACCACTGCGCTTGAAGAAATAACCACCTGCAACGTTTGGTTTAGGTTTTGGGTGCATTTTTAATTTTATTGCTTAAATCGCAATTTCTCGACGAGCTGAGCACGTTTTCTGAAATGTGCTTCTCCCGTCACTCTGGTTGGGTGCGCATAGTAAAAAGTGCTCTTGGCAGCTAGGGAGTGCCGCGTTGACCACTGCACATGAAGAAATAAGCACCTGCAACGTTTGGTTTAGGTTTTAGGTGCATTTTTAATTTTATTGCTTAAATCGCATTTTCTCGACGAGCTGAGCACGTTTTCTGAAATGTGCTCCTCCCGTCACTCTGGTTGGGTGCGCACAGTAAAAAGTGCTCTTGGCAGCTAGAGAGTGCCGCGTTGACCACTGCGCATGAAGAAATAAGCACCTGCAACGTTTGGTTTAGGTTTTAGGTGCATTTTTAATTTTATTGCTTAAATCGCATTTTCTCGACCAGCTGAGCACGTTTTCTGAAATGTGCTCCTCCCGTCACTCTGGATGGGTGCGCACAGTAAAAAGTGCTCCTGGCAGCTAGGGAGTGCCGCGTTGAGCACTGCGCACGAAGAAATAAGCACCTGCAACGTTTGGTTTAGGTTTTAGGTGCATTTTTAATTTTATTGCTTAAATCGCATTTTCTCGACGAGCTGAGCACGTTTTCTGAAATGTGCTCCTCCCGTCGCTCTGGTTGGGTGCGCACAGTAAAAAGTGCTCTTGGCAGCTCGGGAGTGCCGCGTTGACCACTGCGCATGAAGAAATAAGCACCTGCAACGTTTGGTTTAGGTTTTAGGTGCATTTTTAATTTTATTGCTTAAATCGCATTTTCTCGACGAGCTGAGCACGTTTTCTGAAATGTGCTCCTCCCGTCGCTCTAGTTGGGCGCGCATAGTAAAAAGTGCTCCTGGCAGCTAGAGAGTGCCGCGTTGACCACTGCGCAAGAAGAAATAAGCACCTGCAACGTTTGGTTTAGGTTTTAGGTGCATTTTTAATTTTATTGCTTAAATCGCATTCTCTCGACGAGCTGAGCACGTTTTCTGAAATGTGCTCCTCCCGTCGCTCTGGTTGGGTGCGCACAGTAAAAAGAGCTCCTGGCAGCTAGGGAGTGCCGCGTTGACCACTGCGCACGAAGAAATAAGCACCTGCAACGTTTGGTTTAGGTTTTAGGTGCATTTTTAATTTTATTGCTTAAATCGCATTCTCTCGACGAGCTGAGCACGTTTTCTGAAATGTGCTCCTCCCGTCACTCTGGTTGGGTGCGCACAGTAAAAAGTGCTCCTGGCAGCTAGGGAGTGCCGCGTTGACCACTGCGCATGAAGAAATAAGCACCTGCAACGTTTGGTTTAGGTTTTAGGTGCATTTTTAATTTTATTGCTTAAATCGCATTTTCTCGACAAGCTGAGCACGTTTTCTGAAATGTGCTCCTCCCGTCGCTCTGGTTGGGTGCGCATAGGAAAAAGTGCTCTTGGCAGCTAGAGAGTGCCGCGTTGACCACTGCGCTTGAAGAAATAACCACCTGCAACGTTTGGTTTAGGTTTTGGGTGCATTTTTAATTTTATTGCTTAAATCGCAATTTCTCGACGAGCTGAGCACGTTTTCTGAAATGTGCTCCTCCCGTCACTCTGGTTGGGTGCGCATAGTAAAAAGTGCTCTTGGCAGCTAGGGAGTGCCGCGTTGACCACTGCACATGAAGAAATAAGCACCTGCAACGTTTGGTTTAGGTTTTAGGTGCATTTTTAATTTTATTGCTTAAATCGCATTTTCTCGACGAGCTGAGCACGTTTTCTGAAATGTGCTCCTCCCGTCACTCTGGTTGGGTGCGCACAGTAAAAAGTGCTCTTGGCAGCTAGAGAGTGCCGCGTTGACCACTGCGCAAGAAGAAATAAGCACCTGCAACGTTTGGTTTAGGTTTTAGGTGCATTTTTAATTTTATTGCTTAAATCGCATTTTCTCGACAAGCTGAGCACGTTTTCTGAAATGTGCTCCTCCCGTCGCTCTGGTTGGGTGCGCACAGTAAAAAGAGCTCCTGGCAGCTAGGGAGTGCCGCGTTGACCACTGCGCACGAAGAAATAAGCACCTGCAACGTTTGGTTTAGGTTTTAGGTGCATTTTTTATTTTATTGCTTAAATCGCATTCTCTCGACGAGCTGAGCACGTTTTCTGAAATGTGCTCCTCCCGTTGCTCTGGTTGGGTGCGCGTAGTAAAAAGTGCTCCTGGCAGCTAGAGAGTGCCGCGTTGACCACTGCGCATGAAGAAATAAGCACCTGCAACGTTTGGTTTAGGTTTTAGGTGCATTTTTAATTTTATTGCTTAAATCGCATTTTCTCGACGAGCTGAGCACGTTTTCTGAAATGTGCTCCTCCCGTCGCTCTGGTTGGGTGCGCACAGTAAAAAGAGCTCCTGGCAGCTAGGGAGTGCCGCGTTGACCACTCCGCACAAAGAAATAAGCACCTGCAACGTTTGGTTTAGGTTTTAGGTGCATTTTTTATTGTATTGCTTAAATCGCATTCTCTCGACGAGCTGAGCACGTTTTCTGAAATGTGCTCCTCCCGTCGCTCTGGTTGGGTGCGCGTAGTAAAAAGTGCTCCTGGCAGCTAGAGAGTGCCGCGTTGACCACTGCGCATGAAGAAATAAGCACCTGCAACGTTTGGTTTAGGTTTTAGGTGCATTTTTAATTTTATTGCTTAAATCGCATTTTCTCGACGAGCTGAGCACGTTTTCTGAAATGTGCTCCTCCCGTCACTCTGGTTGGGTGCGCATAGTAAAAAGTGCTCTTGGCAGCTAAAGAGTGCCGCGTTGACCACTGCGCACAAAGAAATAAGCACCTGCAACGTTTGGTTTAGGTTTTAGGTGCATTTTAAATTTTATTGCTTAAATCGCATTTTCTCGACGAGCTGAGCAAGTTTTCTGAAATGTGCTCCTCCCGTCGCTCTGGTTGTGCGCGCATAGTAAAAAGTGCTCCTGGCAGCGAGAGAGTGCCGCGTTGACCACTGCACATGAAGAAATAAGCACCTGCAACGTTTGGTTTAGGTTTTAGGTGCATTTTTTATTTTATTGCTTAAATCGCATTCTCTCGACGAGCTGAGCACGTTTTCTGAAATGTGCTCCTCCCGTCGCTCTGGTTGGGTGCGCGTAGTAAAAAGTGCTCCTGGCAGCTAGAGAGTGCCGCGTTGACCACTGCGCATGAAGAAATAAGCACCTGCAACGTTTGGTTTAGGTTTTAGGTGCATTTTTAATTTTATTGCTTAAATCGCATTCTCTCGACGAGCTGAGCACGTTTTCTGAAATGTGCTCCTCCCGTCACTCTGGTTGGGTGCGCACAGTAAAAAGTGCTCCTGGCAGCTAGGGAGTGCCGCGTTGAGCACTACGCACGAAGAAATAAGCACCTGCAACGTTTGGTTTAGGTTTTAGCTGCATTTTTAATTTTATTGCTTAAATCGCATTTTCTCGACGAGCTGAGCACGTTTTCTGAAATGTGCTCCTCCCTTCGCTCTGGTTGGGTGCGCACAGTAAAAAGAGCTCCTGGCAGCTAGGGAGTTCCGCGTTGACCACTGCGCACGAAGAAATAAGCACCTGCAACGTTTGGTTTAGGTTTTAGATGCATTTTTTATTTTATTGCTTAAATTGCATTCTCTCGACGAGCTGAGCACGTTTTCTGAAATGTGCTCCTCCCGTCACTCTGGTTGGGTGCGCACAGTAAAAAGTGCTCCTGGCAGCTAGGGAGTGCCGCGTTGAGCACTACGCACGAAGAAATAAGCACCTGCAACGTTTGGTTTAGGTTTTAGCTGCATTTTTAATTTTATTGCTTAAATCGCATTCTCTCGACGAGCTGAGCACGTTTTCTGAAATGTGCTCCTCCCGTCGCTCTGGTTGGGTGCGCATAGGAAAAAGTGCTCCTGGCAGCTAGAGAGTTCCGCGTTGACCACTGCGCATGAAGAAATAAGCACCTGCAACGTTTGGTTTAGGTTTTGGGTGCATTTTTAATTTTATTGCTTAAATCGCAATTTCTCGACGAGCTGAGCACGTTTTCTGAAATGTGCTCCTCCCGTCACTCTGGTTGGGTGCGCATAGTAAAAAGTGCTCTTGGCAGCTAGGGAGTGCCGCGTTGACCACTGCACATGAAGAAATAAGCACCTGCAACGTTTGGTTTAGGTTTTAGGTGCATTTTTAATTTTATTGCTTAAATCGCATTTTCTCGACGAGCTGAGCACGTTTTCTGAAATGTGCTCCTCCCGTCACTCTGGTTGGGAGCGCACAGTAAAAAGTGCTCTTGGCAGCTAGAGAGTGCCGCGTTGACCACTGCGCATGAAGAAATAAGCACCTGCAACGTTTGGTTTAGGTTTTAGGTGCATTTTTAATTTTATTGCTTAAATCGCATTTTCTCGACCAGCTGAGCACGTTTTCTGAAATGTGCTCCTCCCGTCACTCTGGTTGGGTGCGCACAGTAAAAAGAGCTCCTGGCAGCTAGGGAGTGCCGCGTTGAGCACTGCGCACGAAGAAATAAGCACCTGCAACGTTTGGTTTAGGTTTTAGGTGCATTTTTAATTTTATTGCTTAAATCGCATTTTCTCGACGAGCTGAGCACGTTTTCTGAAATGTGCTCCTCCCGTCACTCTGGTTGGGTGCGCACAGTAAAAAGTGCTCTTGGCAGCTAGAGAGTGCCGCGTTGACCACTGCGCATGAAGAAATAAGCACCTGCAACGTTTGGTTTAGGTTTTAGGTGCATTTTTAATTTTATTGCTTAAATCGCATTTTCTCGACGAGCTGAGCACGTTTTCTGAAATGTGCTCCTCCCGTCGCTCTGGTTGGGTGCGCATAGTAAAAAGTGCTCTTGGCAGCTAGAGAGTGCCGCGTTGACCACTGCGCATGAAGAAATAAGCACCTGCAACGTTTGGTTTAGGTTTTAGGTGCATTTTTAATTTTATTGCCTAAATCGCATTTTCTCGACGAGCTGAGCACGTTTTCTGAAATGTGCTCCTCCCGTCACTCTGGTTGGGTGCGCACAGTAAAAAGTGCTCCTGGCAGCTAGGGAGTGCCGCGTTGAGCACTGCGCACGAAGAAATAAGCACCTGCAACGTTTGGTTTAGGTTTTAGGTGCATTTTTAATTTTATTGCTTAAATCGCATTTTCTCGACGAGCTGAGCACGTTTTCTGAAATGTGCTCCTCCCGTCACTCTGGTTGGGTGCGCATAGTAAAAAGTGCTCTTGGCAGCTAGGGAGTGCCGCGTTGACCACTGCACATGAAGAAATAAGCACCTGCAACGTTTGGTTTAGGTTTTAGGTGCATTTTTAATTTTATTGCTTAAATCGCATTTTCTCGACGAGCTGAGCACGTTTTCTGAAATGTGCTCCTCCCGTCACTCTGGTTGGGTGCGCACAGTAAAAAGTGCTCTTGGCAGCTAGAGAGTGCCGCGTTGACCACTGCGCATGAAGAAATAAGCACCTGCAACGTTTGGTTTAGGTTTTAGGTGCATTTTTAATTTTATTGCTTAAATCGCATTTTCTCGACCAGCTGAGCACGTTTTCTGAAATGTGCTCCTCCCGTCACTCTGGATGGGTGCGCACAGTAAAAAGTGCTCCTGGCAGCTAGGGAGTGCCGCGTTGAGCACTGCGCACGAAGAAATAAGCACCTGCAACGTTTGGTTTAGGTTTTAGGTGCATTTTTAATTTTATTGCTTAAATCGCATTTTCTCGACGAGCTGAGCACGTTTTCTGAAATGTGCTCCTCCCGTCACTCTGGTTGGGTGCGCACAGTAAAAAGTGCTCTTGGCAGCTAGAGAGTGCCGCGTTGACCACTGCGCATGAAGAAATAAGCACCTGCAACGTTTGGTTTAGGTTTTAGGTGCATTTTTAATTTTATTGCTTAAATCGCATTTTCTCGACGAGCTGAGCACGTTTTCTGAAATGTGCTCCTCCCGTCGCTCTGGTTGGGTGCGCACAGTAAAAAGAGCTCCTGGCAGCTAGGGAGTGCCGCGTTGACCACTGCGCACGAAGAAATAAGCACCTGCAACGTTTGGTTTAGGTTTTAGGTGCATTTTTAATTTTATTGCTTAAATCGCATTCTCTCGACGAGCTGAGCACGTTTTCTGAAATGTGCTCCTCCCGTCACTCTGGTTGGGTGCGCACAGTAAAAAGAGCTCCTGGCAGCTAGGGAGTTCCGCGTTGACCACTGCGCACGAAGAAATAAGCACCTGCAACGTTTGGTTTAGGTTTTAGGTGCATTTTTTATTTTATTTCTTAAATCGCATTCTCTCGACGAGCTGAGCACGTTTTCTGAAATGTGCTCCTCCCGTCGCTCTGGTTGGGTGCACACAGTAAAAAGAGCTCCTGGCAGCTAGGGAGTGCCGCGTTGACCACTGCGCACGAAGAAATAAGCACCTGCAACGTTTGGTTTAGGGTTTAGGTGCATTTTTTATTTTATTGCTTAAATCGCATTCTCTCGACGAGCTGAGCACGTTTTCTGAAATGTGCTCCTCCCGTCGCTCTGGTTGGGTGCGCGTAGTAAAAAGTGCTCCTGGCAGCTAGAGAGTGCCGCGTTGACCACTGCGCATGAAGAAATAAGCACCTGCATCGTTTGGTTTAGGTTTTAGGTGCATTTTTAATTTTATTGCTTAAATCGCATTTTCTCGACGAGCTGAGCACGTTTTCTGAAATGTGCTCCTCCCGTCGCTCTGGTTGGGTGCTTACAGTAAAAAGAGCTCCTGGCAGCTAGGGAGTTCCGCGTTGACCATTGCGCACGAAGAAATAAGCACCTGCAACGTTTGGTTTAGGTTTTAGGTGCATTTTTAATTTTATTGCTTAAATCGCATTCTCTCGACGAGCTGAGCACGTTTTCTGAAATGTGCTCCTCCCGTCGCTCTGGTTGGGTGCGCACAGTAAAAAGTGCTCTTGGCAGCTCGGGAGTGCCGCGTTGACCACTGCGCATGAAGAAATAAGCACCTGCAACGTTTGGTTTAGGTTTTAGGTGCATTTTTAATTTTATTGCTTAAATCGCATTTTCTCGACGAGCTGAGCACGTTTTCTGAAATGTGCTCCTCCCGTCGCTCTGGTTGGGCGTGCATAGTAAAAAGTGCTCCTGGCAGCTAGAGAGTGCCGCGTTGACCACTGCGCAAGAAGAAATAAGCACCTGCAACGTTTGGTTTAGGTTTTAGGTGCATTTTTAATTTTATTGCTTAAATCGCATTCTCTCGACGAGCTGAGCACGTTTTCTGAAATGTGCTCCTCCCGTCGCTCTGGTTGGGTGCGCACAGTAAAAAGAGCTCCTGGCAGCTAGGGAGTGCCGCGTTAACCACTGCGCACGAAGAAATAAGCACCTGCAACGTTTGGTTTAGGTTTTAGGTGCATTTTTAATTTTATTGCTTAAATCGCATTCTCTCGACGAGCTGAGCACGTTTTCTGAAATGTGCTCCTCCCGTCACTCTGGTTGGGTGCGCACAGTAAAAAGTGCTCCTGGCAGCTAGGGAGTGCCGCGTTGAGCACTACGCACGAAGAAATAAGCACCTGCAACGTTTGGTTTAGGTTTTAGCTGCATTTTTAATTTAATTGCTTAAATCGCATTTTCTCGACGAGCTGAGCACGTTTTCTGAAATGTGCTCCTCCCTTCGCTCTGGTTGGGTTCGCACAGTAAAAAGAGCTCCTGGCAGCTAGGGAGTTCCGCGTTGACCACTGCGCACGAAGAAATAAGCACCTGCAACGTTTGGTTTAGGTTTTAGGTGCATTTTTAATTTTATTGCTTAAATCGCATTCTCTCGACGAGCTGAGCACGTTTTCTGAAATGTGCTCCTCCCGTCGCTCTGGTTGGGTGCGCACAGTAAAAAGTGCTCTTGGCAGCTCGGGAGTGCCGCGTTGACCACTGCGCATGAAGAAATAAGCACCTGCAACGTTTGGTTTTGGTTTTAGGTGCATTTTTAATTTTATTGCTTAAATCGCATTTTCTCGACGAGCTGAGCACGTTTTCTGAAATGTGCTCTTCCCGTCGCTCTGGTTGGGCGTGCATAGTAAAAAGTGCTCCTGGCAGCTAGAGAGTGCCGCGTTGACCACTGCGCAAGAAGAAATAAGCACCTGCAACGTTTGGTTTAGGTTTTAGGTGCATTTTTAATTTTATTGCTTAAATCGCATTCTCTCGACGAGCTGAGCACGTTTTCTGAAATGTGCTCCTCCCGTCGCTCTGGTTGGGTGCGCACAGTAAAAAGAGCTCCTGGCAGCTAGGGAGTGCCGCGTTGACCACTGCGCACGAAGAAATAAGCACCTGCAACGTTTGGTTTAGGTTGTAGGTGCATTTTTAATTTTATTGCTTAAATCGCATTCTCTCGACGAGCTGAGCACGTTTTCTGAAATGTGCTCCTCCCGTCACTCTGGTTGGGTGCGCACAGTAAAAAGTGCTCCTGGCAGCTAGGGAGTGCCGCGTTGAGCACTACGCACGAAGAAATAAGCACCTGCAACGTTTGGTTTAGGTTTTAGCTGCATTTTTAATTTTATTGCTTAAATCGCATTTTCTCGACGAGCTGAGCACGTTTTCTGAAATGTGCTCCTCCCTTCGCTCTGGTTGGGTGCGCACAGTAAAAAGAGCTCCTGGCAGCTAGGGAGTTCCGCGTTGACCACTGCGCACGAAGAAATAAGCACCTGCAACGTTTGGTTTAGGTTTTAGGTGCATTTTTAATTTTATTGCTTAAATCGCATTCTCTCGACGAGCTGAGCACGTTTTCTGAAATGTGCTCCTCCCGTCGCTCTGGTTGGGTGCGCACAGTAAAAAGTGCTCTTGGCAGCTCGGGAGTGCCGCGTTGACCACTGCGCATGAAGAAATAAGCACCTGCAACGTTTGGTTTAGGTTTTAGGTGCATTTTTAATTTTATTGCTTAAATCGCATTTTCTCGACGAGCTGAGCACGTTTTCTGAAATGTGCTCCTCCCGTCGCTCTGGTTGGGCGCGCATAGTAAAAAGTGCTCCTGGCAGCTAGAGAGTGCCGCGTTGACCACTGCGCAAGAAGAAATAAGCACCTGCAACGTTTGGTTTAGGTTTTAGGTGCATTTTTAATTTTATTGCTTAAATCGCATTTTCTCGACAAGCTGAGCACGTTTTCTGAAATGTGCTCCTCCCGTCGCTCTGGTTGGGTGCGCACAGTAAAAAGAGCTCCTGGCAGCTAGGGAGTGCCGCGTTGACCACTGCGCACGAAGAAATAAGCACCTGCAACGTTTGGTTTAGGTTTTAGGTGCATTTTTAATTTTATTGCTTAAATCGCATTCTCTCGACGAGCTGAGCACGTTTTCTGAAATGTGCTCCTCCCGTCGCTCTGGTTGGGCGCGCATAGTAAAAAGTGCTCCTGGCAGCTAGAGAGTGCCGCGTTGACCACTGCGCATGAAGAAATAAGCACCCGCAACGTTTGGTTTAGGTTTTAGGTGCATTTTTAATTTTATTGCTTAAATCGCATTTTCTCGACGAGCTGAGCACGTTTTCTGAAATGTGCTCCTCCCGTCGCTCTGGTTGGGCACGCATAGTAAAAAGTGCTCCTGGCAGCTAGAGAGTGCCGCGTTGACCACTGCGCAAGAAGAAATAAGCACCTGCAACGTTTGGTTTAGGTTTTAGGTGCATTTTTAATTTTATTGCTTAAATCGCATTTTCTCGACAAGCTGAGCACGTTTTCTGAAATGTGCTCCTCCCGTCGCTCTGGTTGGGTGCGCACAGTAAAAAGAGCTCCTGGCAGCTAGGGAGTTCCGCGTTGACCACTGCGCACGAAGAAATAAGCACCTGCAACGTTTGGTTTAGGTTTTAGGTGCATTTTTTATTTTATTGCTTAAATCGCATTCTCTCGACGAGCTGAGCACGTTTTCTGAAATGTGCTCCTCCCGTCGCTCTGGTTGGGTGCACACAGTAAAAAGAGCTCCTGGCAGCTAGGGAGTGCCGCGTTGACCGCTGCGCACGAAGAAATAAGCACCTGCAACGTTTGGTTTAGGTTTTAGGTGCATTTTTTATTTTATTGCTTAAATCGCATTCTCTCGACGAGCTGAGCACGTTTTCTGAAATGTGCTCCTCCCGTTGCTCTGGTTGGGTGCGCGTAGTAAAAAGTGCTCCTGGCAGCTAGAGAGTGCCGCGTTGACCACTGCGCATGAAGAAATAAGCACCTGCAACGTTTGGTTTAGGTTTTAGGTGCATTTTTAATTTTATTGCTTAAATCGCATTTTCTCGACGAGCTGAGCACGTTTTCTGAAATGTGCTCCTCCCGTCGCTCTGGTTGGGTGCGCACAGTAAAAAGAGCTCCTGGCAGCTAGGGAGTGCCGCGTTGACCACTGCGCACAAAGAAATAAGCACCTGCAACGTTTGGTTTAGGTTTTAGGTGCATTTTTTATTGTATTGCTTAAATCGCATTCTCTCGACGAGCTGAGCACGTTTTCTGAAATGTGCTCCTCCCGTCGCTCTGGTTGGGTGCGCGTAGTAAAAAGTGCTCCTGGCAGCTAGAGAGTGCCGCGTTGACCACTGCGCATGAAGAAATAAGCACCTGCAACGTTTGGTTTAGGTTTTAGGTGCATTTTTAATTTTATTGCTTAAATCGCATTTTCTCGACGAGCTGAGCACGTTTTCTGAAATGTGCTCCTCCCGTCACTCTGGTTGGGTGCGCATAGTAAAAAGTGCTCTTGGCAGCTAAAGAGTGCCGCGTTGACCACTGCGCACAAAGAAATAAGCACCTGCAACGTTTGGTTTAGGTTTTAGGTGCATTTTAAATTTTATTGCTTAAATCGCATTTTCTCGACGAGCTGAGCAAGTTTTCTGAAATGTGCTCCTCCCGTCGCTCTGGTTGTGCGCGCATAGTAAAAAGTGCTCCTGGCAGCGAGAGAGTGCCGCGTTGACCACTGCACGAAGAAATAAGCACCTGCAACGTTTGGTTTAGGTTTTAGGTGCATTTTTTATTTTATTGCTTAAATCGCATTCTCTCGACGAGCTGAGCACGTTTTCTGAAATGTGCTCCTCCCGTCGCTCTGGTTGGGTGCGCGTAGTAAAAAGTGCTCCTGGCAGCTAGAGAGTGCCGCGTTGACCACTGCGCATGAAGAAATAAGCACCTGCAACGTTTGGTTTAGGTTTTAGGTGCATTTTTAATTTTATTGCTTAAATCGCATTCTCTCGACGAGCTGAGCACGTTTTCTGAAATGTGCTCCTCCCGTCACTCTGGTTGGGTGCGCACAGTAAAAAGTGCTCCTGGCAGCTAGGGAGTGCCGCGTTGAGCACTACGCACGAAGAAATAAGCACCTGCAACGTTTGGTTTAGGTTTTAGATGCATTTTTTATTTTATTGCTTAAATTGCATTCTCTCGACGAGCTGAGCACGTTTTCTGAAATGTGCTCCTCCCGTCACTCTGGTTGGGTGCGCACAGTAAAAAGTGCTCCTGGCAGCTAGGGAGTGCCGCGTTGAGCACTACGCACGAAGAAATAAGCACCTGCAACGTTTGGTTTAGGTTTTAGCTGCATTTTTAATTTTATTGCTTAAATCGCATTCTCTCGACGAGCTGAGCACGTTTTCTGAAATGTGCTCCTCCCGTCGCTCTGGTTGGGTGCGCATGGGAAAAAGTGCTCCTGGCAGCTAGAGAGTTCCGCGTTGACCACTGCGCATGAAGAATTAAGCACCTGCAACGTTTGGTTTAGGTTTTGGGTGCATTTTTAATTTTATTGCTTAAATCGCAATTTCTCGACGAGCTGAGCACGTTTTCTGAAATGTGCTCCTCCCGTCACTCTGGTTGGGTGCGCATAGTAAAAAGTGCTCTTGGCAGCTAGGGAGTGCCGCGTTGACCACTGCGCATGAAGAAATAAGCACCTGCAACGTTTGGTTTAGGTTTTAGGTGCATTTTTAATTTTATTGCTTAAATCGCATTTTCTCGACCAGCTGAGCACGTTTTCTGAAATGTGCTCCTCCCGTCACTCTGGTTGGGTGCGCACAGTAAAAAGAGCTCCTGGCAGCTAGGGAGTGCCGCGTTGAGCACTGCGCACGAAGAAATAAGCACCTGCAACGTTTGGTTTAGGTTTTAGGTGCATTTTTAATTTTATTGCTTTAATCGCATTTTCTCGACGAGCTGAGCACGTTTTCTGAAATGTGCTCCTCCCGTCACTCTGGTTGGGTGCGCACAGTAAAAAGTGCTCTTGGCAGCTAGAGAGTGCCGCGTTGACCACTGCGCATGAAGAAATAAGCACCTGCAACGTTTGGTTTAGGTTTTAGGTGCATTTTTAATTTTATTGCTTAAATCGCATTTTCTCGACGAGCTGAGCACGTTTTCTGAAATGTGCTCCTCCCGTCGCTCTGGTTCGGTGCGCATAGTAAAAAGTGCTCTTGGCAGCTAGAAGTGCCGCGTTGACCACTGCGCATGAAGAAATAAGCACCTGCAACGTTTGGTTTAGGTTTTAGGTGCATTTTTAATTTTATTGCCTAAATCGCATTTTCTCGACGAGCTGAGCACGTTTTCTGAAATGTGCTCCTCCCGTCACTCTGGTTGGGTGCGCACAGTAAAAAGTGCTCCTGGCAGCTAGGGAGTGCCGCGTTGAGCACTGCGCACGAAGAAATAAGCACCTGCAACGTTTGGTTTAGGTTTTAGGTGCATTTTTAATTTTATTGCTTAAATCGCATTTTCTCGACGAGCTGAGCACGTTTTCTGAAATGTGCTCCTCCCGTCACTCTGGTTGGGTGCGCACAGTAAAAAGTGCTCTTGGCAGCTAGAGAGTGCCGCGTTGACCACTGCGCATGAAGAAATAAGCACCTGCAACGTTTGGTTTAGGTTTTAGGTGCGTTTTTAATTTTATTGCTTAAATCGCATTTTCTCGACGAGGTGAGCACGTTTTCTGAAATGTGCTCCTCCCGTCACTCTGGTTGGCTGCGCACAGTAAAAAGTGCTCCTGGCAGCTACGGAGTGCCGCGTTGAGCACTGCGCACGAAGAAATAAGCACCTGCAACGTTTGGTTTAGGTTTTAGATGCATTTTTTTATTTTATTGCTTAAATCGCATTCTCTCGACGAGCTGAGCACGTTTTCTGAAATGTGCTCCTCCCGTCGCTCTGGTTGGGTGCTCACAGTAAAAAGAGCTCCTGGCAGCTAGGGAGTTCCGCGTTGACCACTGCGCACGAAGAAATAAGCACCTGCAACGTTTGGTTTAGGTTTTAGGTGCATTTTTAATTTTATTGCTTAAATCGCATTCTCTCGACGAGCTGAGCACGTTTTCTGAAATGTGCTCCTCCCGTCGCTCTGGTTGGGTGCGCACAGTAAAAAGTGCCCTTGGCATCTCGGGAGTGCCGCGTTGACCACTGCGCATGAAGAAATAAGCACCTGCAACGTTTGGTTTAGGTTTTAGGTGCATTTTTAATTTTATTGCTTAAATCGCATTTTCTCGACGAGCTGAGCACGTTTTCTGAAATGTGCTCCTCCCGTCGCTCTGGTTGGGCGCGCATAGTAAAAAGTGCTCCTGGCAGCTAGAGAGTGCCGCGTTGACCACTGCGCAAGAAGAAATAAGCACCTGCAACGTTTGGTTTAGGTTTTAGGTGCATTTTTAATTTTATTGCTTAAATCGCATTTTCTCGACAAGCTGAGCACGTTTTCTGAAATGTGCTCCTCCCGTCGCTCTGGTTGGGTGCGCACAGTAAAAAGAGCTCCTGGCAGCAAGGGAATGCTGCGTTGACCACTGCGCACGAAGAAATAAGCACCTGCAACGTTTGGTTTAGGTTTTAGGTGCATTTTTAATTTTATTGCTTAAATCGCATTCTCTCGACAAGCTGAGCACGTTTTCTGAAATGTGCTCCTCCCGTCGCTCTGGTTGGGTGCTCACAGTAAAAAGAGCTCCTGGCAGCTAGGGAGTTCCGCGTTGACCACTGCGCACGAAGAAATAAGCACCTGCAACGTTTGGTTTAGGTTTTAGGTGCATTTTTAATTTTATTGCTTAAATCGCATTTTCTCGACCAGCTGAGCACGTTTTCTGAAATGTGCTCCTCCCGTCACTCTGGATGGGTGCGCACAGTAAAAAGTGCTCCTGGCAGCTAGGGAGTGCCGCGTTGAGCACTGCGCACGAAGAAATAAGCACCTGCAACGTTTGGTTTAGGTTTTAGGTGCATTTTTAATTTTATTGCTTAAATCGCATTTTCTCGACGAGCTGAGCACGTTTTCTGAAATGTGCTCCTCCCGTCACTCTGGTTGGGTGCGCACAGTAAAAAGTGCTCTTGGCAGCTAGAGAGTGCCGCGTTGACCACTGCGCATGAAGAAATAAGCACCTGCAACGTTTGGTTTAGGTTTTAGGTGCATTTTTAATTTTATTGCTTAAATCGCATTTTCTCGACGAGCTGAGCACGTTTTCTGAAATGTGCTCCTCCCGTCGCTCTGGTTGGGTGCGCGTAGTAAAAAGTGCTCCTGGCAGCTAGAGAGTGCCGCGTTGACCACTGCGCATGAAGAAATAAGCACCTGCATCGTTTGGTTTAGGTTTTAGGTGCATTTTTAATTTTATTGCTTAAATCGCATTTTCTCGACGAGCTGAGCACGTTTTCTGAAATGTGCTCCTCCCGTCGCTCTGGTTGGGTGCTTACAGTAAAAAGAGCTCCTGGCAGCTAGGGAGTTCCGCGTTGACCATTGCGCACGAAGAAATAAGCACCTGCAACGTTTGGTTTAGGTTTTAGGTGCATTTTTAATTTTATTGCTTAAATCGCATTCTCTCGACGAGCTGAGCACGTTTTCTGAAATGTGCTCCTCCCGTCGCTCTGGTTGGGTGCGCACAGTAAAAAGTGCTCTTGGCAGCTCGGGAGTGCCGCGTTGACCACTGCGCATGAAGAAATAAGCACCTGCAACGTTTGGTTTAGGTTTTAGGTGCATTTTTAATTTTATTGCTTAAATCGCATTTTCTCGACGAGCTGAGCACGTTTTCTGAAATGTGCTCCTCCCGTCGCTCTGGTTGGGCTTGCATAGTAAAAAGTGCTCCTGGCAGCTAGAGAGTGCCGCGTTGACCACTGCGCAAGAAGAAATAAGCACCTGCAACGTTTGGTTTAGGTTTTAGGTGCATTTTTAATTTTATTGCTTAAATCGCATTCTCTCGACGAGCTGAGCACGTTTTCTGAAATGTGCTCCTCCCGTCGCTCTGGTTGGGTGCGCACAGTAAAAAGAGCTCCTGGCAGCTAGGGAGTGCCGCGTTGACCACTGCGCACGAAGAAATAAGCACCTGCAACGTTTGGTTTAGGTTTTAGGTGCATTTTTAATTTTATTGCTTAAATCGCATTCTCTCGACGAGCTGAGCACGTTTTCTGAAATGTGCTCCTCCCGTCACTCTGGTTGGGTGCGCACAGTAAAAAGTGCTCCTGGCAGCTAGGGAGTGCCGCGTTGAGCAATACGCACGAAGAAATAAGCACCTGCAACGTTTGGTTTAGGTTTTAGCTGCATTTTTAATTTTATTGCTTAAATCGCATTTTCTCGACAAGCTGAGCACGTTTTCTGAAATGTGCTCCTCCCGTCGCTCTGGTTGGGTGCGCATAGGAAAAAGTGCTCTTGGCAGCTAGAGAGTGCCGCGTTGACCACTGCGCTTGAAGAAATAACCACCTGCAACGTTTGGTTTAGGTTTTGGGTGCATTTTTAATTTTATTGCTTAAATCGCAATTTCTCGACGAGCTGAGCACGTTTTCTGAAATGTGCTCCTCCCGTCACTCTGGTTGGGTGCGCATAGTAAAAAGTGCTCTTGGCAGCTAGGGAGTGCCGCGTTGACCACTGCACATGAAGAAATAAGCACCTGCAACGTTTGGTTTAGGTTTTAGGTGCATTTTTAATTTTATTGCTTAAATCGCATTTTCTCGACGAGCTGAGCACGTTTTCTGAAATGTGCTCCTCCCGTCACTCTGGTTGGGTGCGCACAGTAAAAAGTGCTCTTGGCAGCTAGAGAGTGCCGCGTTGACCACTGCGCATGAAGAAATAAGCACCTGCAACGTTTGGTTTAGGTTTTAGGTGCATTTTTAATTTTATTGCTTAAATCGCATTTTCTCGACCAGCTGAGCACGTTTTCTGAAATGTGCTCCTCCCGTCACTCTGGATGGGTGCGCACAGTAAAAAGTGCTCCTGGCAGCTAGGGAGTGCCGCGTTGAGCACTGCGCACGAAGAAATAAGCACCTGCAACGTTTGGTTTAGGTTTTAGGTGCATTTTTAATTTTATTGCTTAAATCGCATTTTCTCGACGAGCTGAGCACGTTTTCTGAAATGTGCTCCTCCCGTCGCTCTGGTTGGGTGCGCACAGTAAAAAGTGCTCTTGGCAGCTCGGGAGTGCCGCGTTGACCACTGCGCATGAAGAAATAAGCACCTGCAACGTTTGGTTTAGGTTTTAGGTGCATTTTTAATTTTATTGCTTAAATCGCATTTTCTCGACGAGCTGAGCACGTTTTCTGAAATGTGCTCCTCCCGTCGCTCTAGTTGGGCGTGCATAGTAAAAAGTGCTCCTGGCAGCTAGAGAGTGCCGCGTTGACCACTGCGCAAGAAGAAATAAGCACCTGCAACGTTTGGTTTAGGTTTTAGGTGCATTTTTAATTTTATTGCTTAAATCGCATTCTCTCGACGAGCTGAGCACGTTTTCTGAAATGTGCTCCTCCCGTCGCTCTGGTTGGGTGCGCACAGTAAAAAGAGCTCCTGGCAGCTAGGGAGTGCCGCGTTGACCACTGCGCACGAAGAAATAAGCACCTGCAACGTTTGGTTTAGGTTTTAGGTGCATTTTTAATTTTATTGCTTAAATCGCATTCTCTCGACGAGCTGAGCACGTTTTCTGAAATGTGCTCCTCCCGTCACTCTGGTTGGGTGCGCACAGTAAAAAGTGCTCCTGGCAGCTAGGGAGTGCCGCGTTGAGCACTACGCACGAAGAAATAAGCACCTGCAACGTTTGGTTTAGGTTTTAGCTGCATTTTTAATTTTATTGCTTAAATCGCATTTTCTCGACGAGCTGAGCACGTTTTCTGAAATGTGCTCCTCCCTTCGCTCTGGTTGGGTGCGCACAGTAAAAAGAGCTCCTGGCAGCTAGGGAGTTCCGCGTTGACCACTGCGCACGAAGAAATAAGCACCTGCAACGTTTGGTTTAGGTTTTAGGTGCATTTTTAATTTTATTGCTTAAATCGCATTCTCTCGACGAGCTGAGCACGTTTTCTGAAATGTGCTCCTCCCGTCGCTCTGGTTGGGTGCGCACAGTAAAAAGTGCTCTTGGCAGCTCGGGAGTGCCGCGTTGACCACTGCGCATGAAGAAATAAGCACCTGCAACGTTTGGTTTAGGTTTTAGGTGCATTTTTAATTTTATTGCTTAAATCGCATTTTCTCGACGAGCTGAGCACGTTTTCTGAAATGTGCTCCTCCCGTCGCTCTGGTTGGGCGCGCATAGTAAAAAGTGCTCCTGGCAGCTAGAGAGTGCCGCGTTGACCACTGCGCAAGAAGAAATAAGCACCTGCAACGTTTGGTTTAGGTTTTAGGTGCATTTTTAATTTTATTGCTTAAATCGCATTTTCTCGACAAGCTGAGCACGTTTTCTGAAATGTGCTCCTCCCGTCGCTCTGGTTGGGTGCGCACAGTAAAAAGAGCTCCTGGCAGCTAGGGAGTTCCGCGTTGACCACTGCGCACGAAGAAATAAGCACCTGCAACGTTTGGTTTAGGTTTTAGGTGCATTTTTTATTTTATTGCTTAAATCGCATTCTCTCGACGAGCTGAGCACGTTTTCTGAAATGTGCTCCTCCCGTCGCTCTGGTTGGGTGCACACAGTAAAAAGAGCTCCTGGCAGCTAGGGAGTGCCGCGTTGACCGCTGCGCACGAAGAAATAAGCACCTGCAACGTTTGGTTTAGGTTTTAGGTGCATTTTTTATTTTATTGCTTAAATCGCATTCTCTCGACGAGCTGAGCACGTTTTCTGAAATGTGCTCCTCCCGTTGCTCTGGTTGGGTGCGCGTAGTAAAAAGTGCTCCTGGCAGCTAGAGAGTGCCGCGTTGACCACTGCGCATGAAGAAATAAGCACCTGCAACGTTTGGTTTAGGTTTTAGGTGCATTTTTAATTTTATTGCTTAAATCGCATTTTCTCGACGAGCTGAGCACGTTTTCTGAAATGTGCTCCTCCCGTCGCTCTGGTTGGGTGCGCACAGTAAAAAGAGCTCCTGGCAGCTAGGGAGTGCCGCGTTGACCACTCCGCACAAAGAAATAAGCACCTGCAACGTTTGGTTTAGGTTTTAGGTGCATTTTTTATTGTATTGCTTAAATCGCATTCTCTCGACGAGCTGAGCACGTTTTCTGAAATGTGCTCCTCCCGTCGCTCTGGTTGGGTGCGCGTAGTAAAAAGTGCTCCTGGCAGCTAGAGAGTGCCGCGTTGACCACTGCGCATGAAGAAATAAGCACCTGCAACGTTTGGTTTAGGTTTTAGGTGCATTTTTAATTTTATTGCTTAAATCGCATTTTCTCGACGAGCTGAGCACGTTTTCTGAAATGTGCTCCTCCCGTCACTCTGGTTGGGTGCGCATAGTAAAAAGTGCTCTTGGCAGCTAAAGAGTGCCGCGTTGACCACTGCGCACAAAGAAATAAGCACCTGCAACGTTTGGTTTAGGTTTTAGGTGCATTTTAAATTTTATTGCTTAAATCGCATTTTCTCGACGAGCTGAGCAAGTTTTCTGAAATGTGCTCCTCCCGTCGCTCTGGTTGTGCGCGCATAGTAAAAAGTGCTCCTGGCAGCGAGAGAGTGCCGCGTTGACCACTGCGCATGAAGAAATAAGCACCTGCAACGTTTGGTTTAGGTTTTAGGTGCATTTTTAATTTTATTGCTTAAATCGCATTTTCTCGACGAGCTGAGCACGTTTTCTGAAATGTGCTCCTCCCGTCGCTCTGGTTGGGTGCACACAGTAAAAAGAGCTCCTGGCAGCTAGGGAGTGCCGCGTTGACCACTCCGCACAAAGAAATAAGCACCTGCAACGTTTGGTTTAGGTTTTAGGTGCATTTTTTATTGTATTGCTTAAATCGCATTCTCTCGACGAGCTGAGCACGTTTTCTGAAATGTGCTCCTCCCGTCGCTCTGGTTGGGTGCGCGTAGTAAAAAGTGCTCCTGGCAGCTAGAGAGTGCCGCGTTGACCACTGCGCATGAAGAAATAAGCACCTGCAACGTTTGGTTTAGGTTTTAGGTGCATTTTTAATTTTATTGCTTAAATCGCATTCTCTCGACGAGCTGAGCACGTTTTCTGAAATGTGCTCCTCCCGTCACTCTGGTTGGGTGCGCACAGTAAAAAGTGCTCCTGGCAGCTAGGGAGTGCCGCGTTGAGCACTACGCACGAAGAAATAAGCACCTGCAACGTTTGGTTTAGGTTTTAGCTGCATTTTTAATTTTATTGCTTAAATCGCATTTTCTCGACGAGCTGAGCACGTTTTCTGAAATGTGCTCCTCCCTTCGCTCTGGTTGGGTGCGCACAGTAAAAAGAGCTCCTGGCAGCTAGGGAGTTCCGCGTTGACCACTGCGCACGAAGAAATAAGCACCTGCAACGTTTGGTTTAGGTTTTAGATGCATTTTTTATTTTATTGCTTAAATTGCATTCTCTCGACGAGCTGAGCACGTTTTCTGAAATGTGCTCCTCCCGTCACTCTGGTTGGGTGCGCACAGTAAAAAGTGCTCCTGGCAGCTAGGGAGTGCCGCGTTGAGCACTACGCACGAAGAAATAAGCACCTGCAACGTTTGGTTTAGGTTTTAGCTGCATTTTTAATTTTATTGCTTAAATCGCATTCTCTCGACGAGCTGAGCACGTTTTCTGAAATGTGCTCCTCCCGTCTCTCTGGTTGGGTGCGCATAGGAAAAAGTGCTCCTGGCAGCTAGAGAGTTCCGCGTTGACCACTGCGCATGAAGAAATAAGCACCTGCAACGTTTGGTTTAGGTTTTGGGTGCATTTTTAATTTTATTGCTTAAATCGCAATTTCTCGACGAGCTGAGCACGTTTTCTGAAATGTGCTCCTCCCGTCACTCTGGTTGGGTGCGCATAGTAAAAAGTGCTCTTGGCGGCTAGGGAGTGCCGCGTTGACCACTGCACATGAAGAAATAAGCACCTGCAACGTTTGGTTTAGGTTTTAGGTGCATTTTTAATTTTATTGCTTAAATCGCATTTTCTCGACGAGCTGAGCACGTTTTCTGAAATGTGCTCCTCCCGTCACTCTGGTTGGGAGCGCACAGTAAAAAGTGCTCTTGGCAGCTAGAGAGTGCCGCGTTGACCACTGCGCATGAAGAAATAAGCACCTGCAACGTTTGGTTTAGGTTTTAGGTGCATTTTTAATTTTATTGCTTAAATCGCATTTTCTCGACCAGCTGAGCACGTTTTCTGAAATGTGCTCCTCCCGTCACTCTGGTTGGGTGCGCACAGTAAAAAGAGCTCCTGGCAGCTAGGGAGTGCCGCGTTGAGCACTGCGCACGAAGAAATAAGCACCTGCAACGTTTGGTTTAGGTTTTAGGTGCATTTTTAATTTTATTGCTTAAATCGCATTTTCTCGACGAGCTGAGCACGTTTTCTGAAATGTGCTCCTCCCGTCACTCTGGTTGGGTGCGCACAGTAAAAAGTGCTCTTGGCAGCTAGAGAGTGCCGCGTTGACCACTGCGCATGAAGAAATAAGCACCTGCAACGTTTGGTTTAGGTTTTAGGTGCATTTTTAATTTTATTGCTTAAATCGCATTTTCTCGACGAGCTGAGCACGTTTTCTGAAATGTGCTCCTCCCGTCGCTCTGGTTGGGTGCGCATAGTAAAAAGTGCTCTTGGCAGCTAGAGAGTGCCGCGTTGACCACTGTGCATGAAGAAATAAGCACCTGCAACGTTTGGTTTAGGTTTTAGGTGCATTTTTAATTTTATTGCCTAAATCGCATTTTCTCGACGAGCTGAGCACGTTTTCTGAAATGTGCTCCTCCCGTCACTCTGGTTGGGTGCGCACAGTAAAAAGTGCTCCTGGCAGCTAGGGAGTGCCGCGTTGAGCACTGCGCACGAAGAAATAAGCACCTGCAACGTTTGGTTTAGGTTTTAGGTGCATTTTTAATTTTATTGCTTAAATCGCATTTTCTCGACGAGCTGAGCACGTTTTCTGAAATGTGCTCCTCCCGTCACTCTGGTTGGGTGCGCACAGTAAAAAGTGCTCTTGGCAGCTAGAGAGTGCCGCGTTGACCACTGCGCATGAAGAAATAAGCACCTGCAACGTTTGGTTTAGGTTTTAGGTGCGTTTTTAATTTTATTGCTTAAATCGCATTTTCTCGACGAGGTGAGCACGTTTTCTGAAATGTGCTCCTCCCGTCACTCTGGTTGGGTGCGCACAGTAAAAAGTGCTCCTGGCAGCTACGGAGTGCCGCGTTGAGCACTGCGCACGAAGAAATAAGCACCTGCAACGTTTGGTTTAGGTTTTAGATGCATTTTTTATTTTATTGCTTAAATCGCATTCTCTCGACGAGCTGAGCACGTTTTCTGAAATGTGCTCCTCCCGTCGCTCTGGTTGGGTGCTCACAGTAAAAAGAGCTCCTGGCAGCTAGGGAGTTCCGCGTTGACCACTGCGCACGAAGAAATAAGCACCTGCAACGTTTGGTTTAGGTTTTAGGTGCATTTTTAATTTTATTGCTTAAATCGCATTCTCTCGACGAGCTGAGCACGTTTTCTGAAATGTGCTCCTCCCGTCGCTCTGGTTGGGTGCGCACAGTAAAAAGTGCCCTTGGCATCTCGGGAGTGCCGCGTTGACCACTGCGCATGAAGAAATGAGCACCTGCAACGTTTGGTTTAGGTTTTAGGTGCATTTTTAATTTTATTGCTTAAATCGCATTTTCTCGACGAGCTGAGCACGTTTTCTGAAATGTGCTCCTCCCGTCGCTCTGGTTGGGCGCGCATAGTAAAAAGTGCTCCTGGCAGCTAGAGAGTGCCGCGTTGACCACTGCGCAAGAAGAAATAAGCACCTGCAACGTTTGGTTTAGGTTTTAGGTGCATTTTTAATTTTATTGCTTAAATCGCATTTTCTCGACAAGCTGAGCACGTTTTCTGAAATGTGCTCCTCCCGTCGCTCTGGTTGGGTGCGCACAGTAAAAAGAGCTCCTGGCAGCAAGGGAATGCTGCGTTGACCACTGCGCACGAAGACATAAGCACCTGCAACGTTTGGTTTAGGTTTTAGGTGCATTTTTAATTTTATTGCTTAAATCGCATTCTCTCGACAAGCTGAGCACGTTTTCTGAAATGTGCTCCTCCCGTCGCTCTGGTTGGGTGCTCACAGTAAAAAGAGCTCCTGGCAGCTAGGGAGTTCCGCGTTGACCACTGCGCACGAAGAAATAAGCACCTGCAACGTTTGGTTTAGGTTTTAGGTGCATTTTTAATTTTATTGCTTAATTCGCATTTTCTCGACAAGCTGAGCACGTTTTCTGAAATGTGCTCCTCCCGTCGCTCTGGTTGGGTGCGCATAGGAAAAAGTGCTCTTGGCAGCTAGAGAGTGCCGCGTTGACCACTGCGCTTGAAGAAATAACCACCTGCAACGTTTGGTTTAGGTTTTAGGTGCATTTTTAATTTTATTGCTTAAGTCGCATTTTCTCGACAAGCTGAGCACGTTTTCTGAAATGTGCTCCTCCCGTCGCTCTGGTTGGGTGCGCATAGGAAAAAGTGCTCCTGGCAGCTAGAGAGTTCCGCGTTGACCACTGCGCATGAAGAAATAAGCACCTGCAACGTTTGGTTTAGGTTTTAGGTGCATTTTTAATTTTATTGCTTAAATCGCATTTTCTCGACAAGCTGAGCACGTTTTCTGAAATGTGCTCCTCCCGTCGCTCTGGTTGGGTGCGCATAGGAAAAAGTGCTCTTGGCAGCTAGAGAGTGCCGCGTTGACCACTGCGCTTGAAGAAATAACCACCTGCAACGTTTGGTTTAGGTTTTGGGTGCATTTTTAATTTTATTGCTTAAATCGCAATTTCTCGACGAGCTGAGCACGTTTTCTGAAATGTGCTCCTCCCGTCACTCTGGTTGGGTGCGCATAGTAAAATGTGCTCTTGGCAGCTAGGGAGTGCCGCGTTGACCACTGCACATGAAGAAATAAGCACCTGCAACGTTTGGTTTAGGTTTTAGGTGCATTTTTAATTTTATTGCTTAAATCGCATTTTCTCGACGAGCTGAGCACGTTTTCTGAAATGTGCTCCTCCCGTCACTCTGGTTGGGTGCGCACAGTAAAAAGTGCTCTTGGCAGCTAGAGAGTGCCGCGTTGACCACTGCGCATGAAGAAATAAGCACCTGCAACGTTTGGTTTAGGTTTTAGGTGCATTTTTAATTTTATTGCTTAAATCGCATTTTCTTGACCAGCTGAGCACGTTTTCTGAAATGTGCTCCTCCCGTCACTCTGGATGGGTGCGCACAGTAAAAAGTGCTCCTGGCAGCTAGGGAGTGCCGCGTTGAGCACTGCGCACGAAGAAATAAGCACCTGCAACGTTTGGTTTAGGTTTTAGGTGCATTTTTAATTTTATTGCTTAAATCGCATTTTCTCGACGAGCTGAGCACGTTTTCTGAAATGTGCTCCTCCCGTCACTCTGGTTGGGTGCGCACAGTAAAAAGTGCTCTTGGCAGCTAGAGAGTGCCGCGTTGACCACTGCGCATGAAGAAATAAGCACCTGCAACGTTTGGTTTAGGTTTTAGGTGCATTTTTAATTTTATTGCTTAAATCGCATTTTCTCGACGAGCTGAGCACGTTTTCTGAAATGTGCTCCTCCCGTCGCTCTGGTTGGGTGCGCACAGTAAAAAGAGCTCCTGGCAGCTAGGGAGTGCCGCGTTGACCACTGCGCACGAAGAAATAAGCACCTGCAACGTTTGGTTTAGGTTTTAGGTGCATTTTTAATTTTATTGCTTAAATCGCATTCTCTCGACGAGCTGAGCACGTTTTCTGAAATGTGCTCCTCCCGTCACTCTGGTTGGGTGCGCACAGTAAAAAGAGCTCCTGGCAGCTAGGGAGTTCCGCGTTGACCACTGCGCACGAAGAAATAAGCACCTGCAACGTTTGGTTTAGGTTTTAGGTGCATTTTTTATTTTATTTCTTAAATCGCATTCTCTCGACGAGCTGAGCACGTTTTCTGAAATGTGCTCCTCCCGTCGCTCTGGTTGGGTGCACACAGTAAAAAGAGCTCCTGGCAGCTAGGGAGTGCCGCGTTGACCACTGCGCACGAAGAAATAAGCACCTGCAACGTTTGGTTTAGGGTTTAGGTGCATTTTTTATTTTATTGCTTAAATCGCATTCTCTCGACGAGCTGAGCACGTTTTCTGAAATGTGCTCCTCCCGTCGCTCTGGTTGGGTGCGCGTAGTAAAAAGTGCTCCTGGCAGCTAGAGAGTGCCGCGTTGACCACTGCGCATGAAGAAATAAGCACCTGCATCGTTTGGTTTAGGTTTTAGGTGCATTTTTAATTTTATTGCTTAAATCGCATTTTCTCGACGAGCTGAGCACGTTTTCTGAAATGTGCTCCTCCCGTCGCTCTGGTTGGGTGCTTACAGTAAAAAGAGCTCCTGGCAGCTAGGGAGTTCCGCGTTGACCATTGCGCACGAAGAAATAAGCACCTGCAACGTTTGGTTTAGGTTTTAGGTGCATTTTTAATTTTATTGCTTAAATCGCATTCTCTCGACGAGCTGAGCACGTTTTCTGAAATGTGCTCCTCCCGTCGCTCTGGTTGGGTGCGCACAGTAAAAAGTGCTCTTGGCAGCTCGGGAGTGCCGCGTTGACCACTGCGCATGAAGAAATAAGCACCTGCAACGTTTGGTTTAGGTTTTAGGTGCATTTTTAATTTTATTGCTTTAATCGCATTTTCTCGACGAGCTGAGCACGTTTTCTGAAATGTGCTCCTCCCGTCGCTCTGGTTGGGCGTGCATAGTAAAAAGTGCTCCTGGCAGCTAGAGAGTGCCGCGTTGACCACTGCGCAAGAAGAAATAAGCACCTGCAACGTTTGGTTTAGGTTTTAGGTGCATTTTTAATTTTATTGCTTAAATCGCATTCTCTCGACGAGCTGAGCACGTTTTCTGAAATGTGCTCCTCCCGTCGCTCTGGTTGGGTGCGCACAGTAAAAAGAGCTCCTGGCAGCTAGGGAGTGCCGCGTTGACCACTGCGCACGAAGAAATAAGCACCTGCAACGTTTGGTTTAGGTTTTAGGTGCATTTTTAATTTTATTGCTTAAATCGCATTCTCTCGACGAGCTGAGCACGTTTTCTGAAATGTGCTCCTCCCGTCACTCTGGTTGGGTGCGCACAGTAAAAAGTGCTCCTGGCAGCTAGGGAGTGCCGCGTTGAGCACTACGCACGAAGAAATAAGCACCTGCAACGTTTGGTTTAGGTTTTAGCTGCATTTTTAATTTTATTGCTTAAATCGCATTTTCTCGACGAGCTGAGCACGTTTTCTGAAATGTGCTCCTCCCTTCGCTCTGGTTGGGTGCGCACAGTAAAAAGAGCTCCTGGCAGCTAGGGAGTTCCGCGTTGACCACTGCGCACGAAGAAATAAGCACCTGCAACGTTTGGTTTAGGTTTTAGGTGCATTTTTAATTTTATTGCTTAAATCGCATTCTCTCGACGAGCTGAGCACGTTTTCTGAAATGTGCTCCTCCCGTCGCTCTGGTTGGGTGCGCACAGTAAAAAGTGCTCTTGGCAGCTCGGGAGTGCCGCGTTGACCACTGCGCATGAAGAAATAAGCACCTGCAACGTTTGGTTTTGGTTTTAGGTGCATTTTTAATTTTATTGCTTAAATCGCATTTTCTCGACGAGCTGAGCACGTTTTCTGAAATGTGCTCTTCCCGTCGCTCTGGTTGGGCGTGCATAGTAAAAAGTGCTCCTGGCAGCTAGAGAGTGCCGCGTTGACCACTGCGCAAGAAGAAATAAGCACCTGCAACGTTTGGTTTAGGTTTTAGGTGCATTTTTAATTTTATTGCTTAAATCGCATTCTCTCGACGAGCTGAGCACGTTTTCTGAAATGTGCTCCTCCCGTCGCTCTGGTTGGGTGCGCACAGTAAAAAGAGCTCCTGGCAGCTAGGGAGTGCCGCGTTGACCACTGCGCACGAAGAAATAAGCACCTGCAACGTTTGGTTTAGGTTGTAGGTGCATTTTTAATTTTATTGCTTAAATCGCATTCTCTCGACGAGCTGAGCACGTTTTCTGAAATGTGCTCCTCCCGTCACTCTGGTTGGGTGCGCACAGTAAAAAGTGCTCCTGGCAGCTAGGGAGTGCCGCGTTGAGCACTACGCACGAAGAAATAAGCACCTGCAACGTTTGGTTTAGGTTTTAGCTGCATTTTTAATTTTATTGCTTAAATCGCATTTTCTCGACGAGCTGAGCACGTTTTCTGAAATGTGCTCCTCCCTTCGCTCTGGTTGGGTGCGCACAGTAAAAAGAGCTCCTGGCAGCTAGGGAGTTCCGCGTTGACCACTGCGCACGAAGAAATAAGCACCTGCAACGTTTGGTTTAGGTTTTAGGTGCATTTTTAATTTTATTGCTTAAATCGCATTCTCTCGACGAGCTGAGCACGTTTTCTGAAATGTGCTCCTCCCGTCGCTCTGGTTGGGTGCGCACAGTAAAAAGTGCTCTTGGCAGCTCGGGAGTGCCGCGTTGACCACTGCGCATGAAGAAATAAGCACCTGCAACGTTTGGTTTAGGTTTTAGGTGCATTTTTAATTTTATTGCTTAAATCGCATTTTCTCGACGAGCTGAGCACGTTTTCTGAAATGTGCTCCTCCCGTCGCTCTGGTTGGGCGCGCATAGTAAAAAGTGCTCCTGGCAGCTAGAGAGTGCCGCGTTGACCACTGCGCAAGAAGAAATAAGCACCTGCAACGTTTGGTTTAGGTTTTAGGTGCATTTTTAATTTTATTGCTTAAATCGCATTTTCTCGACAAGCTGAGCACGTTTTCTGAAATGTGCTCCTCCCGTCGCTCTGGTTGGGTGCGCACAGTAAAAAGAGCTCCTGGCAGCTAGGGAGTGCCGCGTTGACCACTGCGCACGAAGAAATAAGCACCTGCAACGTTTGGTTTAGGTTTTAGGTGCATTTTTAATTTTATTGCTTAAATCGCATTCTCTCGACGAGCTGAGCACGTTTTCTGAAATGTGCTCCTCCCGTCGCTCTGGTTGGGCGCGCATAGTAAAAAGTGCTCCTGGCAGCTAGAGAGTGCCGCGTTGACCACTGCGCATGAAGAAATAAGCACCCGCAACATTTGGTTTAGGTTTTAGGTGCATTTTTAATTTTATTGCTTAAATCGCATTTTCTCGACGAGCTGAGCACGTTTTCTGAAATGTGCTCCTCCCGTCGCTCTGGTTGGGCACGCATAGTAAAAAGTGCTCCTGGCAGCTAGAGAGTGCCGCGTTGACCACTGCGCAAGAAGAAATAAGCACCTGCAACGTTTGGTTTAGGTTTTAGGTGCATTTTTAATTTTATTGCTTAAATCGCATTTTCTCGACAAGCTGAGCACGTTTTCTGAAATGTGCTCCTCCCGTCGCTCTGGTTGGGTGCGCACAGTAAAAAGAGCTCCTGGCAGCTAGGGAGTTCCGCGTTGACCACTGCGCACGAAGAAATAAGCACCTGCAACGTTTGGTTTAGGTTTTAGGTGCATTTTTTATTTTATTGCTTAAATCGCATTCTCTCGACGAGCTGAGCACGTTTTCTGAAATGTGCTCCTCCCGTCGCTCTGGTTGGGTGCACACAGTAAAAAGAGCTCCTGGCAGCTAGGGAGTGCCGCGTTGACCGCTGCGCACGAAGAAATAAGCACCTGCAACGTTTGGTTTAGGTTTTAGGTGCATTTTTTATTTTATTGCTTAAATCGCATTCTCTCGACGAGCTGAGCACGTTTTCTGAAATGTGCTCCTCCCGTTGCTCTGGTTGGGTGCGCGTAGTAAAAAGTGCTCCTGGCAGCTAGAGAGTGCCGCGTTGACCACTGCGCATGAAGAAATAAGCACCTGCAACGTTTGGTTTAGGTTTTAGGTGCATTTTTAATTTTATTGCTTAAATCGCATTTTCTCGACGAGCTGAGCACGTTTTCTGAAATGTGCTCCTCCCGTCGCTCTGGTTGGGTGCGCACAGTAAAAAGAGCTCCTGGCAGCTAGGGAGTGCCGCGTTGACCACTGCGCACAAAGAAATAAGCACCTGCAACGTTTGGTTTAGGTTTTAGGTGCATTTTTTATTGTATTGCTTAAATCGCATTCTCTCGACGAGCTGAGCACGTTTTCTGAAATGTGCTCCTCCCGTCGCTCTGGTTGGGTGCGCGTAGTAAAAAGTGCTCCTGGCAGCTAGAGAGTGCCGCGTTGACCACTGCGCATGAAGAAATAAGCACCTGCAACGTTTGGTTTAGGTTTTAGGTGCATTTTTAATTTTATTGCTTAAATCGCATTTTCTCGACGAGCTGAGCACGTTTTCTGAAATGTGCTCCTCCCGTCACTCTGGTTGGGTGCGCATAGTAAAAAGTGCTCTTGGCAGCTAAAGAGTGCCGCGTTGACCACTGCGCACAAAGAAATAAGCACCTGCAACGTTTGGTTTAGGTTTTAGGTGCATTTTAAATTTTATTGCTTAAATCGCATTTTCTCGACGAGCTGAGCAAGTTTTCTGAAATGTGCTCCTCCCGTCGCTCTGGTTGTGCGCGCATAGTAAAAAGTGCTCCTGGCAGCGAGAGAGTGCCGCGTTGACCACTGCACATGAAGAAATAAGCACCTGCAACGTTTGGTTTAGGTTTTAGGTGCATTTTTTATTTTATTGCTTAAATCGCATTCTCTCGACGAGCTGAGCACGTTTTCTGAAATGTGCTCCTCCCGTCGCTCTGGTTGGGTGCGCGTAGTAAAAAGTGCTCCTGGCAGCTAGAGAGTGCCGCGTTGACCACTGCGCATGAAGAAATAAGCACCTGCAACGTTTGGTTTAGGTTTTAGGTGCATTTTTAATTTTATTGCTTAAATCGCATTCTCTCGACGAGCTGAGCACGTTTTCTGAAATGTGCTCCTCCCGTCACTCTGGTTGGGTGCGCACAGTAAAAAGTGCTCCTGGCAGCTAGGGAGTGCCGCGTTGAGCACTACGCACGAAGAAATAAGCACCTGCAACGTTTGGTTTAGGTTTTAGCTGCATTTTTAATTTTATTGCTTAAATCGCATTTTCTCGACGAGCTGAGCACGTTTTCTGAAATGTGCTCCTCCCTTCGCTCTGGTTGGGTGCGCACAGTAAAAAGAGCTCCTGGCAGCTAGGGAGTTCCGCGTTGACCACTGCGCACGAAGAAATAAGCACCTGCAACGTTTGGTTTAGGTTTTAGATGCATTTTTTATTTTATTGCTTAAATTGCATTCTCTCGACGAGCTGAGCACGTTTTCTGAAATGTGCTCCTCCCGTCACTCTGGTTGGGTGCGCACAGTAAAAAGTGCTCCTGGCAGCTAGGGAGTGCCGCGTTGAGCACTACGCACGAAGAAATAAGCACCTGCAACGTTTGGTTTAGGTTTTAGCTGCATTTTTAATTTTATTGCTTAAATCGCATTCTCTCGACGAGCTGAGCACGTTTTCTGAAATGTGCTCCTCCCGTCGCTCTGGTTGGGTGCGCATAGGAAAAAGTGCTCCTGGCAGCTAGAGAGTTCCGCGTTGACCACTGCGCATGAAGAAATAAGCACCTGCAACGTTTGGTTTAGGTTTTGGGTGCATTTTTAATTTTATTGCTTAAATCGCAATTTCTCGACGAGCTGAGCACGTTTTCTGAAATGTGCTCCTCCCGTCACTCTGGTTGGGTGCGCATAGTAAAAAGTGCTCTTGGCAGCTAGGGAGTGCCGCGTTGACCACTGCGCATGAAGAAATAAGCACCTGCAACGTTTGGTTTAGGTTTTAGGTGCATTTTTAATTTTATTGCTTAAATCGCATTTTCTCGACCAGCTGAGCACGTTTTCTGAAATGTGCTCCTCCCGTCACTCTGGTTGGGTGCGCACAGTAAAAAGAGCTCCTGGCAGCTAGGGAGTGCCGCGTTGAGCACTGCGCACGAAGAAATAAGCACCTGCAACGTTTGGTTTAGGTTTTAGGTGCATTTTTAATTTTATTGCTTTAATCGCATTTTCTCGACGAGCTGAGCACGTTTTCTGAAATGTGCTCCTCCCGTCACTCTGGTTGGGTGCGCACAGTAAAAAGTGCTCTTGGCAGCTAGAGAGTGCCGCGTTGACCACTGCGCATGAAGAAATAAGCACCTGCAACGTTTGGTTTAGGTTTTAGGTGCATTTTTAATTTTATTGCTTAAATCGCATTTTCTCGACGAGCTGAGCACGTTTTCTGAAATGTGCTCCTCCCGTCGCTCTGGTTGGGTGCGCATAGTAAAAAGTGCTCTTGGCAGCTAGAGAGTGCCGCGTTGACCACTGCGCATGAAGAAATAAGCACCTGCAACGTTTGGTTTAGGTTTTAGGTGCATTTTTAATTTTATTGCCTAAATCGCATTTTCTCGACGAGCTGAGCACGTTTTCTGAAATGTGCTCCTCCCGTCACTCTGGTTGGGTGCGCACAGTAAAAAGTGCTCCTGGCAGCTAGGGAGTGCCGCGTTGAGCACTGCGCACGAAGAAATAAGCACCTGCAACGTTTGGTTTAGGTTTTAGGTGCATTTTTAATTTTATTGCTTAAATCGCATTTTCTCGACGAGCTGAGCACGTTTTCTGAAATGTGCTCCTCCCGTCACTCTGGTTGGGTGCGCACAGTAAAAAGTGCTCTTGGCAGCTAGAGAGTGCCGCGTTGACCACTGCGCATGAAGAAATAAGCACCTGCAACGTTTGGTTTAGGTTTTAGGTGCGTTTTTAATTTTATTGCTTAAATCGCATTTTCTCGACGAGGTGAGCACGTTTTCTGAAATGTGCTCCTCCCGTCACTCTGGTTGGGTGCGCACAGTAAAAAGTGCTCCTGGCAGCTACGGAGTGCCGCGTTGAGCACTGCGCACGAAGAAATAAGCACCTGCAACGTTTGGTTTAGGTTTTAGATGCATTTTTTATTTTATTGCTTAAATCGCATTCTCTCGACGAGCTGAGCACGTTTTCTGAAATGTGCTCCTCCCGTCGCTCTGGTTGGGTGCTCACAGTAAAAAGAGCTCCTGGCAGCTAGGGAGTTCCGCGTTGACCACTGCGCACGAAGAAATAAGCACCTGCAACGTTTGGTTTAGATTTTAGGTGCATTTTTAATTTTATTGCTTAAATCGCATTCTCTCGACGAGCTGAGCACGTTTTCTGAAATGTGCTCCTCCCGTCGCTCTGGTTGGGTGCGCACAGTAAAAAGTGCCCTTGGCATCTCGGGAGTGCCGCGTTGACCACTGCGCATGAAGAAATAAGCACCTGCAACGTTTGGTTTAGGTTTTAGGTGCATTTTTAATTTTATTGCTTAAATCGCATTTTCTCGACGAGCTGAGCACGTTTTCTGAAATGTGCTCCTCCCGTCGCTCTGGTTGGGCGCGCATAGTAAAAAGTGCTCCTGGCAGCTAGAGAGTGCCGCGTTGACCACTGCGCAAGAAGAAATAAGCACCTGCAACGTTTGGTTTAGGTTTTAGGTGCATTTTTAATTTTATTGCTTAAATCGCATTTTCTCGACAAGCTGAGCACGTTTTCTGAAATGTGCTCCTCCCGTCGCTCTGGTTGGGTGCGCACAGTAAAAAGAGCTCCTGGCAGCAAGGGAATGCTGCGTTGACCACTGCGCACGAAGAAATAAGCACCTGCAACGTTTGGTTTAGGTTTTAGGTGCATTTTTAATTTTATTGCTTAAATCGCATTCTCTCGACAAGCTGAGCACGTTTTCTGAAATGTGCTCCTCCCGTCGCTCTGGTTGGGTGCTCACAGTAAAAAGAGCTCCTGGCAGCTAGGGAGTTCCGCGTTGACCACTGCGCACGAAGAAATAAGCACCTGCAACGTTTGGTTTAGGTTTTAGGTGCATTTTTAATTTTATTGCTTAATTCGCATTTTCTCGACAAGCTGAGCACGTTTTCTGAAATGTGCTCCTCCCGTCGCTCTGGTTGGGTGCACATAGGAAAAAGTGCTCTTGGCAGCTAGAGAGTGCCGCGTTGACCACTGCGCTTGAAGAAATAACCACCTGCAACGTTTGGTTTAGGTTTTAGGTGCATTTTTAATTTTATTGCTTAAGTCGCATTTTCTCGACAAGCTGAGCACGTTTTCTGAAATGTGCTCCTCCCGTCGCTCTGGTTGGGTGCGCATAGGAAAAAGTGCTCCTGGCAGCTAGAGAGTTCCGCGTTGACCACTGCGCATGAAGAAATAAGCACCTGCAACGTTTGGTTTAGGTTTTAGGTGCATTTTTAATTTTATTGCTTAAATCGCATTTTCTCGACAAGCTGAGCACGTTTTCTGAAATGTGCTCCTCCCGTCGCTCTGGTTGGGTGCGCATAGGAAAAAGTGCTCTTGGCAGCTAGAGAGTGCCGCGTTGACCACTGCGCTTGAAGAAATAACCACCTGCAACGTTTGGTTTAGGTTTTGGGTGCATTTTTAATTTTATTGCTTAAATCGCAATTTCTCGACGAGCTGAGCACGTTTTCTGAAATGTGCTCCTCCCGTCACTCTGGTTGGGTGCGCATAGTAAAAAGTGCTCTTGGCAGCTAGGGAGTGCCGCGTTGACCACTGCACATGAAGAAATAAGCACCTGCAACGTTTGGTTTAGGTTTTAGGTGCATTTTTAATTTTATTGCTTAAATCGCATTTTCTCGACGAGCTGAGCACGTTTTCTGAAATGTGCTCCTCCCGTCACTCTGGTTGGGTGCGCACAGTAAAAAGTGCTCTTGGCAGCTAGAGAGTGCCGCGTTGACCACTGCGCATGAAGAAATAAGCACCTGCAACGTTTGGTTTAGGTTTTAGGTGCATTTTTAATTTTATTGCTTAAATCGCATTTTCTCGACCAGCTGAGCACGTTTTCTGAAATGTGCTCCTCCCGTCACTCTGGATGGGTGCGCACAGTAAAAAGTGCTCCTGGCAGCTAGGGAGTGCCGCGTTGAGCACTGCGCACGAAGAAATAAGCACCTGCAACGTTTGGTTTAGGTTTTAGGTGCATTTTTAATTTTATTGCTTAAATCGCATTTTCTCGACGAGCTGAGCACGTTTTCTGAAATGTGCTCCTCCCGTCACTCTGGTTGGGTGCGCACAGTAAAAAGTGCTCTTGGCAGCTAGAGAGTGCCGCGTTGACCACTGCGCATGAAGAAATAAGCACCTGCAACGTTTGGTTTAGGTTTTAGGTGCATTTTTAATTTTATTGCTTAAATCGCATTCTCTCGACGAGCTGAGCACGTTTTCTGAAATGTGCTCCTCCCGTCGCTCTGGTTGGGTGCGCGTAGTAAAAAGTGCTCCTGGCAGCTAGAGAGTGCCGCGTTGACCACTGCGCATGAAGAAATAAGCACCTGCATCGTTTGGTTTAGGTTTTAGGTGCATTTTTAATTTTATTGCTTAAATCGCATTTTCTCGACGAGCTGAGCACGTTTTCTGAAATGTGCTCCTCCCGTCGCTCTGGTTGGGTGCTTACAGTAAAAAGAGCTCCTGGCAGCTAGGGAGTTCCGCGTTGACCATTGCGCACGAAGAAATAAGCACCTGCAACGTTTGGTTTAGGTTTTAGGTGCATTTTTAATTTTATTGCTTAAATCGCATTCTCTCGACGAGCTGAGCACGTTTTCTGAAATGTGCTCCTCCCGTCGCTCTGGTTGGGTGCGCACAGTAAAAAGTGCTCTTGGCAGCTCGGGAATGCCGCGTTGACCACTGCGCATGAAGAAATAAGCACCTGCAACGTTTGGTTTAGGTTTTAGGTGCATTTTTAATTTTATTGCTTAAATCGCATTTTCTCGACGAGCTGAGCACGTTTTCTGAAATGTGCTCCTCCCGTCGCTCTGGTTGGGCGTGCATAGTAAAAAGTGCTCCTGGCAGCTAGAGAGTGCCGCGTTGACCACTGCGCAAGAAGAAATAAGCACCTGCAACGTTTGGTTTAGGTTTTAGGTGCATTTTTAATTTTATTGCTTAAATCGCATTCTCTCGACGAGCTGAGCACGTTTTCTGAAATGTGCTCCTCCCGTCGCTCTGGTTGGGCGCGCATAGTAAAAAGTGCTCCTGGCAGCTAGAGAGTGCCGCGTTGACCACTGCGCATGAAGAAATAAGCACCCGCAACGTTTGGTTTAGGTTTTAGGTGCATTTTTAATTTTATTGCTTAAATCGCATTTTCTCGACGAGCTGAGCACGTTTTCTGAAATGTGCTCCTCCCGTCGCTCTGGTTGGGCACGCATAGTAAAAAGTGCTCCTGGCAGCTAGAGAGTGCCGCGTTGACCACTGCGCAAGAAGAAATAAGCACCTGCAACGTTTGGTTTAGGTTTTAGGTGCATTTTTAATTTTATTGCTTAAATCGCATTTTCTCGACAAGCTGAGCACGTTTTCTGAAATGTGCTCCTCCCGTCGCTCTGGTTGGGTGCGCACAGTAAAAAGAGCTCCTGGCAGCTAGGGAGTTCCGCGTTGACCACTGCGCACGAAGAAATAAGCACCTGCAACGTTTGGTTTAGGTTTTAGGTGCATTTTTTATTTTATTGCTTAAATCGCATTCTCTCGACGAGCTGAGCACGTTTTCTGAAATGTGCTCCTCCCGTCGCTCTGGTTGGGTGCACACAGTAAAAAGAGCTCCTGGCAGCTAGGGAGTGCCGCGTTGACCGCTGCGCACGAAGAAATAAGCACCTGCAACGTTTGGTTTAGGTTTTAGGTGCATTTTTTATTTTATTGCTTAAATCGCATTCTCTCGACGAGCTGAGCACGTTTTCTGAAATGTGCTCCTCCCGTTGCTCTGGTTGGGTGCGCGTAGTAAAAAGTGCTCCTGGCAGCTAGAGAGTGCCGCGTTGACCACTGCGCATGAAGAAATAAGCACCTGCAACGTTTGGTTTAGGTTTTAGGTGCATTTTTAATTTTATTGCTTAAATCGCATTTTCTCGACGAGCTGAGCACGTTTTCTGAAATGTGCTCCTCCCGTCGCTCTGGTTGGGTGCGCACAGTAAAAAGAGCTCCTGGCAGCTAGGGAGTGCCGCGTTGACCACTGCGCACAAAGAAATAAGCACCTGCAACGTTTGGTTTAGGTTTTAGGTGCATTTTTTATTGTATTGCTTAAATCGCATTCTCTCGACGAGCTGAGCACGTTTTCTGAAATGTGCTCCTCCCGTCGCTCTGGTTGGGTGCGCGTAGTAAAAAGTGCTCCTGGCAGCTAGAGAGTGCCGCGTTGACCACTGCGCATGAAGAAATAAGCACCTGCAACGTTTGGTTTAGGTTTTAGGTGCATTTTTAATTTTATTGCTTAAATCGCATTTTCTCGACGAGCTGAGCACGTTTTCTGAAATGTGCTCCTCCCGTCACTCTGGTTGGGTGCGCATAGTAAAAAGTGCTCTTGGCAGCTAAAGAGTGCCGCGTTGACCACTGCGCACAAAGAAATAAGCACCTGCAACGTTTGGTTTAGGTTTTAGGTGCATTTTAAATTTTATTGCTTAAATCGCATTTTCTCGACGAGCTGAGCAAGTTTTCTGAAATGTGCTCCTCCCGTCGCTCTGGTTGTGCGCGCATAGTAAAAAGTGCTCCTGGCAGCGAGAGAGTGCCGCGTTGACCACTGCACATGAAGAAATAAGCACCTGCAACGTTTGGTTTAGGTTTTAGGTGCATTTTTTATTTTATTGCTTAAATCGCATTCTCTCGACGAGCTGAGCACGTTTTCTGAAATGTGCTCCTCCCGTCGCTCTGGTTGGGTGCGCACAGTAAAAAGTGCCCTTTGGCATCTCGGGAGTGCCGCGTTGACCACTGCGCATGAAGAAATAAGCACCTGCAACGTTTGGTTTAGGTTTTAGGTGCATTTTTAATTTTATTGCTTAAATCGCATTTTCTCGACGAGCTGAGCACGTTTTCTGAAATGTGCTCCTCCCGTCGCTCTGGTTGGGCGCGCATAGTAAAAAGTGCTCCTGGCAGCTAGAGAGTGCCGCGTTGACCACTGCGCAAGAAGAAATAAGCACCTGCAACGTTTGGTTTAGGTTTTAGGTGCATTTTTAATTTTATTGCTTAAATCGCATTTTCTCGACAAGCTGAGCACGTTTTCTGAAATGTGCTCCTCCCGTCGCTCTGGTTGGGTGCGCACAGTAAAAAGAGCTCCTGGCAGCAAGGGAATGCTGCGTTGACCACTGCGCACGAAGAAATAAGCACCTGCAACGTTTGGTTTAGGTTTTAGGTGCATTTTTAATTTTATTGCTTAAATCGCATTCTCTCGACAAGCTGAGCACGTTTTCTGAAATGTGCTCCTCCCGTCGCTCTGGTTGGGTGCTCACAGTAAAAAGAGCTCCTGGCAGCTAGGGAATTCCGCGTTGACCACTGCGCACGAAGAAATAAGCACCTGCAACGTTTGGTTTAGGTTTTAGGTGCATTTTTAATTTTATTGCTTAATTCGCATTTTCTCGACAAGCTGAGCACGTTTTCTGAAATGTGCTCCTCCCGTCGCTCTGGTTGGGTGCGCATAGGAAAAAGTGCTCTTGGCAGCTAGAGAGTGCCGCGTTGACCACTGCGCTTGAAGAAATAACCACCTGCAATGTTTGGTTTAGGTTTTAGGTGCATTTTTAATTTTATTGCTTAAGTCGCATTTTCTCGACAAGCTGAGCACGTTTTCTGAAATGTGCTCCTCCCGTCGCTCTGGTTGGGTGCGCATAGGAAAAAGTGCTCCTGGCAGCTAGAGAGTTCCGCGTTGACCACTGCGCATGAAGAAATAAGCACCTGCAACGTTTGGTTTAGGTTTTAGGTGCATTTTTAATTTTATTGCTTAAATCGCATTTTCTCGACAAGCTGAGCACGTTTTCTGAAATGTGCTCCTCCCGTCGCTCTGGTTGGGTGCGCATAGGAAAAAGTGCTCTTGGCAGCTAGAGAGTTCCGCGTTGACCACTGCGCACGAAGAAATAAGCACCTGCAACGTTTGGTTTAGGTTTTAGGTGCATTTTTTATTTTATTGCTTAAATCGCATTCTCTCGACGAGCTGAGCACGTTTTCTGAAATGTGCTCCTCCCGTCGCTCTGGTTGGGTGCACACAGTAAAAAGAGCTCCTGGCAGCTAGGGAGTGCCGCGTTGACCGCTGCGCACGAAGAAATAAGCACCTGCAACGTTTGGTTTAGGTTTTAGGTGCATTTTTTATTTTATTGCTTAAATCGCATTCTCTCGACGAGCTGAGCACGTTTTCTGAAATGTGCTCCTCCCGTTGCTCTGGTTGGGTGCGCGTAGTAAAAAGTGCTCCTGGCAGCTAGAGAGTGCCGCGTTGACCACTGCGCATGAAGAAATAAGCACCTGCAACGTTTGGTTTAGGTTTTAGGTGCATTTTTAATTTTATTGCTTAAATCGCATTTTCTCGACGAGCTGAGCACGTTTTCTGAAATGTGCTCCTCCCGTCGCTCTGGTTGGGTGCGCACAGTAAAAAGAGCTCCTGGCAGCTAGGGAGTGCCGCGTTGACCACTCCGCACAAAGAAATAAGCACCTGCAACGTTTGGTTTAGGTTTTAGGTGCATTTTTTATTGTATTGCTTAAATCGCATTCTCTCGACGAGCTGAGCACGTTTTCTGAAATGTGCTCCTCCCGTCGCTCTGGTTGGGTGCGCGTAGTAAAAAGTGCTCCTGGCAGCTAGAGAGTGCCGCGTTGACCACTGCGCATGAAGAAATAAGCACCTGCAACGTTTGGTTTAGGTTTTAGGTGCATTTTTAATTTTATTGCTTAAATCGCATTTTCTCGACGAGCTGAGCACGTTTTCTGAAATGTGCTCCTCCCGTCACTCTGGTTGGGTGCGCATAGTAAAAAGTGCTCTTGGCAGCTAAAGAGTGCCGCGTTGACCACTGCGCACAAAGAAATAAGCACCTGCAACGTTTGGTTTAGGTTTTAGGTGCATTTTAAATTTTATTGCTTAAATCGCATTTTCTCGACGAGCTGAGCAAGTTTTCTGAAATGTGCTCCTCCCGTCGCTCTGGTTGTGCGCGCATAGTAAAAAGTGCTCCTGGCAGCGAGAGAGTGCCGCGTTGACCACTGCACATGAAGAAATAAGCACCTGCAACGTTTGGTTTAGGTTTTAGGTGCATTTTTTATTTTATTGCTTAAATCGCATTCTCTCGACGAGCTGAGCACGTTTTCTGAAATGTGCTCCTCCCGTCGCTCTGGTTGGGTGCGCGTAGTAAAAAGTGCTCCTGGCAGCTAGAGAGTGCCGCGTTGACCACTGCGCATGAAGAAATAAGCACCTGCAACGTTTGGTTTAGGTTTTAGGTGCATTTTTAATTTTATTGCTTAAATCGCATTCTCTCGACGAGCTGAGCACGTTTTCTGAAATGTGCTCCTCCCGTCACTCTGGTTGGGTGCGCACAGTAAAAAGTGCTCCTGGCAGCTAGGGAGTGCCGCGTTGAGCACTACGCACGAAGAAATAAGCACCTGCAACGTTTGGTTTAGGTTTTAGCTGCATTTTTAATTTTATTGCTTAAATCGCATTTTCTCGACGAGCTGAGCACGTTTTCTGAAATGTGCTCCTCCCTTCGCTCTGGTTGGGTGCGCACAGTAAAAAGAGCTCCTGGCAGCTAGGGAGTTCCGCGTTGACCACTGCGCACGAAGAAATAAGCACCTGCAACGTTTGGTTTAGGTTTTAGATGCATTTTTTATTTTATTGCTTAAATTGCATTCTCTCGACGAGCTGAGCACGTTTTCTGAAATGTGCTCCTCCCGTCACTCTGGTTGGGTGCGCACAGTAAAAAGTGCTCCTGGCAGCTAGGGAGTGCCGCGTTGAGCACTACGCACGAAGAAATAAGCACCTGCAACGTTTGGTTTAGGTTTTAGCTGCATTTTTAATTTTATTGCTTAAATCGCATTCTCTCGACGAGCTGAGCACGTTTTCTGAAATGTGCTCCTCCCGTCGCTCTGGTTGGGTGCGCATAGGAAAAAGTGCTCCTGGCAGCTAGAGAGTTCCGCGTTGACCACTGCGCATGAAGAAATAAGCACCTGCAACGTTTGGTTTAGGTTTTGGGTGCATTTTTAATTTTATTGCTTAAATCGCAATTTCTCGACGAGCTGAGCACGTTTTCTGAAATGTGCTCCTCCCGTCACTCTGGTTGGGTGCGCATAGTAAAAAGTGCTCTTGGCAGCTAGGGAGTGCCGCGTTGACCACTGCACATGAAGAAATAAGCACCTGCAACGTTTGGTTTAGGTTTTAGGTGCATTTTTAATTTTATTGCTTAAATCGCATTTTCTCGACGAGCTGAGCACGTTTTCTGAAATGTGCTCCTCCCGTCACTCTGGTTGGGAGCGCACAGTAAAAAGTGCTCTTGGCAGCTAGAGAGTGCCGCGTTGACCACTGCGCATGAAGAAATAAGCACCTGCAACGTTTGGTTTAGGTTTTAGGTGCATTTTTAATTTTATTGCTTAAATCGCATTTTCTCGACCAGCTGAGCACGTTTTCTGAAATGTGCTCCTCCCGTCACTCTGGTTGGGTGCGCACAGTAAAAAGAGCTCCTGGCAGCTAGGGAGTGCCGCGTTGAGCACTGCGCACGAAGAAATAAGCACCTGCAACGTTTGGTTTAGGTTTTAGGTGCATTTTTAATTTTATTGCTTAAATCGCATTTTCTCGACGAGCTGAGCACGTTTTCTGAAATGTGCTCCTCCCGTCACTCTGGTTGGGTGCGCACAGTAAAAAGTGCTCTTGGCAGCTAGAGAGTGCCGCGTTGACCACTGCGCATGAAGAAATAAGCACCTGCAACGTTTGGTTTAGGTTTTAGGTGCATTTTTAATTTTATTGCTTAAATCGCATTTTCTCGACGAGCTGAGCACGTTTTCTGAAATGTGCTCCTCCCGTCGCTCTGGTTGGGTGCGCATAGTAAAAAGTGCTCTTGGCAGCTAGAGAGTGCCGCGTTGACCACTGCGCATGAAGAAATAAGCACCTGCAACGTTTGGTTTAGGTTTTAGGTGCATTTTTAATTTTATTGCCTAAATCGCATTTTCTCGACGAGCTGAGCACGTTTTCTGAAATGTGCTCCTCCCGTCACTCTGGTTGGGTGCGCACAGTAAAAAGTGCTCCTGGCAGCTAGGGAGTGCCGCGTTGAGCACTGCGCACGAAGAAATAAGCACCTGCAACGTTTGGTTTAGGTTTTAGGTGCATTTTTAATTTTATTGCTTAAATCGCATTTTCTCGACGAGCTGAGCACGTTTTCTGAAATGTGCTCCTCCCGTCACTCTGGTTGGGTGCGCACAGTAGAAAGTGCTCTTGGCAGCTAGAGAGTGCCGCGTTGACCACTGCGCATGAAGAAATAAGCACCTGCAACGTTTGGTTTAGGTTTTAGGTGCATTTTTAATTTTATTGCTTAAATCGCATTCTCTCGACGAGCTGAGCACGTTTTCTGAAATGTGCTCCTCCCGTCACTCTGGTTGGGTGCGCACAGTAAAAAGTGCTCCTGGCAGCTAGGGAGTGCCGCGTTGAGCACTACGCACGAAGAAATAAGCACCTGCAACGTTTGGTTTAGGTTTTAGCTGCATTTTTAATTTTATTGCTTAAATCGCATTTTCTCGACGAGCTGAGCACGTTTTCTGAAATGTGCTCCTCCCTTCGCTCTGGTTGGGTGCGCACAGTAAAAAGAGCTCCTGGCAGCTAGGGAGTTCCGCGTTGACCACTGCGCACGAAGAAATAAGCACCTGCAACGTTTGGTTTAGGTTTTAGGTGCATTTTTTATTTTATTGCTTAAATCGCATTCTCTCGACGAGCTGAGCACGTTTTCTGAAATGTGCTCCTCCCGTTGCTCTGGTTGGGTGCGCGTAGTAAAAAGTGCTCCTGGCAGCTAGAGAGTGCCGCGTTGACCACTGCGCATGAAGAAATAAGCACCTGCAACGTTTGGTTTAGGTTTTAGGTGCATTTTTAATTTTATTGCTTAAATCGCATTTTCTCGACGAGCTGAGCACGTTTTCTGAAATGTGCTCCTCCCGTCGCTCTGGTTGGGTGCGCACAGTAAAAAGAGCTCCTGGCAGCTAGGGAGTGCCGCGTTGACCACTGCGCACAAAGAAATAAGCACCTGCAACGTTTGGTTTAGGTTTTAGGTGCATTTTTTATTGTATTGCTTAAATCGCATTCTCTCGACGAGCTGAGCACGTTTTCTGAAATGTGCTCCTCCCGTCGCTCTGGTTGGGTGCGCGTAGTAAAAAGTGCTCCTGGCAGCTAGAGAGTGCCGCGTTGACCACTGCGCATGAAGAAATAAGCACCTGCAACGTTTGGTTTAGGTTTTAGGTGCATTTTTAATTTTATTGCTTAAATCGCATTTTCTCGACGAGCTGAGCACGTTTTCTGAAATGTGCTCCTCCCGTCACTCTGGTTGGGTGCGCATAGTAAAAAGTGCTCTTGGCAGCTAAAGAGTGCCGCGTTAACCACTGCGCACAAAGAAATAAGCACCTGCAACGTTTGGTTTAGGTTTTAGGTGCATTTTAAATTTTATTGCTTAAATCGCATTTTCTCGACGAGCTGAGCAAGTTTTCTGAAATGTGCTCCTCCCGTCGCTCTGGTTGTGCGCGCATAGTAAAAAGTGCTCCTGGCAGCGAGAGAGTGCCGCGTTGACCACTGCACATGAAGAAATAAGCACCTGCAACGTTTGGTTTAGGTTTTAGGTGCATTTTTTATTTTATTGCTTAAATCGCATTCTCTCGACGAGCTGAGCACGTTTTCTGAAATGTGCTCCTCCCGTCGCTCTGGTTGGGTGCGCGTAGTAAAAAGTGCTCCTGGCAGCTAGAGAGTGCCGCGTTGACCACTGCGCATGAAGAAATAAGCACCTGCAACGTTTGGTTTAGGTTTTAGGTGCATTTTTAATTTTATTGCTTAAATCGCATTCTCTCGACGAGCTGAGCACGTTTTCTGAAATGTGCTCCTCCCGTCACTCTGGTTGGGTGCGCACAGTAAAAAGTGCTCCTGGCAGCTAGGGAGTGCCGCGTTGAGCACTACGCACGAAGAAATAAGCACCTGCAACGTTTGGTTTAGGTTTTAGCTGCATTTTTAATTTTATTGCTTAAATCGCATTTTCTCGACGAGCTGAGCACGTTTTCTGAAATGTGCTCCTCCCTTCGCTCTGGTTGGGTGCGCACAGTAAAAAGAGCTCCTGGCAGCTAGGGAGTTCCGCGTTGACCACTGCGCACGAAGAAATAAGCACCTGCAACGTTTGGTTTAGGTTTTAGATGCATTTTTTATTTTATTGCTTAAATTGCATTCTCTCGACGAGCTGAGCACGTTTTCTGAAATGTGCTCCTCCCGTCACTCTGGTTGGGTGCGCACAGTAAAAAGTGCTCCTGGCAGCTAGGGAGTGCCGCGTTGAGCACTACGCACGAAGAAATAAGCACCTGCAACGTTTGGTTTAGGTTTTAGCTGCATTTTTAATTTTATTGCTTAAATCGCATTCTCTCGACGAGCTGAGCACGTTTTCTGAAATGTGCTCCTCCCGTCGCTCTGGTTGGGTGCGCATAGGAAAAAGTGCTCCTGGCAGCTAGAGAGTTCCGCGTTGACCACTGCGCATGAAGAAATAAGCACCTGCAACGTTTGGTTTAGGTTTTGGGTGCATTTTTAATTTTATTGCTTAAATCGCAATTTCTCGACGAGCTGAGCACGTTTTCTGAAATGTGCTCCTCCCGTCACTCTGGTTGGGTGCGCATAGTAAAAAGTGCTCTTGGCAGCTAGGGAGTGCCGCGTTGACCACTGCGCATGAAGAAATAAGCACCTGCAACGTTTGGTTTAGGTTTTAGGTGCATTTTTAATTTTATTGCTTAAATCGCATTTTCTCGACCAGCTGAGCACGTTTTCTGAAATGTGCTCCTCCCGTCACTCTGGTTGGGTGCGCACAGTAAAAAGAGCTCCTGGCAGCTAGGGAGTGCCGCGTTGAGCACTGCGCACGAAGAAATAAGCACCTGCAACGTTTGGTTTAGGTTTTAGGTGCATTTTTAATTTTATTGCTTTAATCGCATTTTCTCGACGAGCTGAGCACGTTTTCTGAAATGTGCTCCTCCCGTCACTCTGGTTGGGTGCGCACAGTAAAAAGTGCTCTTGGCAGCTAGAGAGTGCCGCGTTGACCACTGCGCATGAAGAAATAAGCACCTGCAACGTTTGGTTTAGGTTTTAGGTGCATTTTTAATTTTATTGCTTAAATCGCATTTTCTCGACGAGCTGAGCACGTTTTCTGAAATGTGCTCCTCCCGTCGCTCTGGTTGGGTGCGCATAGTAAAAAGTGCTCTTGGCAGCTAGAGAGTGCCGCGTTGACCACTGCGCATGAAGAAATAAGCACCTGCAACGTTTGGTTTAGGTTTTAGGTGCATTTTTAATTTTATTGCCTAAATCGCATTTTCTCGACGAGCTGAGCACGTTTTCTGAAATGTGCTCCTCCCGTCACTCTGGTTGGGTGCGCACAGTAAAAAGTGCTCCTGGCAGCTAGGGAGTGCCGCGTTGAGCACTGCGCACGAAGAAATAAGCACCTGCAACGTTTGGTTTAGGTTTTAGGTGCATTTTTAATTTTATTGCTTAAATCGCATTTTCTCGACGAGCTGAGCACGTTTTCTGAAATGTGCTCCTCCCGTCACTCTGGTTGGGTGCGCACAGTAAAAAGTGCTCTTGGCAGCTAGAGAGTGCCGCGTTGACCACTGCGCATGAAGAAATAAGCACCTGCAACGTTTGGTTTAGGTTTTAGGTGCGTTTTTAATTTTATTGCTTAAATCGCATTTTCTCGACGAGGTGAGCACGTTTTCTGAAATGTGCTCCTCCCGTCACTCTGGTTGGGTGCGCACAGTAAAAAGTGCTCCTGGCAGCTACGGAGTGCCGCGTTGAGCACTGCGCACGAAGAAATAAGCACCTGCAACGTTTGGTTTAGGTTTTAGATGCATTTTTTATTTTATTGCTTAAATCGCATTCTCTCGACGAGCTGAGCACGTTTTCTGAAATGTGCTCCTCCCGTCGCTCTGGTTGGGTGCTCACAGTAAAAAGAGCTCCTGGCAGCTAGGGAGTTCCGCGTTGACCACTGCGCACGAAGAAATAAGCACCTGCAACGTTTGGTTTAGGTTTTAGGTGCATTTTTAATTTTATTGCTTAAATCGCATTCTCTCGACGAGCTGAGCACGTTTTCTGAAATGTGCTCCTCCCGTCGCTCTGGTTGGGTGCGCACAGTAAAAAGTGCCCTTGGCATCTCGGGAGTGCCGCGTTGACCACTGCGCATGAAGAAATAAGCACCTGCAACGTTTGGTTTAGGTTTTAGGTGCATTTTTAATTTTATTGCTTAAATCGCATTTTCTCGACGAGCTGAGCACGTTTTCTGAAATGTGCTCCTCCCGTCGCTCTGGTTGGGCGCGCATAGTAAAAAGTGCTCCTGGCAGCTAGAGAGTGCCGCGTTGACCACTGCGCAAGAAGAAATAAGCACCTGCAACGTTTGGTTTAGGTTTTAGGTGCATTTTTAATTTTATTGCTTAAATCGCATTTTCTCGACAAGCTGAGCACGTTTTCTGAAATGTGCTCCTCCCGTCGCTCTGGTTGGGAGCGCACAGTAAAAAGAGCTCCTGGCAGCAAGGGAATGCTGCGTTGACCACTGCGCACGAAGAAATAAGCACCTGCAACGTTTGGTTTAGGTTTTAGGTGCATTTTTAATTTTATTGCTTAAATCGCATTCTCTCGACGAGCTCAGCACGTTTTCTGAAATGTGCTCCTCCCGTCGCTCTGGTTGGGTGCGCGTAGTAAAAAGTGCTCCTGGCAGCTAGAGAGTGCCGCGTTGACCACTGCGCATGAAGAAATAAGCACCTGCATCGTTTGGTTTAGGTTTTAGGTGCATTTTTAATTTTATTGCTTAAATCGCATTTTCTCGACGAGCTGAGCACGTTTTCTGAAATGTGCTCCTCCCGTCGCTCTGGTTGGGTGCTTACAGTAAAAAGAGCTCCTGGCAGCTAGGGAGTTCCGCGTTGACCATTGCGCACGAAGAAATAAGCACCTGCAACGTTTGGTTTAGGTTTTAGGTGCATTTTTAATTTTATTGCTTAAATCGCATTCTCTCGACGAGCTGAGCACGTTTTCTGAAATGTGCTCCTCCCGTCGCTCTGGTTGGGTGCGCACAGTAAAAAGTGCTCTTGGCAGCTCGGGAGTGCCGCGTTGACCACTGCGCATGAAGAAATAAGCACCTGCAACGTTTGGTTTAGGTTTTAGGTGCATTTTTAATTTTATTGCTTAAATCGCATTTTGTCGACGAGCTGAGCACGTTTTCTGAAATGTGCTCCTCCCGTCGCTCTGGTTGGGCGTGCATAGTAAAAAGTGCTCCTGGCAGCTAGAGAGTGCCGCGTTGACCACTGCGCAAGAAGAAATAAGCACCTGCAACGTTTGGTTTAGGTTTCAGGTGCATTTTTAATTTTATTGCTTAAATCGCAGTCTCTCGACGAGCTGAGCACGTTTTCTGAAATGTGCTCCTCCCGTCGCTCTGGTTGGGTGCGCACAGTAAAAAGAGCTCCTGGCAGCTAGGGAGTGCCGCGTTGACCACTGCGCACGAAGAAATAAGCACCTGCAACGTTTGGTTTAGGTTTTAGGTGCATTTTTAATTTTATTGCTTAAATCGCATTCTCTCGACGAGCTGAGCACGTTTTCTGAAATGTGCTCCTCCCGTCACTCTGGTTGGGTGCGCACAGTAAAAAGTGCTCCTGGCAGCTAGGGAGTGCCGCGTTGAGCACTACGCACGAAGAAATAAGCACCTGCAACGTTTGGTTTAGGTTTTAGCTGCATTTTTAATTTTATTGCTTAAATCGCATTTTCTCGACGAGCTGAGCACGTTTTCTGAAATGTGCTCCTCCCTTCGCTCTGGTTGGGTGCGCACAGTAAAAAGAGCTCCTGGCAGCTAGGGAGTTCCGCGTTGACCACTGCGCACGAAGAAATAAGCACCTGCAACGTTTGGTTTAGGTTTTAGGTGCATTTTTAATTTTATTGCTTAAATCGCATTCTCTCGACGAGCTGAGCACGTTTTCTGAAATGTGCTCCTCCCGTCGCTCTGGTTGGGTGCGCACAGTAAAAAGTGCTCTTGGCAGCTCGGGAGTGCCGCGTTGACCACTGCGCATGAAGAAATAAGCACCTGCAACGTTTGGTTTTGGTTTTAGGTGCATTTTTAATTTTATTGCTTAAATCGCATTTTCTCGACGAGCTGAGCACGTTTTCTGAAATGTGCTCCTCCCGTCGCTCTGGTTGGGCGTGCATAGTAAAAAGTGCTCCTGGCAGCTAGAGAGTGCCGCGTTGACCACTGCGCAAGAAGAAATAAGCACCTGCAACGTTTGGTTTAGGTTTTAGGTGCATTTTTAATTTTATTGCTTAAATCGCATTCTCTCGACGAGCTGAGCACGTTTTCTGAAATGTGCTCCTCCCGTCGCTCTGGTTGGGTGCGCACAGTAAAAAGAGCTCCTGGCAGCTAGGGAGTGCCGCGTTGACCACTGCGCACGAAGAAATAAGCACCTGCAACGTTTGGTTTAGGTTGTAGGTGCATTTTTA